>NC_067399.1:290223570-290533378 GCF_016432865.1 Antechinus flavipes | reverse complement strand
TTGCAGGAGAGTGGGACCTCTCTAGTGGGTTGCCTTAGGCTTGGATCCTTGCTGTAGACACCCTGTGCTGTGAGACTGACTACTGCTTGTGCTGCTCTGGGACTTAGCTTCCTTCCAGTGAGACAGATCTTTCCTGTAGTGCCAATTACCTGCTTCTTTGCTCCTAGATTAATTCTGATGTGATTTTCTAATTGTTTGGAGAGGAATCTGGTTGGGCTTCAGAGAGTTCTTTTCTCACTCTGCCACATTGGCACTAAAAGTTTGTACTTCATATTTATTATAAAGTACTCTTTACATGTCATACTGTTTAATCCTTTAACACTTCCTTGAAAGATGTACTCATTTTTATCATTATTTTATAGACAAAACTTTAAAAGGCATATATAGGTAGTAAATGATAGTGTCAGAATTCTAACGTAGCCTAAACATAGTACCTTTTTCATGATATATAATTTATTTGTGGTGGACAGGGACAATCTTTTTTTGCAGGGATAATAATGGAGACAAGATGGAAGAGTAATATGATTGAACAAAGGAATGGGAATGATGTTCCACTTATTTGACCAGGGAAACATGAGTTCTACCTTTGGATGCTATAATGTCAAAGGTACAGAGGCCTAGACTTGGATGCTCAATAATATATGCCCCTGATTCCTAGAACTACAATTGAGGTGAGAATACTGGAACTTTACACAGAGAGATGCTGACATTGAGAGATTCTGGGAATTACTTGGTCACTTACAAGAAGAAAGATTTTTATTTAGCACCTGTTTGTCAAAGTTAATTAGCAAAAATAAGAAACCACCAGATGATGTCTTTCTTTCTTTTGGATGTACCCCAAGTGAGCCCCTCTTTACTTCATTTTACTCAGATTCTTCCTCTAATTGTAACATCCTCAACAATGATTCCTTTCCATAAATCTAATAATATATGTTCTCTTACTGATGTCAATGGTATCAGTAGTACCAGACTGATAAAGTCTTATCTCTGCCATTCTACCCTAATGGAACACATTCCAAAGCCAGAATTGGAGCAGAATTTATTTCTTTGTGTTTTCTTCCAATACCTGTATTTCAAAAAGCACAGACATAGAAACACAACTTGATGGGTTTCCCAGAAAAAACATACTACTAGTGTCTAAGAGGCCAGAGGCTTCCAGAGAATGATTTGCCCTTTCTTTATGCTAAAGACTGTCAGCAGAGAACTCTTGAAAGAAATAGTTGTAGAAAGCATATTTGGACTCCAGAGCAAGGAGAAGAGTACTTAACAAATGTTTGATTGATTCGTAAGAAAACTACAAAAAGCTGCAATGAATTAAGAGTTGAAATACTTTTTAAAAAGGAAAGAAAGAGGAGAAAGGGCACAACAGGAGGAGTCCATTAATAATTCCTAGAAATCACAGAGTCAAAGAGTTGGAGTAGATGTCACCTGGTACAACAGAAGTCACCACAAAAGCTATCTAATCCAATCTATACTATTAAAAAACATACTCTCTATGACATATCCAAGAAATGGTCCTTCAGTTTTTGCTTAGAGCCTTGGATGTGGGGAGGGGAGTAGGAACATATTCTCTACCAAGATATTTTTGGTTAATTCTGGCTAGGAAGATTTTCTTTAGAGTAATGCAAAAAGTGTATCTTTAAATCCCAAATCCATCCATAGCTTCTAACTATGCCATCCACTTCCAAGAAGATTAAGTCTAACATATTTTCACACATATTAGATTCTTCTAATGTTTGAAGCCAATTTTAATGGTTCCCCCTAAACCTCTCCTTCTCTAGAATAAGTGAGCAGTCACTAATGCATGACTTCAAGATTCACCATTCTGATCACCTTTTTTTCTTTTTTTTTTAATAACTTTTTATTGATAGAACGCATGCCAGGGTAATTTTTTACAGCATTATCCCTTGCATTCACTTCTGTTCCAATTTTTCCCCTCCCTCCCTCCACCCCTTCCCCCAGATGGCAAGAGTTCTTTACATGTTGAATGGGTTGCAGTATATCCTAGATACAATATATGTGTGCAGAACCGAACAGTTTTCTTGTTGCACAGGGAGAATTGAATTCAGAAGGTATAAATAACCTGGGAAGAAAAACAAAAATGCAAGCAGTTTATATTGATCACCTTTTCAATATTCTCCTGTTTTTATGAGTATTCTTCCTGAAACAAAGTAGTCAGAAATGAATATATTAGAATATTAACAAATAATTGTAATATTATCCCTTTCCTATTCTCAAAAACTTTGGGTGTGTGTGTGTGTGTGTGTGTGTGTGTGTGTGTGTTTTCATTTGCTTTTATGAGTGTCGTATTATATTGAACTTATATTCCTCTACAATTCCCTGACTGGTTTCAGACAAACTAACTACATTTCCTACTTTGTATCTTAACAGTAACAACTGAATAAATGGAGACACAGTTTTGCATAGTAAGGAGAAATAACCTCTGTAGCATAATTACCTTCAAATTCTGCCTCTGAAACATACTAGCTCCATGAATCTGGGCAAGTTCTACAACTCTTATAATTCCAGATAATCCATTAAAACTTTAAGTTGTAAAGAAGGTACTTCACAAGCATTGGTAGAGGGAATTTTTATTATATCTAGATCAAGAAAAAGGAGATAAATCCACAAATACAAGATTTAATATCATCAACAATTTTAAGTGCTTATGATATATAGAACAGTAATAGGCACTGATCATATCTATTTCCTTTATATATTTAACTTTGACTCTTTGATGTCAACTCAAAAAGCACAATACTTTTAAGAACCCCTTTTGAGCCTGCCTCACCTATATAATTCTTCTCAAAGATAATCAAAGTTTAAACTTTTTTCCATAAAGACTTTACTGATTCTCTCTCTATATAACAAACTACTGCCTTAGACTTCATACATTAACTAGTTTATTCATGTGGTATATAAGTCCACCTTTCTGAAGTACTAAAGCACATATTATCTATTATTATCTCAGTTTTGAGTGTATATAGAATGCTTAGCCTATAAGGGGTGAATAGTAGGAACTTAGCAAATCTTGTAAATTGTTTGGCGGGTTGGTAGTTGGTTACTGTGTATCAAAGTCATTTAAGTATACATCTTATGCTCTTAATGGACTATAACTTTCATGAAGGCATGGACATTCTTTTATCTAAATATTGTATTACCTCTTAGTGTCTAGAATGGTGCTCTCCACAAAGTGAAAACATAATCCAATCGTAGGACTTAGAATTGAAATGGCCTCAACTACATATTACACCTATCTTATGTCACTACAATGGAAACTGAGTCCCAGTTTTAGTGAATTGCCCAAGTTTATCCAAGAAATATCAAAATCAAAATTTTTCTCCATCTTGGGATTCTTGATTGTTTGTCCCCTTCTTCTTGTTGTATTTAATGTATATGAATTCAACTCAATTTTGAATTCAATGCAATTTCATGGTGAACTTGGAACAGATCTTTCTATAAACTAAGAGCAGATGGAATTTTTTGTCTGGTGGAGATTGTTTTGGTTTCTTTCCCTTCATAGAAGTCTGGGGATATCCATGGGGATTCTCTGTCTGACTAACTATTGGTATGCTTGCACAGGGGGAGAGATCAGTCCTAGATTCAGGTAAAGAAAATGTATCCAAATTAGTTTTAGGCAAGTAAACAACTCAGCTTCTGTGAAATGAGCAGTTCAGTTAATGTTAATCCCAAGTGGACATCAAGGTAGAAAAGTAGAACTCAAAAATAATAGCCAAAAGCAGAGTGGTTTTAATATTTTCCTAGAGAATCAGCCTTATCTTGATTTCCAAAATCAATCTATAGAAGGCTAATAAAGTGAAAGATCTCCATCAATAATGCAAATGCAAAGTCTTCAAAGAGTGTGTATAATTAATTAAAAGGATGGGATATAAATACTGCAGTAAGTTTAAGTGATTACCACAGAGCCCCTAGCTAATTTGGAAGACCTTTGGTTAAGCTAGAATCAAATATCATAAAGTTACTGTAGTTAAAAAAAAATTAAAACTCCCCTCCCCCAAATGCAGGATCCATTGGACTCCAAAACAAAGATGTCCACTGGTTGACAGACCCTAGATTATGTTCATGCATTTTAATGCATTGTAAATAGGGCAGCAATGCACTATTTTTTCACAAAAAAAGTCAAGCTAGACTTGTTGGGGAATTTTCTTCTAGTCTTCTAGTCAAACAAAATGAAGCTCAGAAATATTATTTTCCCTTTTTGTTTCAGAACATAGTATTAATGAAATTATACTGTCATTTGGCTGTTGCAAATTATCACCTCCTGTCAATCTGTAGGGTCATGAATGTGACTTGTTCTCCTCCTACACTAACAAGTTCAGCTTAGAAAATGTTGACCTCTTAAATGAGCACTGTATTGGAGAGCTAGGGCTTGTGTAGATTCCAAAATGGAAAGGGGACAAGGTTGAGGAATGTAAAGAAAAAGACTTCTCAGACTCTCAGTGAAAAAAAAAAAGATAAACTGTTTCTTAGTAAATCAAGGAATATTCTAGGCAGCCAGACTACATAATGGTCAGAAAGTCACACTTCAATTTAAGAAAGCCTGAATTCAGATCCAACTCTGACATATATTTAACTGTGTGATCCAGGTTAATTCATTTAATCTTTCTCAATTTCAATTTTCTCGTCTGTAAAATGGCAATAATGGCAACACTTACATCAAGGGGGTGTCATGAAAATCAAATGATACAGTATTTTAAAGTACTTTGCAAGCCTTAAAGTATCATATAAAAACTAGCTAGCATATCCATTTATAAGTAGGTCATTAAATGATCTATAATTATCACTTTGAGTTTATTCCATAAATGTCAGGGAAGGAATCAGTAGGAGATTTGTTTTTTGTTTTTGTTTTTGTCTTTGTTTTTTGTTAGTTCTTTTATAATTAGACAAATTCAACAAACTTTTGTTTAGCATTCATTCAATTTAAGGCACTGTGCTGTATGCTGAGATTATAAAGATAAATATAATAGACTCTTTTAAAAAGCTTATAATAGGGGAGAAACAACTTGTATAAAATAATTATTAAATCATCTGTATTAGGATGATTTCAGAAAGGCCTGGAGAGACTTACAGGAACTGATGCTGAGTGAAACGAGCAAGGCCAGGAAATCATTGTATACTTCAACAACAATATTATATGGTGACCAATTCTGATGGACCTGGCCTTCTTCAGTAATGAGATGAATCAAATCACTTCCAATGGAGCAGTAATGAACTGAACTAGCTACACCCAGCGAAAGAACTCTGGGAGATGGCTAAGAACCATTACATTGAATTCCCAATCCCTATATTTTTGCCTGCCAGCATTTTGGATTTCCTTCACAGGCTAATTGTACAATATTTCAGAGTCTGATTCTTTTTCTACAGCAAAATAACAGTTTGGTCATGTACACTTATTTTGTATTTAATTTATACTTTAATATATTTAACATCTACTTGTCATCCTGCCATCTGGTGGGGGGGGGTGGAGGGAAGGAGGGGAAAAATTGGAACAAAAGGTTTGGCAATTGTCAATGCTGTAAAATCACCCATGCATATAACTTGTAAATAAAAAACTATTAAAAATAAAAAAATAAATAAAAATCATCTGTATTATAGAACTTACACAAGTAGAGGATAGAAGTATGACATCTGGAGACAATGGTTAGGCAGTTCCTCAGGCACTTCCTAACTAAGTTTGTCAGAGCCTTACTTCTTTTCTTATCTATAGTATTGGGATAAATCAACAAATTATATACATACATACCTATACATACATACATACATACATATATATATATATAAAATGAAGCACTTATGTGCCATGCCAGATACTGTGCTTATAGTACTTATGCTACCATCTTGATAGGACTAGTTAGGAAAATTATTTAAAAACCATAAAACATTATATAAACATTATCTTTATGTGAATATATTATACAAGAGATTATTTGGGTAGCCAGCTGGTACAATAGTTAGAGGCATAAATCTGGAGTTAGGAAGATTCATCTCCCTGAGTTCAAATCTGGCCTTAGACATGTATTCATTGTGTGACCTTGAACAGTCCTTTAACCCTGTTTACCTCAGTTTCCTCAACTGTAAAATAAGTTGGCAAAGGAAAATGTCAAACTACTTCAGTATTTTTGATGAGGAAACTTTAAATGGTATCATTAAGAATTGACAATGATTAAAAATGAATGAACAAGAAAATTTGATGAATACAAAGATATACAGACAAAATCACATGAATTACTTGATGAGAAAAAAAATTCTTTTGCCCATTTTCATGAAGGATGCAGGACCTTTGTTACTCTGAAGGAGAAAGATTTGGCCAAATGAGCCATTTCCTGTGACCATCCCCTGTACCTGGAATATATTCTTTCCTCATCTATCATACAGAAAAGCTCTCCCTTTCTTTAATATAGAGTTACTACATGAAGTCTTTTCTCACCCTCCAAAACTGTTAGTGATCTCATTCTATAACCAGATTATATTGGACAATTTTACATCATTCTATGTTTATGGGAATAAATATAGTACATATTTACGTACTTGTTTTTTACAATTACAATGCAACCTCCTTGCACTTGGAATTTTTATTCTCTACATCCATAGGATTTAGCATAGTGCCTGACATAAAGTAGCCATTTAATATAATCTTCTTAATTGATTGGATTTATATTCCCAAGAGATCAAAGAAAGAGAAAAAGGGTCCTTATATCAGTGAGAAAAATGCAGCTAAGTTTGTAGAGGCAAAGAATAGAAAAATAGGGTATCATCATTAGTTGGGGAATCCCTGAACAAATTATGGTCTATGAATGTTATAAAATATGTTTGTGCTGTAAAATATCATGAAAAGAATAGTTTCAGCTCCTATGAGTTCCTACCATAAGCAGAACTAGGAAAACAATTTATATAATAAGATGGTAAAGATAAACAATTTTGAAAGACTTAAGTTCTTAAGATTTGACACTATAAGGCCCTGAAAAACTAAGTAATGGTTTTCTATACTTAGATTCCACAATTCCCTTCTAGTGTTTTCTTCTATTAACAATAGTTATCAATTAGACTATCTTTAGATAGTCTGTCTTTAGAAATAGATACTTACTATATTTATGTGGTAAGAATTGTTGTTGCAAAACATCCTTCCAAACCAGTACACATATTTCAGGAAAAAGCGGGTACAAATTCAGAATACATATAAAAAGATGATAACTAGTAACTTCTGCAAATTGTTGTCATACTTTTGTTCCTTCTGTAAGGTTAGAAATAGTGCAGTATTATGATGGGGATATTGTTTGATTCTGAAACTTCCTGTCCTTAGTGTGTCTCACTTAGAAGGAGAAAGAGAAAAAAACAAGAGGATAAGGAAAAGAAGAAGGAGGAGAAGGAGAAAGAAGAGGAGGAAGAAGAGGGAGAGAGAACTTAGAGTCAGTAATGTTCTGGTAAATGTTTAATA
Source organism: Antechinus flavipes (assembly GCF_016432865.1). Lineage (NCBI taxonomy): Eukaryota > Metazoa > Chordata > Mammalia > Dasyuromorphia > Dasyuridae > Antechinus > Antechinus flavipes. Next base: position 290,525,922 of record NC_067399.1, on the reverse strand, counting down.
TTTGGTTCATTTGGTTTTCCAGAAAAATAAAATCTTGTAGGACATACTTTAAAGCAGAATCTGTGTCATTAACATATCTACCATCACTTTCTTAAGTCTAAACAATCCACAAAACAATAACTCAAGCCCTGTTTGATAGTATTTGCTGATTTCCTGTGATATAAATGTTCACGACTTCCGGTTAAGATGGCGGAGAGGAGGCTCACAGTTGCATAAGCTCCGCGCTTTCTCTCACTATCCACTTCATTACAAGCCTCTGAATCAATGCTTGACTGAAAAAAAACCCACAAATAGTTACCAAGAGAAGCCATCCTTGAGATCCGCCAAGAAAGGTCTGTCTTTACTGGAGGGCTGGGGCGGTTTTAGATCGGGCGCAGGCTGAGGGCAGCGGCAGTGAGAGCACGGGAGCAGACTGGAGAGGGGGTGGAGAGTGATCGTAGCCGTTTCTGCGGGGAGAGCTTCGCTACAGGTTTGGATAATTTCCTCCGGCAGCAAGTCAACAGCCCAGCAGAAAAGCTAAAACCACCGGGGCTGAAGAATACAACCGCAAACAGCTGGAGTCTCTCAGGACCTGGCCCCCCCCCTTCCCCCCCCTCAGTGACTCAGCACGCTCTGGGATCTCAGAGCGCAGGCGCAGCACAGTCCTGCTAGTGCCTCACTGCTGCCACCTGCAGTCTGTAGAGGAAGCTCGATAACACACCCAGCCCCTCCCCCAAAGAAAGACTCCAGTTTTTTTCTGTTTTTCTTTGGTAGTTTATCTCTGATTAATAGACAGAATGAGCAAGAAGCTGAAGAGGACTTTAACCCTTGACAGCTTCTATACAGATAGAGAGCAGACTCTAAATCCTGAGGAGACTAAAAACAGGCAGTCCCCAGGTGATTCCCCAAAGGAGGAGATCGGCTGTTCCTCAGCACAGATGAACCTCATAGAAGTGATTAAAAAGGCTCTCACAAGGGAGCTAGAAGAAAAATGGGAAAAGAGTCTGGAGAAAGTTAAAGAGAGAGTGGATAAAGAAGTAAAATCCTTGAAAAATAGGATTAGTGAACTGGAAACAGAAAACAGCTCTCTAAAAAACAAAATTGGCGAAATGGAAAAAAATTCCACAGAACAAAAGAACTCAATTGGACAATTAGAGAAAGATTTTAAAAAAGTGAGTGAAGAGAATACTTCACTGAAAATCAGAATTGAACAAGTGGAATTGAATGACTCGAGGAGACAAGAAGAATCAGTCAAGCAAATCCAAAAAAATCAAACAATGGAGAAAAATGTGAAATACCTTCTGGGGAAGACAACAGACCTGGAAAACAGATCCAGGAGAGACAATCTGAGAATCATTGGACTCCCAGAAAAACATGATGAAAAAAAAAGCCTGGACACTGTCTTCCAGGAAATTATCAAAGAGAACTGCCCAGAAGTCATAGGAACAGAGGAAAAAATAAACATTGAAAGGATTCATCGATCACCCACTGAAAGGGATCCTAAAATCAAAACACCAAGGAATATAGTGGCCAAATGCCAGAACCCTCAGGTGAAAGAAAAAATATTGCAAGCGGCTAGAAAAACCCAATTCAAGTATCAAGGAGCCACAATAAGGATCACCCAGGATCTGGCAGCATCCACATTAAAAGATCGAAGGGCCTGGAATATGATATTCCGAAAGGCTAAGGAACTTGGTATGCAACCAAAAATAACTTACCCAGCGAGAATGAGCATCTTTTTCCAGGGAAGAAGATGGACATTCAACGAAGTAAGCGAATTTCATCTATTTCTGATGAAAAAACCAGAACTTAACAAAAAGTTTGATCTACAAATATAGAACTCAACAGAAATCTAAAAAGGTAAAGATTAATCTTGGGAACTATATTTTGACTATATAGATGTATAAAGAATACATGTATACCTTGTTCAAGAAATTGATGTGGAAAGGACATTGTACCAGAAAAAGGGTAAAGTGGGGGTAGTACATCTCATGAAGAGGCATAGGAAACCTATTATATCTGAGAGAAAGAATGGAGGAGGATGAATAGAGTGGGTATCTTACTGCCTTCAGAATTGGCTTTAAGTGAAAAATCTTAAGACATATTCAATCTATGGTGAAACTTCTCCCATCTCATTGAAAAGTGAGAAGGGAAAAGTGGAAAGGGAAGGAATAAGCTAAGGGGAAGGGAATACGGGAACTGGGAGGGAAAGGGGTAAGATAGGGGGAGGAACTCTAAGGAGGGGGGAGGGATACTAAAAAGGGAGGGCTGTGAGAAGCAAGGGGTGCTCACAAGCTTAATACTTGGAAGGGGGGGAAAGGGGAAAGAAGGGAGGAAAGCATAAACCGGGGTTAACAAGATGGCAAGTAATACAGAATTGGTCATTCTAACCATAAACGTGAACGGGGTAAACTCCCCCATAAAGAGAAAGCGGTTAGCAGAATGGATTAAAAGCCAGAATCCTACAATATGTTGTTTACAGGAAACACACCTGAAGCGGGGAGATACATGCAGGTTAAAGGTAAAAGGTTGGAGCAAAATCTACTATGCTTCAGGTGAAGTCAAAAAAGCAGGGGTAGCCATCCTGATCTCAGATCAAGCTAAAGCAAAAATTGACCTAATTAAAAGAGATAAGGAAGGACACTATATCTTGCTAAAGGGTAGCATGGATAATGAAGCACTATCTATATTAAACATATATGCACCAAGTGGGGTAGCATCTAAATTCTTAAAAGAGAAACTAAGAGAGCTGCAAGAAGAAATAGACAGTAAAACTATAATAGTGGGAGATCTTAACCTTGCACTCTCAGAATTAGATAAATCAAACCAGAAAATAAATAAGAAAGAAGTCAAAGAGGTAAACAGAATACTAGAAAAGCTAGATATGATAGATCTCTGGAGAAAATGTAATGGAGACAGAAAGGAATACACTTTCTTTTCAGCAGTTCATGGAACCTATACAAAAATTGACCATATATTAGGACATAAAAACCTCAAACTCAAATGTAGTAAGGCAGAAATAGTAAATGCATCCTTTTCAGACCACGATGCAATGAAAATTACATTCAACAAAAAAGCAGGGGGAAGTAGACCAAAAAATAATTGGAAACTAAATAATCTCATACTAAAGAATGATTGGGTAAAACAGCAAATCATAGACATAATTAATAACTTCACCCAAGAAAACGATAATAATGAGACATCATACCAAAATGTATGGGATGCAGCCAAAGCGGTAATAAGGGGAAATTTCATATCTCTAGAGGCCTATTTGTATAAAATAGAGAAAGAGAAGGTCAATGAATTGGGTTTGCAATTAAAAATGCTAGAAAAGGAACAAATTAAAAACCCCCAGTCAAACACTAAACTTGAAATTCTAAAAGTAAAAGGTGAGATCAATAAAATTGAAAGTAAAAAAACTATTGAATTGATTAATAAAACTAAGAGTTGGTTCTATGAAAAAACCAACAAAATAGACAAACCCTTAGTAAATCTGATTAAAAAAAGGAAAGAGGAAAATCAAATTGTTAGCCTTAAAAATGAAAAGGGAGAACTCACCACTAACGAAGAGGAAATTAGAGCAATAATTAGGAGTTACTTTGCCCAACTTTATGCCAATAAATTCGACAACTTAAATGAAATAGAAAAATACCTCCAAAAATACAGCTTGCCCAAACTAACAGAGGAAGAAGTAAATATCCTAAACAGTCCCATCTCAGAAAAAGAAATAGAACAAACTATCAATCAACTCCCTAAGAAAAATCCCCAGGACCAGATGGATTTACATGTGAATTCTACCAAACATTTAAAGAACAATTAACTCCAATGTTATATAAACTATTTGAAAAAATAGGGATTGAAGGAGTCCTACCAAACTCCTTTTATGACACAGATATGGTACTGATACCTAAACCAGGTAGGCTGAAAACAGAGAAAGAAAATTATAGACCAATCTCCCTAATGAATATTGATGCTAAAATCTTAAATAAAATATTAGCAAAAAGATTACAGAAAATTGTCACCAGGATAATACACTATGACCAAGTAGGATTTATACCAGGAATGCAGGGCTGGTTCAATATTAGGAAAACTATTAACATAATTGACTATATCAATAACCAAACAAACAAAAACCACATGATCATCTCAATAGATGCAGAAAAAGCATTTGATAAAATCCAACATCCATTCCTAATAAAAACACTTGAGAGCATAGGAATAAATGGACTTTTCCTTAAAATAGTCAGGAGCATATATTTGAAACCATCAGTAAGCATCATATGCAATGGGGAAAAACTGGAACCTTTCCCAGTAAGATCTGGAGTGAAGCAAGGTTGCCCACTATCACCATTATTATTTAATATCGTATTAGAAACACTAGCCTCGGCAATAAGAGTCGAGAAAGATATAAAAGGAATTAGAGTAGGCAATGAGGAAACCAAACTATCACTCTTTGCAGATGATATGATGGTATACCTAGAGAACCCCAGAGATTCTACCAAAAAGCTATTGGAAATAATTCATAATTTTAGCAAAGTAGCTGGCTACAAAATAAATCCCCATAAATCCTCAGCATCTTTATACATCACCAACAAAACCCAACAGCAAGAGATACAAAGAGAAATTCCATTCAGAATAACTGTTGATACCATAAAATATTTGGGAATCTATCTACCAAAGGAAAGTCAGGAATTATATGAGCAAAATTATAAAAAAGTCTCCACACAAATAAAGTCAGACTTAAATAATTGGAAAAATATTAAGTGCTCTTGGATCGGCCGAGCGAACATAATAAAGATGACAATACTCCCTAAACTAATCTATTTATTTAGTGCTATACCAATCAGACTTCCAAGAAAATATTTTATTGATCTAGAAAAAATAACAACAAAATTCATATGGAACAATAAAAAGTCGAGAATCTCAAGGGAATTAATGAAAAAAAAATCAAATGAAGGTGGCCTAGCTGTACCTGATCTAAAATTATATTATAAAGCAGCAGTCACCAAAACCATTTGGTATTGGCTAAGAAATAGATTAGTGGATCAGTGGAAAAGGCTAGGCTCACAAGACAGAATAGTCAACTATAGCAATCTAGTGTTTGACAAACCCAAAGCCCCTAACTTCTGGGAAAAGAATTCATTATTTGATAAAAACTGCTGGGATAATTGGAAATTAGTATGGCAGAAATTAGGCATGGACCCACACTTAACACCATATACCAAGATAAGATCAAAATGGGTCTATGACCTAGGCATAAAGAACGAGACTATAAATAAATTAGAGGAACATAGAATAGGTTATCTCTCAGACTTGTGGAGGAGAAAGAAATTTGTGACCAAAGATGAACTAGAGACCATTACTGATCACAGAATAGAAAATTTCGATTACATCAAATTAAAAAGCCTTTGTACAAATAAAACTAATGCAAACAAGATTAGAAGGGAAGCGACAAACTGGGAAAACATTTTCACAGTTAAAGGTTCTGATAAAGGCCTCATTTCCAAAATATATAGAGAACTGACTCAAATTTATAAGAAATCAAGCCATTCTCCAATTGATAAATGGTCAAAGGATATGAACAGACAATTTTCAGAGGATGAGATTGAAACTATTACCACTCATATGAAAGAGTGTTCCAAATCATTATTGATCAGAGAAATGCAAATTAAGACAACTCTGAGATACCACTACACACCTGTCAGATTGGCTAAGATGACAGGAAAAAATAATGATGAATGTTGGAGGGGATGCGGGAAAACTGGGACACTAATGCATTGTTGGTGGAGTTGTGAACGAATCCAACCATTCTGGAGAGCAATCTGGAATTATGCCCAAAAAATTATCAAAATGTGCATATCCTTTGATCCAGCAGTGTTTCTATTGGGCTTATATCCCAAAGAAATACTAAAGAAGGGAAAGGGACCTGTATGTGCCAAAATGTTTGTAGCAGCCCTGTTTGTAGTGGCTAGAAACTGGAAAATGAATGGATGCCCATCAATTGGAGAATGGCTGGGTAAATTGTGGTATATGAATGTTATGGAATATTATTGTTCTGTAAGAAATGACCAGCAGGATGAATACAGAGAGGCTTGGAGAGACTACATGAACTGATGCTAAGTGAAATGAGCAGAACCAGGAGATCATTATACACTTCGACAACGATATTGTATGAGGACATATTTTGATGGAAGTGGATTTCTTTGACAAAGAGACCTGAGTTTCAATTGATAAATGACGGACAAAAGCAGCTACACCCAAAGAAAGAACACTGGGAAACGAATGTGAACTATCTGCATTTTTGTTTCTCTTCCCGGATTATTTATACCTTCTGAATCCAATTCTCCCTATGCAACAAGAGAACTGTTCGGTTCTGCAAACATATATTGTATCTAGGATATACTGCAACATATCCAACATATAAAGGACTGCTTGCCATCTAGGGGAGGGGGTGGAGGGAGGGAGGGGAAAAAAAATCGGAACAGAAATGAGTGTAAATATAATGTAATTATTAAATAAAAAAATTTAAATTAAAAAAAAATAATAAAATAAAAAAAATAAAAAAAAAATAATAAAATAAAAAAAAAATAAAAAAAAAATAAAAAAAGATATAAATGTTCACCCTGAAATTTTAACAATTGTCTTTCTTGATCCAGTTTGATCTGGTTCCAGCATATTCCTTCTTAAGGGCTGTTAAGTAAGCTAGGACACTTGGAAAAAAAGAGTGATTACATCATCAGAAATAGTAGAGGGGCAAAGTGTTGTTTTATTTTAATTATTTTGTCATGGGAGGAGATTAGAGGGGGTGGAGAGAAAACCCAAGTAGACATCAGGAAGTCTCATTTGGCATGTTGACTTAGTACCAACAGAGCATGCAGATAGGGATATATAGCAAACTGCAGGAAAAGTACAACTGGAACTCTAGGGAAAGGTTGGAGGTGGAGATAAAGATTTGGAAGTCATCTGCACAGAGGTGATAATTAAAGCTATAGGATTAGATAAAATCACCAAGGGAGTGATAGGAGGTCATTAGTAAACTTGGAGAGAATGTTTTCAGTTGACTGATAGAGACATAAGCTAAATTGCAAAAGGGGCTGAGGAGTAAGTGGGTGTTGAACTGGAAATAATGAATAAAAATTCTTCCTTTTTAAAGTATTCAAAACTTATTTAGAAGTGTCTACTATGTTCAAAGCATTATTTAACCTCTTAGAGCCCCAAAGAATTCTCTAAAACCACAACTTATACAGGAATTGAAGATCTGTATTCTAAAATACTTCTACATTAAAAATTCCCTACACTGATGAAGTCAGAAGTCTGGGAGGAGAGAGAGAAAGAGAAAGAGAGACAGACAGACAGAGAGACAGAGACAGAGACAGAGAGACAGAGAGACAGAGATAGACAGAGACAGAGAGAGGCAGATAGATAAGCACAAAGACAGAGAGAGAGAGAGAAAGACAGAGAAAGAGAAGAGAAAGGAAGGAAGACAGAGAGAGAAGGAAGGAAATATAGAAAAAGGGAGAGAAAAAAGAAAAGAAGGAAGGAAAGAAGGAAAAAAGGAAAGAAAAAAGAAAGGAGGGAAGGGAGTAAGGGAGAAAGGGAGGGAAGAAAAGGAAGAATTGAGGTACAAAGCATCTGAAAGGCATTAATAACACAGAAATGAAAAATAATGTTTTTTTTCTCTCATGGAGTTTACATTTCATTGGGCAATGCATGCCAATAAAGAGGAGAAAAGAAAGAGAATAATAACTTTAGCAGGTAACAGGATCAAAAGGTTTATTTTAGGCTAGGAAGACTTGAACCTATTTGTAGGCTGAGGGAAATGAGCCAGTAAAGAGGGAAAGATTGAAGATGTATGAAAGATAGAGCTTGATTGATGGAACAAGGTAACTGATGAGACAGGAGGATAGGACAGAAGCTACAGGCAAAAGCAATAGCTCTGGCAAATAAGAGGATCATCTTTTTTCTCTAAGACTGGAGTTAAGAAGCAAGGAATAAATGGAGTATTTGTGATGTTTAGAGGAGTAGATGACAGAATTGAAAATTTCACATCCACTCCCTCAACTGAATCTGCTCCATGAAGCAGTTAGAAAATTTTGCCAAAGTTAGAGAGGGTATGGAGCCATGTGGATGAATAAAATTATTGCATCAGTCAGAGAGCCTTATTCCAACTGAAATATTCTGGAATAAAACTGGACTGGAGAAATAGGACAGCAATACAAAAAATATCAATTGGGGCTTTAAATTTCCTATTTTATGAAAGATCATAAGTAATAGAACATTAGGGATACAAAGAACATTAGAGATTATCTAGCTCAAACCACTCATTTTAAAGAGAACTAAACCAAAGACCAGAGATTAGAAGTAATCTTAATAACTAAGATGTAGTAAAAACAAGACTTGTGCCCAAGATTTCTGCCTCCTAATCTAGAGCTCTTTTCAGTACATCACAATAGGAAGAAAGAACAAAGTAAAGAAGAAAAATAAAGGAGTGTTTGTATTCCCAAGGTATCCAATATGCAGCTGTGCCATCTAATTCTCTAGCTCTGGGGGGATGTATTCCCAATCAGGCATGATCCCAAGACAAAACCAGTTTGTCTTGTGTGCTGCATGTGTAGTTAAAAGATCCCTAAGCAATCCTTTTATAAAAAGAGGCTTGGTAACAAGGTGAATGCTTTGTGTGCATTATTGATAGAGTGGTCTATTGAACAATCAGCACATTTGAATTCATCAGCCAACACAGACTATAGACTTAGCAGGGCATGCCCTAAGAGGGAAAACAAATTTTTGCAACATATTTGCCATACTTTTGCTCTACCCCCTTAGAAATCAATGATATTGAACCATTCATGTTTTAATCTTGAGCAGAAAGCAGTATTATAGTCACTCCTAGATCAACTCATTTTCTGAATAATTCTACCCTATAGTTAGCTTCTTTGTTCCAATGCAAATATACGTTCTTCTAGTAGAATGCAAGATATTGGACAGTATACTTCATCCTGTTTTCTTGTATTTATTTATGGGTGTTTACATATGTGTATGTGTGTATATATGTATATTTGCACATATGTAAATACACATATATGTATATGTTTGGAATATAGAGGACTCTATCAAATCTATTGATAATCTAGTTAGCTAGCTATCCATCTCATTTAGCAAAATGTTTGGCACACAATAAATTCTTAGTTAATCTTTTATCTGTCTAGACCATAAGAATATATTTAAAGGTAAGGCTTACCATCTTTCATTTGTCTTTGATGAAACTGTCATCAGTAAATTTGACAGAAAGAATGAATGTTGTCTAATAAAAGATAATCGTGTGTTTCAGTGATTAGAGCTTTAAGCCTGGAATCAGGAAAACATGAGTTCAAATATGATCTCAGACACTATATTACCCTGGGCAAGTCATTTAACCTTTGCCTCAGTTTCCTCAATTATAAAGTGATGACAATAATAACACCTTTTTCTCAGGATTGTTGGAAAAATCAAATGAGATAATATTTGTAAAAGCTCCTAGTGCACAGTGCAAAGCTCCTAGTAAATTCTGTGTTAGATGCTATCTGTTCTTTCCTATATCCCAATAAATATAATTTGTTTTTCTTTAATTCATTAGTATTTACAAAACATTCTCTTGACAAAAACCCTATGTGGTAAGTAGAGCAGTATAATAGTCCTCATTTACCAGATGAGAAACTGAAGTTCCCAGAAGTTTTGCCTTTCCCAGGATAACACAGTGATTAACTGTTAGAACTGAGTTTCAAACCTAAAAGAATTAAGGACAGCAGAAAATAAAGCATACCCTCTTTATGTTTTTAAATTTTAAATGATTTGTTTTGAATCCTGAAACTTAAAATTTCTCTTCAAAATTCAGCAAGCAAATGTAACAATAAGGTAGGCTGAGATTATGGGAAGTGGTGGTGCCCTACCATGTCCTTATTCTAGGGAGTGAAATGAAAATTTCTAGCCAGTTAAATAGGATGAAAACCTAGTTTCGAAATCTATTTTTTTTAAAGCATATGATTTTTTGAAGGAGCAATAAACCATGAAAAAAAAAACATGCAGTATAAGCAGGGGGAAAATATGCATAGGGAAAACATTCTTTCCTCTCCCCTGGATGCCCTCAGGTCTGCTTTCTAATAATAGTTATTTTTGTATTTGGTTACCAACCTGTCTGGTCACTCATTCAGTTTGACTCATGCCTTTGCATTGAGAGGTGTAAATAACTCTGGTTATAGGGGCATCACTTCCTTTGACCTCTTTCATAGGTCTCTAGGGTATGAATTAGTAAACCATGGCATGTGCACTAAAGATGGCATGTGGATCATTTTCCAGGGCCACATGAACCTTCATGTTTCCTCCTCCTTTCCCTTTCCTAGGCCACTTGTGAGATTCCACCTGCTGCCACTTGTGAGAGCTCCTTCCTTCCCCACACCCCAAGTTCCAGCTGTGAAAATCAACCTGCCAAAAGAAAAAAAATGAGGTCATAACCTTGGCACACCACCTTGGAAAGGTTGCCAACCTCTACTCTGGACCTGAGCTGGGCACCATCTGCAGCCACGCTTCAAGTCGGATCCAAGGGCAGAGAGCCCAGCTGTATAAACACAAAGAGGTTGTACTTGGAGACCACTAGGAAAATTTAGAAGAGGAATATGGTGACCCTTATAGAATTGCCATATGTGTGTGTTCTTGCTTCCAGGGACAATTCAAACTTAAAAGGATAACATCCTTTATATGAATAAAGAAAACCTTCTATAGAGTGAATACAGTACACTATTTTATGGACTGAAGGAAAGTGGGGAGGAAAGGGGAGGTTGTAAAAGAAAGTGAAAATATAACTAGTTACAAGGAGAAACTCAAGAAAAAAGGAAATGGGAAATACTTAGAGTGTGGCTAACAGAGGTACTGTTGTGCACTAGTGTGGAGGTGGGAAAAGATAGGAGAGGGAGGAAAAATCATATGACATCCCATTTATTTTATCAGTTAATTCAATTTAATATTTATTAAGTTCCTGTTATAGGCTAAACAGTGGGATAGACACTGGGATGCAAAAAAAAAAAAGAAAGAAAGAAAGAAAAGGAAAAGGAAAGAAAGAAAAGGATTTGACTTCAATGAACTTAACAGATATATTAAAAATAAAATATAAACTTTTTTTTTGAATGAGGAACACTTGCAATGTGGGAATTGAGGATAAATTTCTATAGGAAATGATATTTGGGCTAAAAAGAAGATTATCAAAGAAGAAGGTTGGCTGAAACATAGTACTTTAAATAGAAATGTCCGATGGTATACTTAGAGAACTCCAGAGATTCTACTAAAAAGTTATTAGAAACAATCCACACCTTCAGCAAAGTTGCAGGATACAAAATAATCCCACATAAGTCATCAGCATTCTTATATATCACTAACAAAACCCAACAGTTTTCTTACTAAAAAAAGAAATTCCATATAAAGTAACTACTGATTGTATAAAATATTTAGGAATCTATCTGCCAAGGGAAAATCAGAAACTTTATGAGCAAAACTACAAAACACTTTCCACACAAATTAAGTCTGATCTAACCAACTGGAAAAATATTAAATGCTCTTGGATTGGGCGAGCAAATATAATAAAGATGACAATACTACCTAAATTAATCTATTTATTTAGCGCTATACCAATCAGACTCCCAAAAAACTACTTTGAAGAACTAGAAAAAATAACAACAAAGTTCATATGGAAAAATAAAAGGTCAAGAATTTCAAGGGAATTAATGGAAAAAAAAATCAAATGAAGGTGGCCTAGCTGTACCAGATCTAAAATTATATTATATTATTATATTATATTTATTATATTATATTACATTTATATTATGTTATCTTATCTTATCTTATATATTATATTATTATATTATACTATATTATAATTATATTATTATATTATATTATAAATTATATTATAAAGCAGCAGTTACTAAAACCATCTGGTATTGGTTAAGAAATAGACTAGTTGATCAATGGAATGGGTTAGGTTCAAAGGACAAAACAGCCAATAACTTTAATAATATAGTGTTTGACAAACCCAAAGACACCAGTTTCTGGGAGAAGAATGCATTATTTGACAAAAATTGCTGGGAAAATTGGAAATTAGTATGGCAGAAACTAGGCATTGACCCCACTTAATACTGTACACCAAGATAAGGTCGAAATGGGTTCATGACCTAGGCATAAAGAATGAGATTATAAATAAATTGGAAGAGCATAGGATAGTTTACCCCTCAGACCTGTGGAAGAGGGAGGAATTTATGACCAAAGAAGAACTAGAGATCACTATTGACCACAAAATAGAAAATCTTGATTATATCAAATTGAAAAGTTTTTGTACAAACAAAACAAATGCAGACAAGATTATAAAGGAAACAATAAACTGGGAAACATTTTTACAATCAAAGGTTCTGATAAAGGCCTCATTTCCAAAATATATAGAGAATTGACTCTAATTTATAAGAAATCAAACCATTCTCTAATTGATAAATGGTCAAAGGATATGAACAGACAATTCTCAGATGAAGAAATTGAAACTATCATGCTCCAAATCATTATTAATCAGAGAAATGCAAATTAAGACAACTCTGAGATACCACTACACACCTGTCAGATTGGCTAGAGTGACAGGGAAAGATAATGCGGAATGTTGGAGGGGATGTGGGAAAACAGGGACACTGCTACATTTCTGGTGGAATTGTGAACACATCCAGCCATTCTGGAGAGCAATTTGGAACTATGCTCAAAAATTTATCAAACTGTGCATGCCCTTTGGTCCAGCAGTGTTTCTACTGGCTTATACCCCAAAGAGATACTAAAGAAGGGAAAGGAACCTGTATGTGCCAAAATGTTTGTGGCAGCCCTGTTTGTAGTGGCTAGAAGCTGGAAAATGAATGGATGCCCATCAATTGGAGAATGGTTGAGTAAATTGTGGTATATGAACGTTATGGGATATTATTGTTCTGTAAGGAATGACCAGCACGATAAATACAGAGAGGACTGGCGAGACTTACATGAACTGATGCTAAGTGAAATGAGCAGAACCAGGAGATCATTATATACCTCAACAACGATACTGTATGAGGATGTATTCTGATGGAAGTGGATCTCTTCGATAAAGAGAGCTAATTCAGTTTCAATTGATCAAGGATGGAGAGAAGCAGCTACACCCAAAGAAAGAACACTGGGAAATGAATATAAACTGCTTACATTTTTGTTTTTTTTCCCCGGGTTATTTATACCTTCTGAATCCAAATCTCCCTGTGCAACAAGAGAACTGTTTGGTTCTGCACACATATATTGTATCTAGGATATACTGTAACCTATTTAACATGTATAGGACCGCTTGCCATCTGGGGGAGGGAGTGGAGAGAGGGAGGGGAAAAATCAGAACAGAAGTGCGTGCAAGGGATAATGCTGTAAAAAATTGCCCTGGTATGGGTTCTATCAATAAAAAGTTAAAAAAAAATGTCCTAAAATCCTGGTAAGGTAGTCCAGAGCCAGATGGGACCTTAAAAGTCAAAAAGAAGTTTGTCCTTATTTGAGAGTAGAATATCTTGAAGTATATATATATAATATATATATATATATAGATATATAATTGAGGCAAAAGATCTCCTTTTTCACCTATTCAAAAATTATACACACACACACACACACACACATATATGTGTGTGTGTGTGTGTGTATGTATAATTTTGAATAGGTGAAAAAGGAGATCTTTTGCCTCAATTATTACTTAGCCTTAATCACTGAATGGGTGCAGCATCAGTCAACCTAAAACCAGTTGAAGACAACTTAAAAAGGACAATCTCCCTTTGCATTCAGGGCCATCTCCAGTTGTCCTGATCTGTATCTAGCCCCTGGACCCAAATGACTCTGGAAGGGAAAGTGAGGCGGGTGACCTTGCTCGCCCCTCCCTCCCTTAAGTCCAGGTCATTTGCATATCATGGCCATATTTCCCTGATGCATTGGTCCTCTTCCAGAAAGACAAACACTAGCAACAAACAATTTCCTTGTAACTAACAGATTTCATTAAAAGCAGAGCAGAAAAGTCACTGAATCCAGAGCAAATAGGGCTGGAAAGGAACTTGAAAATCATTGACCCAAGTTCTCATTTGAAAAGAAAACTTGTTCATCAATTGTGATAAAAAAAAAAAAACTTATCTAGGCAAATGTGGATCACTTTTACTGACCATGACTATGGAATTCTAGGAGAAATTACAGAACTCTAATGATGTGCTCAAAGTTAGTGCAAGTTGGAAATTGAACACAAGGCCATTGACTCCAAATGAAGTATTCTCTCCACTGTAAAATCTCCAATATTTTCTAGCCAATATTATTTTAGAGATGAAGAAGCTGAGACCATGAAATAAATGACATTCAATGTCAAAAACGTCTTAAATACTAGAACTATTAGGTATTAAAATTTCAACACTCTTAGTATAAATACAGCACTCTATTCATTTCATAATGGGAGTAAGTTGCTCATTCAGGGGTAATATGGTATCATTAATCCTATGCTTATATTAATTAGGTTATTAATTCATCTATTCAGTAAGAGTTTTTCACTATATACAAAGCCTTAAAATATGTATTGAGAACACATAGATCAAAATAAAATAGTCCTTGTCTTAAAAAGCTTACATTTTATAGGATAAAAATGATTAGAACGAGAATAAGTCAACACAAAGCATTTCTTGGAAAGGGAAAATTAAAAATCAGGGGATCAGAAAAAAGTCTATTGTAGGAGGTAGTCTTTGAGCTAAGCCTTCTAGTGCTCCTTGAATATCTGTGGGGTAAAAGTGAGAAAGTAACCTCCTTTGGCAATCTGTCAAAAGCAATTTGTGTTGCTTTTTCTCTTTTTCATTTCATGGTCAAAACATTATTTTACATACTTTTGCCACCAGTTGCCTCCCCTGAGCACTAATGAGACATGCAAGAAGCAGAGATACCACTGTGTTTCCATTTTAAATATAAACTCCAATGGTGATTTATTCTGCTGAGGAGGTACTGATTAGGGGAGTTTCAATAAGGGATAAATGGGGCTCAGAATGAGCACCCATGCGTGTATATAGGAGGAAGTTGAAGATGTGCTTGTGTACAAATCTAGGTGTATAGTTCTTCTAAGATCTCAGAAATTATAATATTAATCACAGGGAACAGCAAATAAAGGATCCTGAGAAGCAAGTTTCTTCTTTTTCCCCCTTTGATGAAACAGAATTTGTGCCCCTCCCAGGGGAGCTCTTTATTTCTCAGCTGTTACCAAGCAGCAGGGGACTTTTCCTTCTGGTAATTTCTCACCGTCTAATAAAATGATACCTAACTTATACTGTTACACCCAGAGATTGCCCTCTACCTTCTCAGAATCACAATCACCCAGACTTAATCTCTTTTCCCCATTTTTTTCTTTCCCCTCATCAATGATAAGAAAATCAGATCTCCTGAGAACATCTAGGGTTAAAAGGCAAGCTGGTTCAGGAAAAGACTCTTAGTCCTTTATAATCTTTAAGAAACTCATCTTTATTGATCGTGTACTGTGTCATATAGTGTTATTGCATTCTGCTGTCTCACAGATATAAATTTCATACCAGATTTGCGGTGGCAACCCTTACCCAGTAACCAAATATGACAGTATTTCAATACTAAATTAAAGAACACATTACTTCCAAACTCTGCTTTCTGGAGACTTTCCTAAATAGATATTTTTGCTTTCACAAACTGTTTAAGACAAATCATTTAATTCCATCATAGACGAACATCTGAAAAGAGTGCAACTACATGAACAATCTCTCTGTAAATTATAACCAATCCTCCCCTCCCCTGCAACCATCTATTCATTGTGAGGTACAGGAGAATAGATACAGAAATTGACCATAATCATCCTATGTCTTTCTACTGTACATCAAATATGTACCATCATTATTTCAGTTTTTGATGCTCTCATGACAGCATCATTGCCAGGAAAAATAATAGAGCCTATTATTTTCAATGAGCTCCATCAGTAGATTTCAATGGCTTTGCTATCACTTGGACAAAGACCATTGGGAGGCAACACAGTATTCTTGTCCTCAAAATAGCTCTGATTTTATGTGAGACTGAAGAAGCTCTTTCTCTTTTTCCTTTATAGTTCTGGAAAAGCTGTGGAAAACCAAGAAAGGTACTTTTATAAAGAAAGATATTTTACCTATTCTCTTAAGTCCAGATGTAAATGCATGTTAATTTCATATAAAACAATTTATAAACCTTGTAAATTAGTAAAAATGATAATAACAAATTGCAATGTAAAAGGAACAGTCCAAATAAACTTTCCCAACTAATCAGAAAGAAATTATAGTATATGTACTCTTTGCTAGCATTGAGTGAAGCTGGAGCTAGTCTTCTATTGCAGTCCTACGTAACAGTTCCAGGACAGAGAAGAGTACTTGGTCTTGGTCACAAGAGAACAGAGGCCCTTGTTCTAGTTCTAAGACAGAGTGCGGCATTAGTACTTGTAGAAGAGACAAAGGAGAGTAGGGGGTTTAATCAATTCTAGGGCTGAGGAGAAATAGCATTTGTAGGTTTAGGGGAAGAAAATTCTTTCCAGCATAAAGACTAGAGCTCAGACCAGGATAGCAGTGACCACACATCTCTCCACGTCATACCAGATTAGAAACAAAAACACTAGCAAATCCCAGAATTACATTTAAAATAATAACACAAAGAAGCCCAAAGCTTGGGACAAAGCCTCTTTACCCTAGGCTTTAGGTGAGCAGAGCCAAACTTTAACATAAAATTTAAAGTCAAGAAGTAATCCAAAAATGAGTGAGTGGAGAGAGAGATAGGAAGAGAGAGGGAGGGAAGGAGAGGGAGGGAGGGAGAAAAGGAAGGAAGGAAGGACTTAACCATAAAACGCTATAAAAGTAATAGAAGACAAAGACACAAAATCAGAAGCAGACAACAGCATGAACATAATGAAAAGCAAAGTCTCAAAGAAACATGTTAATTGTATATGAGTACCACAAAAATTCCTTAAAAGAAAAAATTAAAAGAATCAAAGAAAGAGAGAAGATAGAGGAAAAATTAAGGGAAAGAAAGGAGAATGATGCCAAAAAATATTAATTGAATTAACATTTTGGTAAAAAAGGTACAAAAATATTGAAGAAAACAAAATCTTTAAAAATAGCATTGATCTAACATTAAAGGAAACAGAAAAATTCACTGAAGAAAAGAATCCTTTAAAAAACAACACTACCCAAAGGAAAAGAGTCACAAATACTAACTGAAGCAAATAATTTCATAAAAATTCAAACCAAGCAATTGGAAGCTAATGACTACATGAGACATTAAGAAACAATTTAAAAAGTCAAAAGAATGAAGAAAAATAGAAAAAAAGTGAAAATCTTAGCTGAACAACAACTGATCTGGAAAATAGATTATGAAGAAATCATTTTAAATGATTTGACATGAAAGGAAGAGCACAGACCATGCTGATAAAAAGTCATGATAAAATAAAAAGAAAATAGACATTATATTTCAAAAAATCAGAAAAGAATATTGTCCCAATGTCTTAGATCAAGAGCGTAAAATAGAAATTGAAAGAACTCATTAATCACTTCCTGAAAGATATTCCAAAATAAAAACTCCCAGGAATGTTACAGTCAAATTCTAGAACTCCCAGATTAAAGAGAAAATATTGCAAGCATCCAGGGGAAAAAAAAAAATCAAATTATCATGGAGGCACAGTCAGAATCACATAAGATTTAACCATTTCTGTGTTAAAGGACTGAGCAAAATATTCTGGAAGGCAAAGGAGCTAGAATTACAAGCAAGAATACCCTACACAGCACAACTGAGTCTAGTCTTTGAGGAGAAAAAAAATCGTGGGACTTCTGGCAGTGCAGCCAAGATGGTAAAGTCAGGAGTAAAGTCAGGAAGCTGCTGGAGCTCTCCAAGTTTCCTTCAAAACCACATGAAACCGGACTTCCGGTTAAGATGGCGGAGAGGAGGCTCACAGCTGCATAAGCTCCACGCTTTCTCTCACTATCCACTTCATTACAAGCCTCTGAATTAATGCTTGACTGAAAAAAACCCACATATAGTTACCAAGAGAAGCCATCCTTGAGATTTCCCAAGAAAGGTCTGTCTTTACTGGAGGGCTGGGACCGTTTTAGATCGGGCGCAGGCTGAGGGCAGCGGCAGTGAGAGCACAGGAGCAGACTGGAGAGGAGGTGGGGAGTGATCGCAGCCGTCTCTGCGGGGAGAGCTTCGCTACAGGTTTGGATACTTTGCTCCGGAAGCAAGTCAGCAACCCAGCAGAGAAGCTAAAAACACCAGGGGTGAAGATTTGATAAAAACTGCTGGGATAATTGGAAATTAGTATGGCAGAAATTAGGCATGGACCCACACTTAACACCATATACCAAGATAAGATCAAAATGGGTCCATGACCTAGGCATAAAGAACGAGATTATAAATAAATTAGAGGAACATAGAATAGTTTATCTCTCAGACTTGTGGAGGAGAAAGAAATTTGTGACCAAAGATGAACTAGAGACCATTACTGATCACAAAATAGAAAATTTTGATTACATCAAATTAAAAAGCCTTTGTACAAACAAAACTAATGCAAACAAGATCAGAAGGGAAGCAACAAACTGGGAAAACATCTTCACAGTTAAAGGTTCTGATAAAGGCCTCATTTCTGAAATATATAGAGAACTGACTCAAATTTATAAGAAATCAAGCCATTCTCCAATTGATAAATGGTCAAAGGATATGAACAGACAATTTTCAGAGGATGAAATTGAAACTATTACCACTCATATGAAAGAGTGTTCCAAATCATTATTGATCAGAGAAATGCAAATTAAGACAACTCTGAGATACCACTACACACCTGTCAGATTGGCTAAGATGACAGGAAAAAATAATGATGAACGTTGGAGGGGATGCGGGAAAACTGGGACACTAATGCATTGTTGGTAGAGTTGTGAACGAATCCAACCATTCTGGAGAGCAATCTGGAATTATGCCCCAAAAATTATCAAATTGTGCATACTCTTTGATCCAGCAGTGTTCCTATTGGGCTTATATCCCAAAGAAATACTAAAGAAGGGAAAGGGACCTGTATGTGCCAAAATGTTTGTAGCAGCCCTGTTTGTAGTGGCTAGAAACTGGAAAATGAATGGATGCCCATCAATTGGAGAATGGCTGGGTAAATTGTGGTATATGAATGTTATGGAATATTATTGTTCTGTAAGAAATGACCAGCAGGATGAATACAGAGAGGACTGGCGAGACTTACATGAACTGATGCTAAGTGAAATGAGCAGAACCAGGAGATCATTATACACTTCGACAACGATATTGTATGAGGACATATTTTGATGGAAGTGGATTTCTTTGACAAAGAGACCTAACTGAGTTTCAATTGATAAATGACGGACAAAAGCAGCTACACCCAAAGAACGAACACTGGGAAACGAATGTGAACTATCTGCATTTTTGTTTTTCTTCCCGGTTATTTATACCTTCTGAATCCAATTCTCCCTATGCAACAAGAGAACTGTTCGGTTCTGCAAACATATATTGTATCTAGGATATACTGCAACATATCCAACATATAAAGGACTGCTTGCCATCTAGGGGAGGGGGTGGAGGGAGGGAGGGGAAAAAAATAGGAAAAGAAATGAGTGCAAGGGATAATGTTGTCAATATAAAGTAATCATTAAAAAAAAAAAACACATGAAACCAATCCTCTGAATAGAGTTTGATGGAGTAAAACCACTCTTCAGCTCAGCATAGATTGGTAAAACTTCAAGAAAGGTCAGTCTCATTGAGTTGAAAAGAATGTTCAGTACAGCTCAAATAGACTTTGGAAAAGCTGGTGGGAGAATCTTAATCACAGCAATTCAACAGTTAACATGCTCAGTCCTAACTCAATAGAGGAGCAAATCATTAAGGTGGCTTCCAGTCCTAACTCATAAGGCAAACTCTGGGAAACCAAGTTTTTTAACAGAGCAGGCAAAGTTAACTCCTATAAGCACAAGGGCACCCTGTGCTCAAAGCCAAGGCTCAGAGCTACACAGGAAGCTTGGGACAGTGTCCCTTTAATCCCAGGAGCAGAGCTCTACCTTCAAACTGAAAAAGAAGAAATACCAAAAGAAAAGGAAAGAAAATGAGCTAGAAAGAGAAAAGAACTTTGACCATAGAAAGCTACTATGGTGACAGGGTAGACCAAAATATAAACTCAGATGAGGACAGAATGTCCATAGAGGAAATCTCAAAATATGATATGAATTGGTCCCAAGACCAAAGAAGCTTTTTGAAAGTACTTATAAAAGGCCTTAAAAGGTAAATAAGAGAGGTAGAAGAAAAAATGAGAAAGAAAATGAAGGGTATGAATGAGTCAACAGCTTGGAAAAGGAAAGAAAAAATTTTTCTGAAGAAAACAACTCCATAAATAGTAGAATTAACCAAATGGGAAAAAAAAGAGATGCAAAGGCTAAGTGAAAAAAAAAATCACACATCAAAAACTAGAATAGAATAAATGGAAGGTAATGACTTTTTTTTTAATAACTTTTTTATTGATAGAACGCATGCCAGGGTAATTTTTTACAGCATTATCCCTTGCATTCACTTCTGTTACGATTTTTCCCCTCCCTCCCTCCACCCCTTCCCCCAGATGGCAAGCAGTCCTTTACATGTTGAATGGGTTGCAGTATATCCTAGATACAATATATGTGTCCAGAACCGAACAGTTTTCTTGTTGCACAGGGAGAATTGAATTCAGAAGGTATAAATAACCCGGGAAGAAAAACAAAAATTCAAGCAGTTTATATTCATTTCCCAGTGTTCTTTCTCTGGGTGTAGCTGCTTCTGTCCATCTTTGATCAATTAAGGCTCTCTTTATCGAAGAGATCCACTTCCATCAGAATACATCCTCAAACAGAATCATTGTTGAGGTATATAATGATCTCCTGGTTCTGCTCATTTCATTCAGCATCAGTTCATGTAAGTCTCGCCAGTCCTCTCTGTATTCATCCTGCTGGTCATTCCTTACAGAACAATAATATTCCATAACATTCATATACCACAATTTACTCAACCATTCTCCAATTGATGGACATCCTTTCATTTTCCAGTTTCTAGCCACTACAAACAGGGCTGCCACAAACATTTTGGCACATGATCAAAGGGTATGCACAGTTTGATAACTTTTTGAGCATAGTTCCAAATTGCTCTCCAGAATGGCTGGATGTGTTCACAATTCCACCAACAATGTATCAGTGTCCATGTTTTCCCACATCCCCCCCAACATTCCCCATTATCTTTCCCTGTCATTCTAGCCAATCTGACAGGTGTTTAGTGGTATCTCAGAGTTGTCTTAATTTGCATTTCTCTGATTAATAATGATTTGGAGCATATTTTCATATGTCTATAAATAGTTTCAATTTCTTTGTCTGAGAATTGTCTGTTCATATCCTTTGACCATTTATCAATTGGAGAATGGTTTGATTTCTTATAGATTAGAGTCAATTCTCTATATATTTTGGAAATGAGGCCTTTATCAGAACCTTTGATTGTAAAAATGTTTTCCCAGTTTATTGTTTCCCTTCTAATCTTGTTTGCATTTGTTTTGTTTGTGCAAAAACTTTTCAATTTGATATAATCAAAATTTTCTATGTTGTGGTCAATAGCGATCTCTAGTTCTTCTTTGGTCATAAATTCCTCCCTCTTCCACAGGTCTGCGAGGTAAACTATCCTATGCTTTTCCAATTTATTTATCATCTTATTCTTTATGCCTAGGTCATGAACCCATTTTGACCTTATCTTGGTGTACGGTGTTAAGTGTGGGTCAATGCCTAGTTTCTGCCATACTGATTTCCAATTTTCCCAGCAATTTTTGTCAAATAATGCATTCTTATCCCAGAAACTGGTGTCTTTGGGTTTGTCAAACACTGTATTATTAAAGTTATTGGCTGTTTTGTCCTTTGAACCTAACCTATTCCATTGATCAACTAGTCTATTTCTTAACCAATACCAGATGGTTTTAGTAACTGCTGCTTTATAATATAATTTTAGATCTGGTACAGCTAGGCCACCTTCATTTGATTTTTTTTTTCATTAATTCCCTTGAAATTCTTGATCTTTTGTTTTTCCATATGAACTTTGTTGTTATTTTTTCTAATTCATCAAAGTAGTTTTTTGGGAGTCTGATTGGTATAGCGCTAAATAAGTAGATTAATTTAGGTAGTATTGTCATCTTTATTATATTTGCTCACCCAATCCAAGAGCATTTAATATTTTTCCAGTTGGTTAGATCAGACTTAATTTGTGTGGAAACTGTTTTGTAGTTTTGCTCATAAAGTTTCTGATTTTCCCTTGGCAGATAGATTCCTAAATATTTTATACAATCAGTAGTTACTTTATATGGAATTTCTTTTTGTAGTAAGAAAACTGTTGGGTTTTGTTAGTGATATATAAGAATGCTGATGACTTATGTGGGTTTATTTTATATCCTGCAACTTTGCTGAAGGTGTAGATTGTTTCTAATAACTTTTTGGTAGAATCTCTGGGGTTCTCTAAGTATACCATCATATCATCAGCAAAGAGTGATAATTTGGTTTCCTCATTGCCTATTCTTATTCCTTTAATCTCTTTCTCAAGTCTTATTGCCAAAGCTAGCATTTCTAATACAATATTAAATAGTAATGGTGATAGTGGGCAACCTTGTTTTACTCCTGATCTTATTGGAAATGGTTGCAGTTTGTCCCTGTTACATATAATGCTTACTGCTGGTTTTAAATAGATGCTACTGATTATTTTAAGGAAAAGTCCATTTATTCCTATACTCTCAAGAGTTTTTAATAGGAATGGATGTTGGATTTTATCAAATGCTTTTTCTGCATCTATTGAGATGATCATATGGTTTTTGTTAATTTGATTATTAATATGGCCAATTATATTGATAGTTTTCCTAATATTGAACCAGCACTGCATTCCTGGTATGAATCCTACTTGATCATGATGTATTATCCTGGGGATGATTTTCTGTAGTCTTTTTGCTAATATCTTATTTAAGATTTTAGCATCAATATTCATTAGGGAGATTGGTCTATAATTTTCTTTCTCTGTTTTCAACCTACCTGGTTTAGGTATCAGTACCATGTCTATGTCATAAAAGGAGTTTGGTAGGACTCCTTCATTCCCTATTTTTTCAAATAGTTTATAAAGTATTGGGGCTAATTGTTCTTTGAATGTTTGGTAGAATTCACATGTAAATCCATTTGGTCCTGGGGATTTTTTTTAGGGAGTTGATTAATAGCTTGTTCTATTTCTTTTTCTGAAATGGGACTATTTAAGCAATTTACTTCCTCCTCTGATAATCTGGGAAGCCTATATTTTTGGAGGTAGTCATCCATTTCGCTTAGGTTATCAAATTTATTGGCATAAAGTTGGGCAAAGTAACCCCTTATTATTTCTTTAATTTCCTCTTCATCAGTGGTAAGTTCTCCTTTTTCATTTTTAAGACTGCCAATTTGATTTCCCTCTCTTCTTTTTCTAATCAGATTTACCAAAGGTTTATCAATTTTATTGGTTTTTTCATAAAACCAACTCTTAGTTTTATTTATTAGTTCAATAGTTTTTTTTTTTTTTACTTTCTATATTATTAATTTCTCCTTTTAATTTTAGAATTTCAAGTTTAGTAATTGATTGGGGGTTTTTAATTTGGTCTTTTTCTAACTTTTTAAGTTCCAGGCTCAATTCATTGATCTTCTCTTTTTCTACTTTATTCAAGTAAGCCTCTAAGGATATAAAATTTCCCCTTATTACTGCTTTGGCTGCATCCCATAAATTTTGATATGATGTCTCATTGTCATTATCTTGAGTGAAATTATTAATTGTGTCTATAATTTGCTGTTTCACCCAATCATTCTTTAAGATGAGATTATTTAGTTTCCAATTACTTTTTGATCTATTTACACCTAACTTTTTGTTGAATGTAGTTTTTATTGCATTGTGGTCTGAAAAGAAAGCATTTACTATTTATGCCTTCCTGCATTTAATTTTGAGGTCTTTATGTCCTAATATATGGTCAATTTTTGTGTAGGTTCCATGAACTGCTGAGAAGAAAGTATACTCCTTTCTGTCCCCATTCACTTTTCTCCAGAGATCTATCATGCCTAATTTTTCTAATATTCTATTTACCTCTTTAATTTCTTTCTTATTTGTTTTGTAATTTGATTTATCTAAATCTGAGAGTGCAAGATTGAGATCTCCCACTATTATAGTTTTGCTGTCTATTTCTTCTCACAACTCTCTTAGCTTCTCTTTAAGGAAGTTAGATGCTATACCACTTGGTGCATATATGTTTAATATTGATATTGCTTCATTGTCTATAGTACCCTTAAGCAAGATATAGTTTCCTTCCTTATCTCTTTTAATTAGATCAATCTTTGCTTTTGCTTGATCTGAGATAAGGATGGCTACCCCTGTTTTTTTGACTTCACCTGAAGCATAATAGATTCTGCTCCAGCCTTTTACCTTTAGTCTGTATGTATCTCCCTGTTTTAAATGTGTTTCCTGTAAACAACAGTTTGTAGGGTTCTGACTTTTGATCCAGTCTGCTATCCGCCTCCTCTTTATGGGAGAGTTCATCCCATTCACATTTACAGTTAAAATAACCAATTCTGCATTTTCTGCCATCCTAATATCCCCAGATTATACTTTTCTTTTTCTTGCCCTCCTTCCCTTCTTCCCTATTGGTCCCACTAACGTCGCACAGCTTTCCCTCTTTAGTATCCCTCTCTCCTCTCTTTGAATCCCTTCCCCTTTCTTGTACCCTTCCCTTATTACTCTTTTTCCTACTCCCTTTTCCTCTCCCACTTTTTAATGAAGTGAGAGAAGAATCTGTGTAAAACAAATATGTCAATTGTTTCCTCTTTGAGCCAATTCTGATGAGAGTAGGATTCACACAATGTTCCTCCCCCTCTCTAAGTTCCCTCATATATGATAGGTTTCCTTTGCCTCATTGTCGCATGTAGTTTCCCTCTTTTTATCTCCCTTCTTCCCTTTTTCTGATGCTATCCCCTTTCCATTTCTACTTCCCTTTTTTATGTTATATCAGTAAAATCAAATTATACATATGGTTTTTATGTATATCCACAACAGAAATACAATTCTCAAGAGTTCCTTTTACCTTTTTATACTTCTCTTGATTCCTGTTGTTGAAGATCAAATTTTTTGTTTAAGTCTGGTTTTTTTTCTTAGAAACAGATGGAATTCCTCTATTTCATTAAATGTCCATCTTCTTCCGTGGAAAAAAAAATACTCAGCTTAGCTGGATAGTTTATTCTTGGCTGCATTCCAAGTTCTTTTGTCTTTCGGAATATCTGATTCCAGGCCCTTCGATCCTTTAATGTTGAGGCAGCCAGATCTTGTGTGACCCTTATTGTTGCATCTTGGTATTTGAACTGTTTTTTCCTGGCTGCTTGTAAAATTTTTTCTTTAGTCTGGAAATTCTGAAGGTTGGCCACAATATTCCTTGGAGTCTTTATTTTAGGGTCTTTTTTGGAAGGTGTTCGATGAATTCTTTCAACGCCTATTTTCCCTTCCAGTTCTATTACTTCTGGGCAGTTCTCTTTGATGATTTCCTGTAAAATAGTATCTAGGCTCTTTTTTTCATCATAATTTTCTGGTAGTCCGATGATCCTTAGGTTATCTCTCCTAGATCTATTTTCCAGGTCTGTTGTTTTTCCAAGTAAATATTTGACATTTTTTTCCAATCTTTCATTTTTTTGGTTTTGCTCTACTGATTCTTGATGTCTCAATGAATCAGTCATTTCTATTTGTTCAGTTCTAATTTTTAGTGAGTTATTTTCTTTGTTAGCTTTTTTTTACTTCTTTTTGTATATGTCCAATTGAGTTGTTTTGCTCTATGGAATTTTTTTCCATTTCACTAATTTTTTTTTTTTTTTTTTTTTTTTTTTTAGTGAGTCATTTTCTTTTTCCAATTCGCAAACTCTGTTTTTTACCTTTTCCAATTCACATTTTAGGAAGTTGTTTTCTTTTTCCACTTTATCAAATTTTTCTTTTAGTGAGTTATGTGTCTTTACCCATTTCTCTTCTAGCTCTCTTTTAAGGTTTTTAATAGTCTCTTCTAGAAGAGCCTTTTGTATTGGAGACCAACAATCGTCTGGAGACTGTCTGCTATTAGTCTCTTCAGGGTTGAAAAGCTGTTCTCTTTCTGTGTAGAAACTATCAATCGTTCTTTTGATTTTTTTACTCATTTTGTTAAAGCCTATAAGGTCTGCCTTCAGAGCCAAGAGGTTACCAGCTTCCTCTGCAGAGCAGTGAAAGGTATATGGAACGGGTAGCTGTCCTGCCAACCAGCTACAAAAAGCAGCGAGGTACTGGAGTGCTCTGGGAAAGAGTTCCCCACTAACTCAGGCCTGCAGGGCTGGGCTGGGAAAGTGCCTTTCAAAGAACCTCAGCTATGTGAGATAATGACTGCCCTGGGTCTAGACACTTAGCAGTGAGAGTTTCATTGCCCCAAGCCAAACCCTGCCCTGGGGCTATGGGTATTAGCAGCTGAGCAGTGAATGGATTTGCAGGGACCAGAAGTGTCAGCTGGGGAGGTTCTATTGCCCTAGGCCGAGCCCCCCACACTGTCGATTAGAGGCTGCCCAGGCTGTGCCCCACTGTCGTGCAGATTAGTAACTGCCCCCGCAAAAGCCCCGAACTGCCCGATGTGGCCACGGGGCTGCGGTAAAGTCTTCCTGAGTCACTTCCGGGTTTGAGGGGTTACAGCCAGATCTCGTTAGGTTCTGGCATTTTTTAGAGGACCCTCTGTTTTAGGCTTTAACTTCTCTGCCAGTTTACTGCTTTGTAATCAAGGCAGAGCAGTTAGCCTATAGCAGAGTGGTTTCTATAACTTCTCTAGCCACAGAGATCACCCCCACCCCTGGTCTGCTCAGGACGCTAGCCTCTCGCTGCCTATGCTAGTCTGTTCCTGGCCCCTCAGGATAAACCTTTCCTGGCGAGCTTCCTGATCGGCTGGTAAATTGTAGTGCTTCTTATCTTCATGAATTTAAGCAGTGAAGAGTTATTTTTGAGGCTGGATTAAATAGTTGGTTATGAGAGTAATGAGAGGAGCTTAGAGAGTCGTGTGTGCCTGCTCCACCATCTAAGGTAATGACTGTGCGATGGCAAGAATCAGTCAAACAAATGAAAAAGAATGAAAAAATGAATGAAAATATAAAATATCACATTGGAAAAACTGTCAACTTGGAAAATAGATTTAGAAGAAACAATTTAAAAATTATTGACCTTCTTGAAGATCATGACTCCCAAAAAAAGAGCCTGGGTAGCATTCTTCAAGAGATTATTAAGGAAACTTGTTCCAAAATAGCAGAGGGGGAAATACTGATTGAAAGAATCCATCATTCACTTCTAGAAAGAAATCCCATAAAGAAAACTGTAAAGAACATGGTTGCAAAATTCCAAAACTTTAATCTCGAGGGAAAAAATACTGCAAACTACCTCACGATGATCTGGCAGCTTCTACAATAAAGGATCTGAGGGCCTGGAAAGCATAGAACTAGGGTTACAATCAAGAATTAATTACTAACTGAGACTCAGCATTATCTATCAGGTCTGATGATAAAGCTTCAATGAAAGAAGAGACATTCAGTCATTTCTATTTAAAAAAACTGGAACTAAATAGAAAATTTAATCTATAATCATATGACTGAAGAGAAGCCTAGAAAGGTAAACAGGGTGAAAAGATGTATTATTTAAGGTTAAATTGTTTACATCCCTATATGGGAAAACAGTATCTGTAACTCTTGAGAACTGTATCTGTTACTGGGGAAAACAAAATGGGGGGCATCATATGAACTGAGGGTCTGGTTTTGAATGGACTCTGATGTGATGATATCAAAGAAAAAGACATTAAAATGAAAAATAGTTTGTACTAGAAAAAGAGGAAAGAAGAGCTATAATGGGAAAATTACTTCACATGAAGAAGCACAAAAGTTCTTTTATAATCCAGGGATTGAAGGGAGGGATATGAGCATTGTATGAAGCTTGATCTTATCACTTTTAGCTCTAAAAGGGAATAACTTAATTACTCATTTGGGTATAGGAATTTATCTAACCTTATAAGGAAGTAGGAGAAGAAAGAAGAAAATAAAAGGGAGGGTCAGGATAGAAGGGAGGGTAGAAACACTAGAGCAAAAGGTAAGGGGGGAAAGGGTGGTAGGAGATAAGATAATGGTTGGGTTTTGTAAAAAACACAGAAATAAGAACAGAGTGAAAAGAGAGAACAAAAGAATATACAGGAGAGAAAATAGGATGAAGGGAAACACACGGTTACTAATCATAAAGCTGAATGTAAATGAGTTGAACTCTCCCATAAAATTATAGAATAGCAGAGTGAATTAAAATAACAGAATCCTATAATATGCTGTTTACAAGAAACACATTTGAAACAGAGAGACACATATAGAGTAAAAGTAAAAGGATGGAAAGGAATTTATTATGCTTCAGCTGAAGTTAAAAAAAAAAAAAGCAGGAGTAGCAATTCAGATCTCAGATAAAGCAAAAGTAAAAATAAATCTTATTAAAAGAGATAAGAAACAAGTACATCTTGAAAAAGGGTACCATAAACAAATGAAGTAGTAGAAATACTAAATGTGTGTGTACCAAGTGATAGAACACACAAATTTTTAGAGAAGATTTTAAGCCAGTTACAGGAAGAAATAGACAGTAAAACTATTCTAGTGAGGGATCTCAACATTTCCCTCTTAGAATCAGACTAATCTAAACACAAAATAAAAAACAAAACAAAACAAAACAAAACAAAACAAAAAAACAGAGATGTTAATGGGACCTAGAAAAGCTAGACATGACAGACTTGTGAAGAAAATTGAATAGAGAAAGAAAGGAATATGCCTTTTTCTCAGTAGTAAATGGAACCTACACAAAAATTGACCATGTATTAGGGTATAAAAAAACCTCACAATCAAGTACAGAAAGGCAGAGATAGTAAATGCTTCCCTTTCGGATCACAATACAATAAAAATTATATTCATAAAGGGACAGCAAAAAATAGATGAAAAACTAATTGAAAATTAAATATTCTACTTCTAAAGAATGAATGTTTGACCCATTCACACAATCACACACAATTCCCACAAATCACAGAAATAATCCATAATTTCACTTGAGAGAATGAGAATAATGAGACAACACACAAAAACCTATAGAATGCAGCAAAAGCAGTTCTTAGGGAAAATCTAAATAGCTACATGAATAAAATAGAGAAAGAGGAGATCAATGAATTAGACATGCAACTAAAAAAGTTAGAAGGAGAACAACTTAAACCCCACAATTAAACGCCAAATTAGAAATTCTGAAACTCAAAGGAGCGATTAATAAAATTGAAACTATGAAAATTATTGAACAAATAAAACTAAGAGTTGGTTTTATAAAAATACTCAAAAAATAGATAAACCTTTGGTTAATTTGATCAGGAAAAGGAAAGAAAAATAAAACAAATTACCAGCATGAAAAATGAAAAGGGTGAATTTACTACCAATGAAAAAGAAAATTAAAATATATTAAAGCAATAATTAAGAGCTATTTTGCCCAATTGTATGGCAGCAAGTCTGAAAATCTAGCTGGCATGGATCAATATTTACAAATATATAAATTGCTCAGATTAACAGAAGAGGAAATAAATTACTTAGTCTCATTTTTAAAAAGAATTTGACCAAGTCGTTAATAAATTCTCTAAGAAAAAATCTCCAGGGCCAGATGTATTCACAAGTAAATCCTATCAAACATTTAAACATCATATAATTCCAACATTATGTAAAGAATTTGGCAAAATAGATATAAAAGGAGTCCTGCCAAATTTCTTCTATGACACAAGTATGGTACTGAAACCTAAAACAGGAAGAACTAAATCAGAGAAAAAAAATTACAGACCATTCTCCCTAATGAATATTGATGCAATTTAAAAAAATTTTTTATTAAAGCTTTTTATTTACAAAGCATATGCATGGGTAATTTTTCCAACATTGACCCTTGGATAACCTTTTGTTGCAAATTTTCCCCTTTCCCCCATTCCCTCCCCTAGCTGGCAGGTAGTCCAATACATGTTAAATATGTTGAAATACATGTTAGATCCAACATATGTATACATATTAATACAGCTATCTTGTTGCACAAGAAAAATCAGATCAAGAAGGAAGAAAAAGAAAAACTAAGAAAGAAAAAAAATTCAAGCAAATGACAACAGAGTGAGAATGCAATGTTGTGTTCCACATTCTGTTCC
The DNA here is from genome assembly GCF_016432865.1 of Antechinus flavipes. Classification (NCBI taxonomy): domain Eukaryota; kingdom Metazoa; phylum Chordata; class Mammalia; order Dasyuromorphia; family Dasyuridae; genus Antechinus; species Antechinus flavipes. Next base: position 290,495,597 of record NC_067399.1, on the reverse strand, counting down.
CAGGGTTCTCTCTCTGGATGTAGATGGCTCTCTTCATCACTGCACAAGTAGAACTGGTTTGAATCGTCTCAATGTTGAAGAGAGCCACATACATCAGAATTGATCATCATATAGTCTTCTTGTTGCTGTGTGTAATAATCTCCTGGTTCTGCTCATTTCACTTTGTATCAATGTAAGTCTCTCCAGGCCTCTCTTAAATAATCCTGCTGGTCATTTCTTACAGAACAATAACATTCCATAACATACATATACCACAATGTATTCAGCTATTCTCCATTGGCTGGGCACCCATTCAATTTCCAGTTTTTAACCACTACAAAAAGGGCTGCTATAAACATTTTTGCACATTAAATGCAAACATATAAGAGATCTTAAAGAAGGGAAAGGGTCCCACATATTTGCATTCTTTAATATCTCTTTGGGATATAAGCCCAGTAGTAATAGTGCTGGATCAAGGGGTATGCCCAGTTTGATAACTTTTTGATAGCATTTCCAAATTCCTCTCAAGAATGGTTGGATTTGACAAACAATTTTCTAATGAAGAAATTGAAGTCATTTCTAGTCATATGAAACCATGCTTTAATTCACTATCGACAGCTCTGATGTACCACTTCACATCTCTCATGTTGTCTAAGACAGGAAAGATAATGATACATGGTGGAAGGGATGTGGAAAAACTGGGACAATAATTCATCGTTGGAGTTGTGAATTGGTCCAACCATTCTGAAGAGCAATTTGGAACTATACCCAAAGGGCTATAAAACTGGGTATATTCTTTGATCCCACAGTGTGTCTACTGGGCCTGTATCCCAAAGAATCATTAAAAAAAAAAAAAAAAAGGAAAAGCACCCACATGTGCAAAAATGTTTGTATCAGTCCTTTTTGTAGTAACAAGGAACTGGAAACTGAGTGGATGTCCATCAGTTGAGGAATGGCTGAATAAGTGATGATACATGAATGTAATGTAATGTTATTGTTCTATAAGAAATGATCAGCAGGATGATCAGCAGGATGATGTTAGAAAGGCCTGGAGAGAACTACATGAACTGATGCTAAGTGAGGTGAGCAGAATCAAGAAAACATTGCACACAGTTACAATAAGATTATGTGATGATCAACTATGATGTACTTGACTTTTCTGAACAATGCACTGATTCAAGGCAATGCCATTAGACTTTGGATGCCACTTTGTACATATATGTTTGATACTGATATTGCTTCATTATCTATGGTAACCTTTAGCATAAACCTTCCTTATCTCTTTTAATTAGATCAATTTTTGCTTTTGCTTGATCTGAGATCAGGATGTCTACCCCTCCTTTTTAACTTCGCCTGAAACATAATAGATTCTGCTCCAGTTTTTTATCTTTACTCTGTATGTATTGCTCTTCTTTAAATATATTTATTATAAACAGCATATTGTAGAATTCTGGCTTTTAATCCAGTCTGCTATCTGCTTACATTTTATGGGCGAGTTCACCCCATTCACATTTACAGTTAAAACTACTAAATCTGTATTTCCTGTCAACTTATTAACCCCAAATTATACTTTTCTCTTTTATTTTCCCCTTTCCCTCTTCCTCAGTATTTTATTTATGAGCATTACTTGTCTCAAGCAGTCCTCTCCCTTTAGAGACCCTATCCCTTTCTCATACCTTTCCCCAATGATTTCTCTTTTCCCTTCTATTTAGCATAGCCCTTCATTTTTCCCCTTCTCTCTCCTACTTTTCTATAAGATGTGAGATGTTTCTTGGTGAAATCAAATATATCTAATATTCTTTCTTTGGGCCAAATCTGAACAGAGTAAGATTGATACAATATTCATCACCCTCCCTTCTTTCCCTCAATTATAATGTTTTCTTTGCCTCTTCCTGAGATGTAATTTCCCTCATTTTACCTCCTTTTTCCCCTCTTTTTTTCTGTTACAATCCCCTTTCCATCTCTAGTTTCTTTTTTTAATATTATAACTGTAAAATCAGATCATACATATACACTCAATGTATACCCATAACATAAATGCAGTTCTCAATTATTTTTTTTCTTTTTACCTTTTTATTCTTCTCTTGAGTTCTATATTTTAAGGTCAAATTTTTTGTTTAGCTCTGGTCTTTTCATCAAAAATAAGTGGAATTCACCATTTTTATTGAATGTCCATATTCTTCTCTGAAAGAAGATGCTCAGTTTAGCAGGGTAATTTATTCTTGGCTGCATTCTAAGTTCCTTCGCTTCTCAGAATATCAGACTCCAGGCCCTTTAATCCTTTAAAGTGGAAGCTGCTAGATTCTGAGTAATCCTAATTGTAGTTCCTTGGGATTTGAATTATTTCTTTCTGGCTGCTTGTGATATTTTTTTCCTTGGTCCAATAATCCTCAAATTTAGTCACAATATTCTTTGGGGTTTTAATTTTGGGGTCTCTTTCAGGAGCTGTTTGGTCTTTCAATGATCACTTTATCTTCCATTTTCTGTAATGTCTGGGCAGTTCTCTTTGATGATTTCCTGAAAGATAGTGTCTAGGCTCTTTTTTCACTATGTATTCCACAGAGTCCAATAATCCTTAAATTGTCTCTCCTAGATATATTTTCCAGGTTGGTTGTTTTCCCAATTAAGTATTTTTTTTTAATTTTTCTATTTTTTCATTGTCTTTGGTTTTGCTTTACTGATTCTTGTTGTCTCATTGAGTCATTCATTTCCATTTGTTCAATTCTGAATTTTAATTAGTTATTTTCTTCATTTACTTTTTTTACTTCTTTTTGTATTTGTCTAATTGGTATTTTAAATGAGTTGTTTTGTTCTATGGAATTTTTTTTTTCATTTCACAAATTCTGTTTTTATGGAGTTATTTTCTTTTTTTCATTTAACAAATTCTGTTTTTTAAGTAGTTATTTATTTTTCTGTTTCACAAATTCTGTTTTTTTTGGGAGTTGCTTTCTTTTTCCATTTTATCAAACTTGTCTTTTAATGAGTTATATGCTTTTTCCATTTCACTAAGTCTATTTTGTAGTGAATTTTCTTCAAATAGTTTCTGTGTTGACTTTTCCAAATGCTCTTGCAAAATTTTCATTTCCTTTCCCCATTTTTCTTCTAATTCTCTTTTATGATTCTTTTTAATTTCTTCTAGGAAAGCCTTGTGTTATAGGGACCAATTTATATCACCCTTTGGGACTTTATCTGGAGACAATCTGCCTTTAGTCTCCTCACAGTTTGAAATCTGTTCTTCTTTTTCTCCATGATGTCAATTGTTAGTCATCTTTCCTTTTTTACTCTTTTTTTAAAGTTAATATCTGCCCTTAGGGTGGGGGAAGTTTTCCAAGTGGCTGCAGCTGAACTGGATCAATTTTGAATCACACCCCGAGCTGGGTGGGCATAGCCAGGTCCTGTGAGATTCTGGCCTTTTGGAGGTCACTATTGATCTTTTGTGTTTGTATTGGATGTTTTATAACTTCTCTGCTGATCTACTGGCTTGCAACCAAGGCAGAGTAGTCAACACTACTCTAGATTCCTGTAGCTTCCTCTCCATAGATTCTGTGCCATGCAGAGTCTGCACCATCCTGCAGAGTCAGCAACACCCCACGACTCTGTTCTTTCTGTGCTGGCATTTGTGGTCAGCTGTTTGTGTTATGCTGCCTCCCTCCCATTTCAGATTGAAACAGACCTTTTCTGGTGATCTTCAAAATTATCTTCTGCTGATAATTTGTTGCATTCCCAATATTTATGGGTTCTGCTGGTCCAGAGCTAATTAAGAGGCTGGATTTCATAATTATTGTGAGGGTTGTAGAGAAGATCAGAGAGAAATGTGTGTCATCTCACCATTTCGGCTCCTTTGCAAAATTTTTAAATAAAATATTAGCAAAGAGATTACAACAACATATCAGCAGGATAATACACTGTGACCAAGTAGGATTTATACCAGGAATGCAGAGCTGGTTCAATATCAAGAAAACTATTATTGTAATTGATCATACCAATAACAAAACAATAGAAATCATATGATAATCTTAATAGATGCAGAAAAAGCTTTTGATAAAATACAGAACCCATTCCTATTAAAAAATACTAGCAACCATAGGGATAAAGAGAGCTTTCCTTAAAATAGTAAGTAGTATTTATCTAAAACCTAAAGCAAGCATAATTTGTAATGGAAAGAAGCTGGTTGAATTCCAATAAGATCAGAGGTGAAATAAGGCTGCCCATTATCACCAGTGTTATTTAAAATTGTGTTAGAAATGTTGCCTTTAGCAATAAGAAAAGAAAAAGAAATTAAAGGAATTGTAATAGGCAATGAGGCAATAAAATATCATTCTCTGCAGATGATATGATGATACACTTAGCCAATCCAAGAAAATCACCCAAAAACCTACTGGGAACAAGTCACAGCTTTAGCAAAGTTGCAGAATAAGCAGTTGCTAATTTTCTTTCTTAGTCTTTTGGTATTTCCTCTTTTTTTTTTTATGGTTGAGCTCTGATTTTGGGGAAAAAGGGGAGCAGTCTCAATAATCTTGTGCAGCTCTGAGCCTTGGCTTTCGGCACAGGGCTCCCTTGTGTCTGTAGGGGGTTACCTTTGCTTGTTCTGTTGAGGAAATAGCCTGGTTTCCCAGAGTTTGTCTTCTGAGCTGGGACTAAAAGCTGCTCCCCTGCTGTGCTCCTCTATTGAGCCAGGACTGAGGGTCTTAGTTGATGATTAGCTGTGATTAAGATTCTCTCATTGGCTTTGCTAAAGTTTATTTGACCTGGGCTGAACACCCTTTCCACCCCAGTAAGACTGACCTTTCTTGAAGGTTTTTCAGTGTGTCTTGCATTGAAGAGAGGTTTCATTTTCTCAGACTGTTCAGAGGCATGGTTTCAGAGGGAAACTGGGAGAATTCCAGCAGTTTCCTGGCTTCATTTAACTATCTTGGCTACATCTCCTGGAAGTATGAGAATTTCTTTTTTGTAATCCAGGGGCTACATATCATCATATAGCAGAAACTTCTATTCTCTCTGCCCATCTGCCTTTTACTTCCACATCCAACTGGATATAAAGGTGGGTCAGGTTAAAGTTCATTAGCAACTAGCCTAGTATAATGTTCTTGTTGGTTTTCTGGAGGTCTTGGAGCAGCCTTCCTTTCAGCAGATTAATCACCAAGGATTTGGACTTTAACACCATGAGAATAGCCAGGTGTTAAAGTCCAAATCCTTTATTATCTCCTTCACAATCTAGTTTCTTTGTCTAAAGCCCCAGCTAGCTTTATTAGAGACCTTCCAGAGTCTTGGTTTCAGTGGAGAAGAGAAGGAGGAGAGGCCTGCCACCACCACAATAGTGTGAGATGGAGTGAATGAATCTGGCTCTGAGTCCCCGATCCTCCAGCCACTACAAAAGTGGACAATGGAATGAATCTGTCTCTCCTTAACTCCAAGAACTTGAGCTCCCACCTCCAGTCCACTTGTCTTCTCTGTCTCTGTCTCCGAGCTTCTCAGCCCCCAGGAGAGCCACCAGGGGCCTGACAGAAGATGGACTGAATCACTTCCAATCCTTGCTGGCTGTTATATACTCTATTTTAATTGCATTATCATAGGTGTGAATCTTACAGAACTATATTAAGTACTAAGTACATGTACTGAACTAGAGAACTACTAAGCACCATGCTAAACTGGATAATCATTGTATTTATCAATTCCGCTGACTTAACACCTTGTAAGAATCCTTGTTTCAGAGTTCTGGCCCATAACAGCCTAGAATCCCTTGTCCCTTTCACCTTTAGTTTATTTATTTTTTTCTGAGAAATTTGCACCTCTTGGCTCCCCTTACAGCATGGTTTCTCTTCTTTGCCTCACAACATAACCAAAGAAGCATCACAAAATTAAATAGTCTTAAATGCATTACAAATCTAAGGTAGTTCCTCAGCTGGGTGATTTGGTCTACTCAAAAAGGTTTTTAACTTAATCTCTACCAACTCTGTACATAATTCTGTTGCAAACTTTCTTCTTTTCTTCTCTCCTCACTATTTGAAGTTAGGGGGACTTGAATTAAAATTCAGCCTCACATATTTACTAGTTTTTTTAATCTTGGACAAATCACTTAACCTCTATTTGCCTCAGTTACCTCAGTTGAATAATGGGAATAATAATAGCACTACTACTCAGGGGTGGGGTGAATATCAGATTGAGTATATCTGTAAAACTACTCAGTACAGTGCCTGGAGCATAATTGACACAATATAAATGATTATTCTCTTCCTCTTTCTTTTCTCCTCTTTTCCTCCAGAAGCCTCTTATTTTCACTTCTTTCCCCCAAACTTTACCCATACATAAAAAAAAAAAGCATTTATATCAGAGAAGTATTTTATTGAGAAGATGGAGAATATTTTGCATTTCTTCTCTTTCATTCCTCAGAACTTTTCAGCAGCATCATTCACTCTTTATTTTTTCCCCATTTCATTTCTCACTGGGGAATTTTGTGACTTCTTCTTGAAGAAAAAGTTTAAGGATAACCTTCTAGAAGGTCACTAGTAACTGAGGAGAACAAGAACATATGTGACCTCTCTTTAAGTATTTTATTTGACTACTTTTTATATATTTGTATTGTTATATGATGTATCTTTCATCTTTCTATTACTCTATTAGATTTCTGTCCACTCACCCTTAGAAAATATAAGTTACTCAAGAATTAAGATTGTTTTATTCTTTGTAATTGTATTTTCAGCATCTATCACAGTGCCTGGCACAAAATTTGTGCTTAATACAATTTTGTTGATGTATTGATTTCCTTCTCTTACATCTTATCTAAGCTATAGCATTAGAAGTTCTCATTGTCCTGAATCTTTGATCTTCTCCTTTTTGCTAGCTTCATTCTGTTTACCTGTAGAAATGCTCAGAATTATCTAGTTCTTAAAAACAAAGCAAAACAAACTACTACCCCCATATCTTCCCTTCATTTTTCTAGCCTATGTCCAGCCATGACCACTCTTCCTTACCTATTCCCAGACATTTATTATTAACTTCCTACACAATTGTAAGAATTAATAACAGACCTCAACCCTGGCTTCTCCTTATTCAAATAAAATGTTTATACCACTACAAAAATAATCTTCCCTATAGAGTTTGGAAGTCAATCTTTTACTCAAAAATCTTCAAAGGATCTCTATTGACTCCCAGTAAAATTTAAATTCTTTGACTTGACATGCAATGCCTCACAATCCAATACCTTCCTCCTTACCCAATTTCCCCTTATATTACTTCATCTTGTGCATGCTACTGTCCAAATAAACTAGACTGCTATTTCACAAATATGCTATACATCTTCCCAGTGAATGTCTCTACCTGTACTCCATATAATTTCCTTCCTTCCCATTCTTAATTTGAAGAATTCCAAATTCCAAACCATTCTTTAAAATACAACTCAAATGCTACTTCCTAAATAATCCTGTTTTTGTTTGATAATCATTAAAAACCTTTTGACCTGGATCTCAAGGAGAATTTTATTTTTATTTCTCTGATATAATAATTATGAAATATTGTGCATTAAAATTATTTGTGTCTATTATTATGATCTGTTCTAGAAATTGTCTTTTTTGTAGAATAAGGGGCCATCTATGTTTTATCTTTGCCAAGGCTTACCATAGCAACAATTCATATTTAAGTACTCTTGAGTTTGCTGAACTTTTTAATAATTTGAGATGTTTCTCATGAAAATAGATTTTTAACTCAGGTGATGAACTCCCCATTACCTGAAATGTTTAAAAGTATGGCTTCCTGGCATATTTCAGAAGAGATTTCTACATAATTTTAAATCAGTTAACATCATTTCTAATTCCTAAGATTCTAATATTTTGTGATACTCAAACCTTACAACTAAGAGAAAAGAGAGATAAGGTCTATTATATTTTTGTAGTCATGGTATTTATTTTTCTTTCACATTCTTATGGTTCTTCCTAGTTTGTCTAGGCTTATTTTAGCTCTGTTTTTATTCATTTATTTATTTTTTTTTAACATCAGGTGTATTTTAAAATCAAGTGAAAGAAAGGGAAGGGGGGTATAAGGTGGCTCATGCATTACACACAAGAAAAAAAAATCTTGGCAAGTTGAGAATAATTTCTTTGAATTACCTCATATAGAAGATTATAAATATTATGAGTTTCTATGTAGATTGTTTCAGAAGAATTCTAGTTTTACAATCACTCCCATGCAAGGACTGGAACATCAAAGATGACTCAGCTTTACCAAAGCAGGGAAAGCTTAATTGAGAACATATTTTGCTTTCCTTTGTTTGCATGTTATAATACTGGAAAATAAATGCTGTTAAGGAATAAATGAACAATTTAATTTTTTTCATTATGAACTAAATTTTTTATGCTTTTTTGAAAGGAACATAAACATACAAATGGTACTGAACTCAGTACAATTCCAAACTAAGTATCTAGAGTTCTTTCTCATGATGAACAAAAGAGAATATTCTCTGTGTATACTTTCAAATGTACACACTTCGTTACTTATTTTTCTTTGTCTTGAAGGGTTACATGAGTTTTCTGTATTTTTGCTTAGTTATCAGATACAATTGTTGACCTTTAAATTGCCTTCTAATAAAAATTCTCAAAGATTGAGATTTCAAAGCAATTATTCATCTTAGACCAGGAAGAGACTGGCATATTCCTCTTCAATCTTCTAATACTTATAGAAGAATGCTGTGATGGCATTCAAATTGGTTTGCAAAACCAAACCAATGAGGAAGCATTCAAGTGCTTCCTCATTCAAGTGAGGAAGTACTTGAATATTTCCTTAAAGTAAAGTCATATGATGTGCATGTGAATGCAAATTATGAAATATCATTGTGCAATTGAGGGAATTGGGACATGAATAAGTCAAATGACTTTCCCAGGATCACATAAATAGTCATTAGAGGAAGTGAGACTCAAACCTATGTCCTTTTACGTAAAGTTTAATTGTCACATGGCTTCATGCTCATGGGTAGCACTGGGAGAACAGCCTTCAAAAAGGATATAACTTTGTCATGATGGGATAAGACTGAGATAACAGGCATGTCTTAGGATACTTCCCTAGTATACTTCCCTACAAATCCTTGCTGGCTTTCCAGACTTCTTACATGTTACTCCCCTCCCTATTCTCTATGATACAGTAACACTGACCTCCTTATTGTTCCTCACATATGTTACTTAAACTCAATATTATAGTCATTTTCCCTGGTTATCCTCCATACTTTCCTTAACTCTTTATTCTGTTTTCTGTAATTTATTTTCTTCAAGTTTCACTTAAAATTCCACATTCTAGAAGTATCCCTGATATCCCTTAATGTTAGTGACATTTTTGCTGAAATTATTTCCAATTTATCCTGTTTCATTTTTTTCCTGTTTTTTTCCCTTATTAGATTATAAGTCCCTTGAGAGCAGGAACTATTATTTTGTCTCCTTTTTGCTTTTCTTTGAATTCCTAATATTTCACACAGTTCTGGACACATAGTTGGTACCTAATTTATTCTTCTTGGCTTAACTGTTAACACTATGTGGTACAACTACATTGATTAAAGCTCTTCTCAGAACTTCACCCATAGCTACAGTTAAACACTTCTTCAGATCAGCCAGAAAATGAAGAAGGAAATCCAGAAAGTCCTTCCTGGCATACACAGTGTTGGTTTTAGTGATCTCAGGTTGTGGAGGAAGTAACAGAAGTTATGAAGTATGTGTCTCCCTTTTCCAAAGTGTTTACAATCTATTTAAAAAGACAAAGATAATTAGAGACCAATAACAGTTATCAAATAATGACATGGAAAGCAAAGTATTATTTCTCATTGGTAAATTTTATATCCTCAGTATCTAGGATAGCAATTAATATAGAGGTGGAATTTGATAAATAGAGGTGAAAACTTGATACTTGTTGGTTAGGACTGGCCTTGAATACAAATATTATAATGATTTTGATGTCAGATAAGATAACTTAGGCTGGAGCACACAAAATTGTTTTTAGAGAATAGGTTCTTTGAACTTTTATTTTTCTATCTGTGTAATCATATTAATAATATTAGTAACATATATCTCTTAGATTTGTTGTGAAGATAAAAAAAGACAAATTGTCTACTTTCTTTATAATTTGAAAATGTTTATATAGACCGTAAAAGAATGAATTGTAGCAGACAAGGAAGAGGAAATTACAAGAAAGGATAATGTAGCATTAACAAAATTAGAGGAGATTTTTTTTGTCTTCTTCTTATATTCTAGGTTATATAGCCACATAAATTCATGTTGCATAACTTTCTTCCAGTTAATTATAGGTGACAATGATTTGAGAGGTGACCACTCATTTTCTGACTGTCTTTTTTCATATTTCTGCAGTATGGATAATTTAGGGCTTAAGAGAGAAGTTAATTCCTCCTGTTACTTCAAATGCATTATGCTACATTGATGTCAGATCAAAGAAATGAACATTTTAAAGGATATATCCCAAATCTCATTTTTCCTAACTAATATTTAATGTGTATGTCCCAAAATTTATGGGAAAATTCTTACCAAGATAGTGTTTTCTAGCTTTAAAACTCTTAAGAGGGAGATTGTGTTATAAAGTGGAAAGAATGCCAACTTTGGAATTACAAGATATGTTTCAAATACTGACTCTACCAATTATTAGCTGTGTAGCCATGTGTTCTTCTTGTTGTCAGAGGCTAGTTTGAACAACAAACTCTGGAAAGCTACTTCCAAAGTTGCAAAAACTTTGGAAATGGACCTGTGGACTATATATCTTATTGCTAAATACCAATTTGCCTAAGTTCCAGATGATTCATTATGCTTTGGTTTGGTCACAGGTTAATTGTCTTAACCACAGCCATTGGTTAATCATTTAAATAAGTTCTTACTATAATCTAGGGATCATGCTAAGCACCAAGTTCTTTTCCTCAAAGAATTTTGTAATTTAATTGGATACATTTTTATATCAAAATCAGAAGGTGTAGTGTGCTTTCTAGAGCCCCCCTCCCCAGGGATGATTAAAATATCCTGATTTCTAGAGCCCCCACATACCATCTGGACTAGCTCTCTGGAGGACCTACTGACCAGCCCAAGTCCTTGATCTTAGTGCAGGAGTGATGAAGGCAGGAGATTCACAAGGATGGTCAAAGATGGAGTCCATTTATTTCAAGCTCTCTCAGCCCTTAAATACCTTAGTAGGATTACATTACTACAGCACACTGAACATGTGCCAATTGTAGAACCATTACATCACCACATTACATTGTGCATGTATGAGCACCCTGCTATTGATATGTAAATGCCTCTCTTTATTGTAAGCATTTCTTGATTCAAGTAGAACACAGGTGGTCACACCCTCCCTGACTTCTCAGGAAGGCCGAGAGCCTTTAGGGGAGATGGGGAGCCAAACCAGAAATTGTCAGCAGGTTCCCTCTAGGCTGAAGAGTCTTATACCTTACCCAGAGTTCCCCCACTATCTATGGCTTTCTACAAGAAGGGTTTAAAAATCTTCATTGTTTCAAGAGATATTTATATTGAGGAAGTACTTGAATATTTCCTTAAAGCATTTAACTGAGAATGATTCATTCTTTGTATGTCATTATATTTCTCTGAGCCCTTGTTTTTCTGTAAATTTAGATCATAAAACCTATACTCTTTATTGCACTTGTAGAGTCTTTACTGTTGTAAAGATCAAATGAAAAAAAAAATTCCCATTAAGTGGAGTTTATAGAGATATTAATTTTATTAAAATTATTATAAACCTGGAAAATATTCACTTCAATTAAATAACACTAGATAGGAATAAGTGAAAAAAAATTTAATTCAGTGTGACATCAATGTCAGATAAAATATGAAAGGCTCACCCAAAAGACTATGTTGGACATGAATAGATTGCATTGCATTACCAATTAAAAAATATTCAGGAAACTAAAAGATGTAATCAGAGAGATGTGTGACCAAAGAATAGGGTGGTCTGGTCATTTAATTTGACTGAGGGATAATTGATGGAAAAGTCTAAGACTTTTATTGATTGACTCACAATGTCCAGAGAACTAAAAGAATGTTCCAAGCATATTGGATTAATTCCCCTGGAAGAATATGAGAGGACATGTATAAGAATTACACAAAATCAGGTCAGTATGAGTTTCAGCCTGCATAATTGGAAGAATATTTGACAATGGTGAGATCTCAAATCCAAAGCATTGAAGGACCACTAACAGGATGGAAAACAGGTTAGGACTATTGGTGGACTAGTTAATTGTCCAGATCCATTTGTAATAGTGGGGCAGTTAAGTGGTGCAGTGGAGAGATAACTGGACCTGAAGTCAGGAAGACCTGAGCTCAAATCTGGCATCAGATACTTGCTAGTTATGTGACTTGGGGAAAGTTCATTTAACCTTGCTTGCCTCAGTTTCCTACTCTGCAAAAGTGTGCTAGAAAAGGAAAAGGGAAATCACTTAAGTATATTTGCAAAACCAAACCAAATAAAACAAAAATCCAAGTAAGGTCCCAAAGAGTTGGATAAGACTGAAATGACTGAACAACAATACATTTTGCAATAATATTTAATAATAGAAAGTATATAACACTTTAAGGCTTGCAAAGCACTTAAATATTTAACCCCTGTAAATAGACATTATTTTTATCTCCATGTTTAAAGATGGTAAAAGTAAGATGGTCATAGATTAAGTGACTTGCTCAGTATCACACAATTAATAAAGATCTCAGACTGGATGGGAACTCAGGTCTTTCTACCTACAGTTCCTGTACTCTATCCTCTGTGAAACCAGAATGTAATATATGATGACATAATATTTAGATAGCATATATAAGAAATTTTGGTCCAACATAGTCTTCGATATCATGAAGCAGGAAGAAAAATCAAGCTTCTCTACAGAAGTTGTTTATTCAATTTAGTTGTATGATTTGTCCTTTGTTATACTGATATCATACAAGTCATTGTATATTTCTTATGCCAACTAGCTAATCATAAATAAGATATCCAGTTTTTGTTCTATGCTTGTAGTGTAACACAGAAATCTTATCACCTCATCGAGATAACACTTTTCCAAGTATTGGAAGACAGGAACAATTTGACCTTTAAGTCTTTACTTCCTTAGGCTAAACTTTCCTTTAAGTTCATTTAAATATTCCTTACTTATTATAATTTTCAGATTGCTTATCATCCTTATCATTTTTTTTTGGCTGCTCTCCAACTTGTTAATATGGTGCCAAGAATTGAATAAAATATTCCACACGAACCCCACTAACTTTTTATTCTGGTAGACCATAATATTTGGCTGCTAGTAGTTACTTAGCAATTCCAATAGTCAAATTGGGTCATAAATGGTTCTCCATTGTTTGAATGCAACCTGAAGTTTGAGAAAATCAAGGCAATAAATGCTCATAAAATTTTCAGCCTATTCCCAGAACAAGTAATTCCTGCTGTCTTATGATAGAATCATAAAATCACATATTTATATCTAAGAACTTTAGAGGCTATTGAGTCTGGCCCTTATTTTAAAATGTGGAAACTGTGGCACAGAAAAAGTCACATTATTTGTTAAAAGTCACCTAGTTTCTGAGGCAGGATTCAAATTTGTTTTCCTGATTCAGAATTAAGCTCTCTACACATTTCTTACTTAGCTTCCTCAATTGTCTTTATTCAATTCTATAAAGGCTACTCTTCCTCTAGATTGATGGCTCCATTTTATTGATCAAAACTATTTGTTGATCTCTAAGACATATAAGTATATAGTTGTGCATAGACCAATTTCTTTCAATACACTGAATATTTGTGTTTCTTTTCCCCAAGAGAAATTGTAGAATCAAAAAGAAACTAACTTTCTGTATTTATGCGGCCAATTTGGAGTGATAATGAGTTTTCTCTTCTGCTAAGCAGTGACTATAATAATTAGGAACCACATGACATACATCTATTCTACTGCCCTTCCTCATTCCTGCCAGCTATTATAAGATCAACTAAAAACATCTTCTTTCAAGCAAACAATAGGGGTTTTCTGTAGGAATTCATCCTTCATAGATGTTATGTATAAATTTATTCTGTCAACATCTACAGACTAAAGCAAAGAAGTACAATATGAGAGATAATGAGGAAATGTGAGATAGAAAATTATAATAGATGACCTCTATTTTCTTATTAAGTTCTTTTGCAGACAGGGTTAGGAAGAGGTGATATAGCTAGCCTGAGAAAAGAAGAGGAAAAAAAGGGAGAAAGACTGAAAGGGAAAGGAAGGAATGGGAAAGAAATGGAAGAAAAGGAAATAAAAGATAAGAGAAGGGAAGAAATGGGAAGAGAAGAGAAAGAAATATTTGAGAACACAAGATCAATTAGGGAAAAAAATAAATGAATGCTATGCAGAAGTAAAGGTTCTGTTGGACTTAAATAATATAAAAAATTTAGGTGATCTAGCCAGTATGGTATGTACAGTGTCTGCCACCATTGTTCAGCAGCATGTAAGTAGGAAGATTCAATATTTGGGTAAACCAATGTAGAGATTTGGAAAGAAAAGAATGAATAAAAATAAGACAAAGAACTAAGAGATTATAGGGCAGATGATTTTGTCTTGTTGAGCTAAGTAATTATAAGATAAAGATTTCAAAGGGAGAGAAATGAGACAAAGGCAGGATAGAGGTGATTGGGAAAACAAGAAGGAGAATCATTGTAGGTCATGATGTCATATAATACATTTAGAAGGGGCAAGATAGAAATATGGATAATGGATATGATATGATAGTAGAATGCCAACCATTGGATGACTACATTTGTTGAATGTCAAATGTACACTTGCCAAAATGACTGTTTTATGGAGAATTGACACAAGATAAGAGCTTACATGGTGTTTGGGAAAGGCAATATAAGTACACTCAAGGTCTTTCTTAAGAACTTTAGAAATAGTTGTAGGACACGGGAGACACTGGCATGGGACTATTCAACATGGTATACCCTTATTAGAAAAGGTACTGTGCTCTATGAGCAAAATGTAATTTTATTAACTCAGAAGAAAAGCAAGATGTACAAAGTTATTTTCATATGGACAATTTGTATTGATGGAGCCATCACTACAAGCATTCTGAACTTATATTGATCTGATCAGCCACAGACAGACACGTTGTAACTCAACTTTAACATAGTGATAGCATTTTGGTCCTTTTTGAGAATTAAGGACAATAATTGAGAATATCTATTCTACATCATGGAGCTTGAACTTATATTCATGATGGTGAGACAAAAGGTATATTTTCTTTTCTTTTTCTATTATGAAGTATTTAGAGTAACTTATTGTGAGATTTGGTTTAAATATTTGGTCATGGACTTTGTATTATCTACTGGCATATTGTTTATGGTTTCCAGAAAACTGTGTGAAAATTCCCATTCAATTTCTTATGTCGATTCTGCAGATGGGAAAATTATGATGTGAAAGGTATAACTATATGTTGAAATCCTTTAATTTGAGAGCAGAAGTTGGAGAGTAAATCAAGACTGTGAGAAAAGCCAACTAGCAGAGGCAACATGATGTGAGAGAAAGATGATGAGGTTTAGAATCAGATGAATTGGATTTAAATACCAGATCTTCCACCTGTATGACCTTGAGAAGTTCATTTAATCACACTGTGCTCAGTATCCTCATCTGTAAAATTAGGGGTTGTACTGGAGAAGATGGTTAGAGAATTAGTTCTCTATTCTCTTCATTCTGAAGATGGAGACATGTTTCCATGGGTACAAGATGATGGAAACAAGATAAGAGGAAGAAAGCTAATATGAAGTACAATTTGTTAACAACAGAACAAAATTACAGGAAAAGCAAAAGTGAAGGCCAAATGGGATGAGGACTTTGAGGGTGCAAAACTGAGGTAGATAAGGATAAGCGAGAAGATATAATTTTTATTGAGGTAAAATGAAACTCTAAATTACAAGGATTGTAGACAAAGAAGAGAGAGATATGTAGTCTAACTTAGAAAATTTAAATCACAGGGATTCTAATGAAAAAGAGAGTTTTGTAAACTAACTTTCTCACTTTGGAGATGGATTGATACTGGTGTCTGAGTCTTCAATGTTTAAGGACAGTTTCAATATGGCTGATTAACTCTTCCTCATTAGCTTTAGTCAAGCCCACCACTGATTATATTTGAGGGGTGATAGAGTAAAATGTGACAAAAGTATTTGTGTCTGTGATGATGAATCTATGTTTAATCAAATTCAGCAGCCATTTTCAATCTTTCTAGTTCCTGTGCTCTTTTCTTGATGTCACATTGCTTCCCTGGGGGTATCACTCCTCTGAATAATCTGATTTTTTTTATATATATTATAGTCTTGAGCTCATGACAGTGCAACAAGATGTTTGGGTTTTCTATTTTTATTTTTGTTAAAGAATAAATTAATAGAAAAATGAATAAAATAAAATTTTCCTAAATCTGGATTTCTAAGGCATTAATTTTTTTTTTATCAACAGTATTGGTGTCTGATGGTAGAAGGGACTTTGGCAAGAAGGTTGCATAGTGAAGTTAAACTGCAATCAAACTTTCAGCTATAACCTTTGTTATTCTCTACTTTTAATGACAATAGAAAAATTACATCCATATAAGGAAAGGAGATTAGAGCCCCAGGATGAGGAGTTCATAAGCAATTCTGGATTAAATATTTATATTAATTTCCAGGATGTATCCCTGGATCCTTTTGTTGGTGCTAAGTGATATAAAGGAAATAACTGGGTTTTACATCTCAGCATATAAATTACCACAGACCAGACTCAATTCCAGAGACATGACTTCATTTTCAAATCTATTCTCTTGTGTCAGAGGACAGAACACACAGAAGTGTTCTATAATAGTTTCTTCTATTCTTACTACTGTTAAATACTAATTAATGGAGTTGTAACCAGAGAAGGATATTTTGAGGTTACTGACCCATGGAAAACATACAGACTATATACCCCAACACTAGTTGCTTACTAGGTAGGAAACTTTTATGTGTCTCAACTCTTTATGTTGATGGTGTCAATTAATCAACCAATATTTAATAAACACACATTGTATGCAAATTACTGTTTTGGTTGCATTAAATGCAAATATATAAGGTAGATAGTAAATTTCCTCAAAGAGCTTACATATTACTGAGGACATGCAAGATGTGCATAAAAAAACTACAAAAAATAATGCTAAAAATGTAAATAGAATGAAGGAAAGGAATAAATTACTGAGACAATCAGGAAAGGCCTCTTGATAGTCATCACTTGAATTGAACTTTATAAGGAGCTAGGAATCTGAAAAGGTAGAGAAGAGAAGAAGAGGATTCTAAGCATGGAAAAAAGTCTGGGTAAGAATATGGGGATAGGAAATAAGCAGTGCTTTAAGAGGTATAACAAAAAGGATTGTTTAGTTGGATCATGGAGTTATTGAGAGAAAATGATACATAATTACCTTAGAATAATAAACTATAGTCAGGCTACAAATTTAAGAAGGAATGGAGATAAAGTCAAAGTACAACTGAATTGAAACCTTGAGTTTTAAACACAGAGTACCAAAAAGGCTAGAAAAGTAGGTTGCAGCTAAGTGGTTCTTAAAATCTGAGCTAAAGCATTTGTATTTCAGATTAGAAGCAATAGGGAATCAAGGAATATTTTTGAGCAGGAAAGTAACATATGCCTTAAGACTGTCCTGGCAACTGTGTGAAGAATGAATTAAACATGTCAGAGGCTCAAAGCAAGAAGAACAATTAGGGTACTCTTGTATAATTTAGGTAAGATGTGATGAAGACATGAATTATGGTGTTGACTGTGTGAATAGAAATTAGGTTAGCTGGCATGATATTTTTCTTGATATCTCCACACTGGCTTTTTATGATTACTGCTTTTTTTCTCAAGATATTCAAAAGGCATTACTTAATAATATACTGTAGATTCTTCTAGAAATTAAAAGCAAGTTCACTGACCCATAATTGAATAACTAATTCAATTTCAGAAAATATTTTCAAACAGCAGAATCTTTGTCTTCCCATTTGTTGAAAATCTACCATTCTTCACATTATTTTAAAAATATATATTTATTTATTTTCCTGGTTATACACACATATTAACTTTTTAAATGCATGTTTCTCTTTTATTAAAACTTTTTATTTTCAAAACATATTCATAGATAACTTTTCAACATTGACCCCTACAAAACCTTGTGTTCCAATTTTTCCTTTTTTCCTCCCCCTCCATGGCAAGTAATCCAATGTATGTTAAACATAGTAAAAACATATGTTAAATCCAATATAGGCATACATATGTATACAATTATCTTAATGCACAAGAAAAATCAAATCAAGAAGGAAAAAAATAAGAAAGAAAATAAAAGTCAAGCATGCTATAGGTCTCAAGAATTAAATATATCATCTCCCCATATAAGGATATAAGCTTTTTAACGTTCAAGAAAGTTATTTTTTCCTTTCCTTTTTACCTTTTTATGCTTCTTTTAAATTCTGTATTTGAAGATCAAATTTTCTATTCAGAAATAGAATGAAATTCCCTTGTTTCATTGAATGTCCATCTTTTCCTCCTGAAAAATGATGATCAGTTTTGCCGAATAGTTGATTCTTGGCTGTAATCCAAGCTCCTTTGCCTTTTCCGTGCCTTTTGAACTTTTAAAGTGGAAGCTGCTACATCCTGGGTAATCCTGATTGTGGCTCTTAGATATTTGAATTGTTTCCTTCTGGCTGCTTGCAGTGTTTTCTCTTTGATTTGATAATTCTGAAATTTTGCTACAATGTTTCTTGAATTTTCATTTCGGGGTCTCTTTCAAGAGGTGATCAGTCAGTTTTTTCAATGGCTATTTTACCCTCTGGTTCTAGGATGTCCAGGAAGTTTTCCTTGATGATTTCCTGAAACATGATGTCCAGGTTCTTTTTTCATCATGGTTTTCAGGAAGTCAAATAATTCTTAGATTGTCTCTTCTAGAGAAAATTTCCAGGTCAAATCTACTTTTAAGCAGTTTTCTTCAGCTAATTTCTGTTTTTCCTTTTCTTTTCTTGCAAAGATCTAATTTCCTTTTCCCATGTTTCTTTTAAGATCCTTTTAAAATTCTTTCAAGAAAGCCTTGTGAAATGGGGATCAATTCATATAATCCTTTGGGAATTCGTTTGATGTTGATTTGACTTTAAGATATTCAATGTTTGAGGTGTATTTTTTTGCTTCATAAAAATTGTCCATAGTCAGAGTACTTTTTGCTTTTTTGCTCATTTTGTTAAAGAGTGAGGTCTGCTCTTAAGGCAAAGGTACTACAGCCACTTTAGTTTGCCTTGGAGCAGTTCTGCTGACTGAGTTCTAGGGCTGGTATTCGCAGTCAGGTCCAGAATTCTTCCAGCGCTCACTGGCTCATAATTTGCCTTTTGTATTTGCTTTTGGGTGTCTTACAGCAAAACTGCTTAACCACCAGCTTGCAAGTAGACGGAGTAATCTAAGAGCCTTGCAATAGATTCCCTGATGCATAGATGGAGCAATGCTTTAGTTCTCCCTGCCTCCCTACCCCAGGCTTGGCAGCATCTCTCCCTGCTTTTTAGAAGTTCTTCCAATTGTGGTATATGAACATCATGAAATATTATTGTTCTGTAAGGAATGACCAGCAGGATGAATACAGAGAGGACTGCAAGACTTACATGAACTGATGCTAAGTGAAATGAGCAGAATATACCTCAACAAAGATACTGTTTGAGGATGTATTCTAATGGAAGTGGATCTCTTCAATAAAGAGAGCTAATTCAATTTCAATTGATCAAGGATGGACAGAAGCAGTTACACCCAAAGAAAGAACACTGGGAAATGAATATAAACTGCATTTTTGTTTTTCTTCCCAGGTTATTTATACCTTCTGAATCCAGTTCTCCCTGTGCAACAAGAAAACTGTTCAGTTCTGCACACATTTTTTGTATCTAGGATATACTGTAACCTATTCAGCATGTAAAGGACTGCTTGCCATCTGGGGGTGGGGGTGGAGGGAGGGAGGAGAAAAATCGGAAAAGAAGTGAGTGCAAGGGATAATGCTGTAAAAAATTACCCTGGCATGGGTTCTATCAATAAAAAGTTATTTAAAAAAAAAAAGAAGTTCTTCCAAAATATCTTCTGGAAATTTGTTGTACTCCAAATATTTGTGGGTTCTGTCACTCCAAAACCAGTTAAAAGTTTAATCTGCTGTCTATTTGAGGGATGCTTGAAGGAGCTCAAATAAGATCTGTCTACTCTCTGCCATATTGGCTCTTCTCCCTAAATGCACATTTCTTTATGAATCATATTGGGAGAGAAAAATCAGAACAAGAGGGGAAAAACCACAGTAGATAAAAAAAAAAAAAAAAAAAAAAAAAAAAAAAAAAAAAACAGAAAAAAGAAGTGAACATGATATATGCTGATTTACTTTCAATCTTCATTATTCTTTTTCTGGATGCAGATAATATTTCCTGTCCAAAGTGCTGTGGCTCACTGAACCACTGAGGAGAACCAAGTCTTTCACAGTTGATCATCACACATTCTTACTGAAACTATGTACAATGTATTCCTGGTTCTGCTTGTTTCACTAAGCATCAGTTTATGGAAATCTTTCCAGGCCTTTCGAAAATCAGCTTGTTCATCATTTTTATAGAATAATAATATTCCATTATGCTACAATTTATTCAGCCATTCCCCAATTAATGAACATCTACTAATTTTCCAATTCTTTGCTACCACAAAAGGAGCTGCTACAAACATTTTTGAATATGTGGGTCTTTTCCCCTCCTTTATGATTTCCTTAATAATAGAACTGCTGGATCAAAGGGTATGCAAAGTTTGATAGCTCTTTGGACATAGTTCCAACTTTACTCTCTACAGTAACAAAAGTTGAAAGAAACCTCTATCAGGCTATAAATTTTTTTCCAGTTTTATTTTTTCCTTTTAATCTTGTATGTGTTGGTTTTGTTGTACAAAATCTTTTAAATTTAATGTTTTCAAAGATGTCCATTTCATAATAGTCTCTAATTCTTTTTTGATCATAAATTCTTTCCTTCTCCAAAAATCTAATAGGTACATTATCCTGTTCTTTCCTAATCTAAATATGGTACCACATTTCAAATCTAGATCATATGTTAATTTTTATCTTATTATTAATATAATATTAATATTATATATTATATATATGGTAACATATATTACCTTATATATAAGATGTAGGTTTATGTCAAGTTTCTGATATATTATTTTCCAGTTTTCCCAGAAATTTTTGTGAAATAGTGAGTTCTTATAATAAAAGCTAGAGTTTGGGGGGGATTCATCAAATACTAGATCACTATAGTCATTGTGTGTGTCTAATCTGCTCCACTGATCCACCATTGTATTTCTTTGCCATTACCAAATTGTTCTGGTAATGATTGTTGCTTTACAATATAGTTGTACATCTGATACTGCTAGACCACCAGCCTTTGTATTTTTTTTTTTTACTAATTGCCTTGATATTCTTGACTTTTTGTTCTTTCAGATAATTTTTATTTTTTTTATTATTATTTTTCTAAATATTCCAGTTTGATTGGAATGACACTGAAAAAGTAGACCAATTTAGATAGAATGGTCATTTTTATTGTATTAGTTTAGACTACCCATGAGCAATTGATATTCTTTCAATTGTTTAGATCTAACTTTATTTGTGTGAGAATTGTTTTGTAATTGTGTTCATATAGTTCCAGGGTTTGTCTTGGCAGGTAGACCTGCCCAGATATTTCATTTTGTCTATAGTTATTTTAAATGGAATTTCTCTTTTTATCTCTTGCTGATGGGCTTTGTCAGTAATATATAGAAATGCTGATGATTTATATGGGTTTATTTTATATCCAACAATTTTACTAAAATTGTTAATTGTTTCAACTAGATTTTTGGATGATTTTCTAAGATTCTCTAAGTATATCATCATATCATTTTCAAAGACTGATAGTGTTATCTCCTCATTACCAATTCTAATTCCTTTATTTTTTTTTCTTACCGCTAAAGCCAACATTTCTAGTACAAAATTAAATAATAATGGTGATAGTGGACAACCTTGTTTTACCCCTGATCTTATTGGGAATGTGTCCAGCTTCTCCCTCTCCATTACAGGCAGTGCTTGCTGTTGGCTTTAAGTAGATACTGCTTATTATTCTAAGTAAAGGTCTCTTTATTGCTATGCTCTCTAGTGTTTTTAGTAGGAATGGGCACTGTATTTTGTCAAAAAAATTTTCTGCATCTATTGAAATTATCATATGATTTCTGTTGGTTTTTGTTATTGATACAGTTGATTATGCTAATACTTTTCCTGATATTGAACCAGCTGTGCATTCTTGATGAAAATCTCATTTATTCATAATGTATTATCCTGTTGTTAAATTGCTATAATCTCTTTGCCAATATTTTATTTAAAAATTTTGCACCAATATGCATTAGAGAGATTGACCTATACTTTTCTTTCTCTGTTTAGGATCTTTCTGGTTTAGGTATCAGTACCATATTTGTGTCATAGAAACAATTTGGTAGTACTCCTTCTTTACCTATTTTTGCAAATTGTTTGCATAGTATTAGAATTAGTTATTCTTCAAATGTTTGGTAGAATTTACTTATGAATCCATCTGGTCTTGGAGATTTTTTTCTCACGGAGTACATTAATGGCTTGTTCAATTTCTTTTTCTGAAATGGAACTATTTAAGTAATTTTTTCCTCTTCTGTTAATCTGGTCAGTTTATATTTTTGTAAATATTCATTCATTTCAGTTAGATTGTTAAATTTGCTGCCTTGCAATTGGGCAAAATAGCTCCTAATTATTGCTTTAATTTCTTTTTCATTGTTGGTAAGTTCACCTTTTTCATATTTGATGCTGGTGATTTGATTTTTTCCTTTCCTTTTTTTAACCAAATTAACTAAATGCTTTTCTATTTTTTCCTAAAACCAACTCTTAGTTTTATTAATTAATCCAATAGTTAATAGTTTTCTTAGTTTCAGTATTATTAATCTCTCCTTTGAGTCTTAGAATTTCTAATTTGGTATTTAATTGTGGTTTTTAAATTTGTTTTTTTTTCTAGCTTTTTTTAGTTGTATGCATAATTCATTTATTTTTTTTCCCTCTATTTTACTCATGTAATTACTTAGAAATGTAAAATTTCTCTAAGAAATGCTTTGGCTGTATCCTGTAGGTGTTTTTATAGTGTGCCATTATTGTAATTCTCTCAAATAAAATTATAGATTGTTTCTGTGATTTGCTGTTTGACCCACTCATTCTTTAGAATTAAATTATTTAATTCCCAATTGTTTTAAGTCTATCTTTTCCTGGCCCTTTATTGAATATAATTTTTATTGCATAGTGGTTTGAAAATAATCATTTACTATTTCTGCATTTAATTGTGAGGTTTTAATGCCCTAATAAATGGTCAATTTTTGTGTAAGTCCCATGTACTGAAGACAAAAAGGTTTATTCCTTTCTGTACTTATTCAGCTTTCTCCGAAGATCTATCATGTCTCATTTTGGGTTTCTAGGATTCTATTAACCTCCATAGTTTCTTTCTTGTTTATTTTGTGGTTAGATTTGTCTAATTCTGAAAGGGGGGGGGTGAGTTCCCCACTAGAATAGTATTGCTATCTATTTCTACTTGGAACTGGCTTAAAATCTTTAGGAATTTGTGTGTTCTATCACTTGGTGCATATATATTCCGTATCATTATTATTTCATTGGTAACCTTTAACAAGATGCACTTTCCTTCCTTATCTCTTTTAATTAGATCTCTTTTGCTTTATCTGAGACCAGAATTTCTACCCTTGCTTTTTTTTTTCCTGAAGCATAATCAATTCTGCTCTAGCCTTTTACTCTATATGTGTCTCTCTGTGTCAAATGTCTTTCTTGCAAATAACATATTATATTATTTTGTTTTTTAAATGCACTCTGCTCTTCATTTGCATTTTATGGAAAAGTTCGTCCTATTCCCATTCACAGTTATGATTAACTAGCTGTATATTTCCCTCCATCCTATTTTTTCTGCTCTATATAATTTTATTTTCTCTTTCCACCCTGGTCCTCCTTAGTAATGTTTTATTTTTTTTAACACACTCAATCCATGAAATGTTCTATCTTCTATTACATCTTCCCCCCTTTCTCTTTTTCCTTTCTTCTAGTGTTTCTGCCTTCCACTCCATCCAACCATTCCCTTTTCTTTCCTCTTTCTCCTCCTACTTCTTTATAGTATAATATAAATTTCTATTCCTAACTGAGTGATTGCTATCCCCTCTTTGAGCCAAAACTGATGAGATCAAGCTTCAGAAGATGCTCATATCCATCCCTTCTTTTTCTCTATTATAATAAATCTTTTCTACCCCCTTCATGTGACCTAATTTATACCTCCCTTTAGTCTTCTCTCAGTACAGTTCTTTTTCCATCTCTTAATGTCTTATTCTTTGATAGCATCATATTAGTGTCCATTCACAGTCACACTCTCCTTCCATGTGATGCCCATCTCTAACTGCCCCAATAATAGATATAGTTCTCAAGACTTACAGAGATAATTTTCCCATCTAAAAATGTAAGCAATTTAACCTTTAGATTATATATATATATATATATATATATATGTGTGTGTGTGTGTGTGTGTGTGTGTGTGTGTGTATATATACGTATATATATATACACACACACATATATATTTTATTAATTTTTCTATGCTTTACTTGACTCCTGTATTTGAAGATCATTTTTTTGTTTAGTTCTGTTTTTTTCCCAATAGAAATGACTGAAAATCATTTACTTCATTGAAGATTGATCTCCTCCCTGAAAGATGATGCTCATTCTAGTTGGTTAGTTAATTTTTGGTTGAAACACTAGGCTCTTTGCCTTTTGTAATATGGTGCTTCAAGTCCTCTGATCCTTTATTGCAGATGCTGCTGGGTCCTAGGTAAGCATAACTGTTGCTCCTTGATACTTGAATTATTTTTGTCTTTCAGCATGCGGTATTTTTTTCCTTAAGATTATAGTTATAGATTTTTGCAACAATGTTCCTAGGGGTTTTCATTGTGATATCTCTTTCTGAAAGTGATTGATAGATTTTTTTAATGACTATCTTCCCACCCCACCCCCTTATATAAAGGAAGTTTTCCTTGATGCTTATTTAAAGAATGGTATGCAGACTCTTCTTTTTATTCATAGTCTTCAGATAGACTAATAATTTTAAGTTGTCTCTCCTGGATTTCTTAACCACATTGACTCTTTTTCTAATGAAGTATTTTACATTTTCTTCCATTTTTTCTGTCTTTTTACTTTGTTTGACTAACTCTTCATGTATTATAGTGTTATTGCTCATATTTCCCCCATTCTTGTTTTTAATGTGTGTTTTTCTTCAGCTAGCCTTTGTAATTCTTTTTTTATTTGATTAATTCAAATTTTCAAATTGTTTTCTTCAGTGGATTTTTTTTTTGCATTGGCCAGTTGTATTTTTAAAAGATTTGCCTTCCTTTTCTAAGCTGTTGACTCTCACTTGCATACCTCTCATTTTTTTCTCATTTTTACTTTTACCTCTCTTATTTGCCTTTTAAAGTCTTTTATGAGCACTTACAAAAAGTCCTATTGGACTTGAGACCAATTCATATCACTCTGTGAGATTTCTTCAGAGGACATTTTGTCCTTGTCTGAATTGGTGTTTTGATCTTCTCTGTCATCGTAGTAGCATTCTGTGGTCAAATTTCTTTCCTTTTCTTCTAGTGTTTCCTTTTATTGTTATGGTCAAGCTCTGTTCCTGGAAGCTGTGCCAAGCTTCATGTACAGCTCTGAGCCTTGGCTTTGGGTCCAGGGGTCCCTTGTGTCTTCAGGGATAGATTCTCTTGCTTTTTTCAGGAAACAGCATAGTTTCCCTGAGTTTGCCTTCTGAGTTGAAATTAGAGGCTGTCCCATGGGCCTGCTGCACTACTGAGCCAGGATGGAGGGTCTCATTTGCTAATCTGTTGTGATTCAGACCCTCTCATTGACTTTCCCAGATTCTGTCTGAATTAACCTGACCACCCTTTCATCCCAGTGAGACTGACCTACCTTGAATTTTTTTCAATCTATCTTGAGCTGGAGAGTGGTTTTATTCTGTCAGACTCTGTTCAGAGGCTTAGTTTCTTTTGCTTTTTTAGGGAAACTGGGAAGCAGTTTCCTGGTTTCATTCCACCATCTTGGTTCCTTCCCCTACAAGTGCTCCTTCAAGTTCTTTTGAATATTATGGATAGAAAATCAAATAACACATTTTTTTCTTCTTTCATTAGCTCAAGATAGTGGACTAGGTGATCAGAATACATAATTACTTGCTAGATGGTCTCTTACTATCTTTTTATTTATATTCCTATTAGTCATGTTTGATTTATATGTTCCAAGCCAAAGGTTTCTTCTGGCAAAGAAAAGATAAACAAAATAGCTGAAGCACATATGATTGTGAGAATTTAAGAAGAAAGATCACTTCCATCTGGAGTATCATGGAGGGATCACAATGGTGAAAATTTTATAGATTACTTGGGAATGAAGAGTCCTTTCATGTAAATGTAACAGTATAAACAAATTTATGGCAATAGAAAAGCATGAACTGCTCAGAAAATATTAAGTATTTCAGTTTGTTGTCCAGTAAAACTGCTTGAAGAGGAATGATGGAAGATGATGTGAGAAGTAGATTTGAGTTAAATTATAATGGATAATATACTAAAAGAATTTGTCTTGAATTTGTTATACATGTCTATTCTGCATCCATAATTAGAATCTAATTTCTTAAAGTTTATAATTCATGTCTTTCATCTCTTTTGCATCCTTTACCCACAACCTTAGGCTAAAATCTCTGGAATATATTAATTACTATTACATAATTATCATACTCAATTTTTTTTTCTATTTTCAAATGGTTAGAGTATACCATAAAGGCATAATCAAACAATCAAGAAACAATTGTTAAGCACTTACTATATTCTAGACACAATGCTGAACACAAACAATAGAAAAATAAAAATGAAACAGATCTATTCTCAGAGTTTGCATCCACTCATAGGAAATACTGTGGTGGTGTTGTTTTTCGGTTATTTTAGTTGTATTCAACTTTCTTGTCATTCCATTTTTTGCAATGATATTAGAGTGTTTTTCATTTTCTTCAGTGGCTCATTTTACAGATGAACAGAGTCAAATAGAATTCAGAGACTTGCCTAGAATCATGTAACTAGTAAGTTTCTGAGGCTGGATTTGAACTCAGGAAGATAAGTTTCCTTGAATTCAAGCCCAGCACCTTATTACACCGCCAGCTGGCCAAATATCACACATATGGTATATAAACCTATAAAGAAAGTAAACACAAGGAGCAGAGTAATTTTTACTTGGAGACCAAGAAAGTACAAAAAGCTTTATGCAGAAGGTTATGATTGAGTGGAACTTTGAAGCAAACTTGGAATTCTAAAAGGCAAACATTGGTAAGTGGTGATTCCAAAAATTGAGGACAGCATGCATAAAAGTATAGTTATAGAAAATATAACTGGTATATGAGGAGCAAAAAGTAGGCCATTGTGACTAGAATGCAAAGACCATGAAGGTAGTTTTGGATGGATGATAAATATGAAAAGACAATCTGGGGTCCAGATTGTATAGGACAATTCCTATATTGTGTGTGTGTGTGTGTGTGTGTGTGTGTGTGTGTGTGTATGACTTTCAGTATCAAAGGAGGAAGTGTCTATTTTACCCTAAATACAATAGGGAGTTATTGAATCTTCTTAGGTAGGTAAGTGACATATCCATACATATCTTGAAGGAATAAGAGTTAAACCCTATACCAAGATAAAGTCAAAATAGGTTCATGATTTAAACATAAAGGATGATACTATAAGCAAATAAGGAGAGTGAGGGATAGTCTACCAGTTAGTTCCATAGGGAAAGGAAGAAATTTATGTCCAAAAGAGAACTAGAGGACATTATGAAATGCAAAATAGATAAATAAATGTGAAAATTTTAAATTTTAAAAATTTTACACAAAAACAATCAAAGCATTCAAGATAAAAAGGAAAGCAGAAAGTTACAGGAAATTTTTTTACAGCCAATATTTCTGATAAAGGCTTTATTTGGAAAAGATATAGAGAACTGACTCAGATTTGTAAAAAAAAAAATGTCATTCCCATTTGATAGATGATCAAACAAGCAATTTTCTTTTCTTTTCTTTAAGGTAAGGTTAGATTTGTTTAGAGCTTCTTTTTTTATTATAGCATTTTATTTACAAAACATATGCATGGGTAATTTTTCAACATTGACCCTTGCAAAACTTTCTGTTCTAACTTTTCCCCTCCTTCCCCCATTCCCTTCCCTAGATGGCAGGTAGTCCAATACATGTGAAATATGTTAAAGTATATGTTAAATACAATATGTATATACATATTTACACAGTTATCTAGATGCACAAGAAAAATCAGATTTAGAATGAAGATAAAAATAAACCTGAGAAGAAAAACAAAGATTCAAGCAGACAATAACAGAAGGAATAGAAATTCTATGTTGTGGTCCATGCTTATTTCCCATAGTTTTTCACTGGGTGTAGCTGGTTCTCTTCATTACTGAACAATTGGAACTGATTTGGATCATCTCATTGTTGACGAGAGCCATGTCCATCAGCATTGATCACCATATAGTCTTGTTTTTGCAGTGTATAATGATCTCCTGATTCTGCTCATTTCACTTTGCATTAGCTCATATAAGTCTCTCCAGGCCTTTCTGAAATCTTCCTACTGGTCATTTCTTATAGAACAATAATATTCCATAACATTCATAGCCCACAATTTATTAGGCTATTCTCCAATTCCTGGGCATCCATTCAATTTCCAGTTTCTAGCCACTACAAAAAGGGCTGCTACAAACATTTCTGCATATGTGGGACCCTTTCCCTTCTTTAAGATCTCTTTGGGATGCAAGCCCAGTAGTAACATTGCTGGATCAAAGGGTATGCACAGTTTGATAACTTTTTGATAGTATTTCCGAATTCCTCTCCAGAATGGTTGGATTTGACAATTTTCTAATGAAGAAATTGAAGTCATTTCTAGTCATATGAAATAATGCTTTAGTTCACTATCGATCAGAGCACTACAAATTAAGACAGCTCTGATGTACCACTTCACATCTCTCAGATTGTCTAAGACAGGAAAGATCATGATAAATGTTGGAAGGGACAATAATTCATCGGTGGAGTTGTGAAGTGGTTTAACCATTCTGAAAAGCAATTTGGAACTATACTCAAAGAGCTATAAAACTGGGCATACTCTTTGATCCTGCAGTGTGTCTACTGGGCCTGTGTCCCAAATAATCACTTAAAAAAAAAGAAAGAAAAACACCTACATGTGCAAAAATGTTTGTATCAGTCCTTTTTGTAATGACAAGGAACTGGAAACTGAGTGGATGCAGATCAGTTGAGGAATGGCTGAATAAGTGATGGTATATGAATGTAACGTGATGTTATTGTTCTATAAGAAATGATCAGGAGGATGGTGTTAGAAAGACCTGGAGAGAATTACATGAACCGATGCTGGGTGAAGTGAGCAGAATCAAGAGAACATTGCACACAGTAACAACAAGATTATGTGATGATCAACTGTGATGTACTTGACTTTTCTGAACAATGCACTGATTCAAGGCAATTGCATTAGACTTTGGGTGGAAAATGATGGCATCTGCATCTAGAGAAAGAACTATGGAAACTGAATGTGGATAAAAGCATAGTATTTTTGAATTTTTTTGTCATATTTTTTGGTCTGATTTTTTTGTACAGCACAGATATGGAAATATGTTTGAATCTATCTCACATACTTGATTACTTGTTATCTTGGGGAGGAAAGAGGTAAGGGAGGGAGGGAGAACTGTAACACAAGTCTTACAAAAATAAATGTGGAAAACCATCTTTACTTGCAGAAAAATAAAATACATTGAAAATTTAAACAAACCATCATCAATAATAATAGTAATAAGTAATCTTGTGAGAAGTCAAGTGGAAAACAAGAGATTTGAGTAAGGAAGACCAATTGTAATTGTTGAGTTGTTTCAATTATATCTAATTCATTGTGATCCCATTTCAGATTTTAGAATGGTTTGCCATTTCCTTCTCCAGCTCATTTTACAGATGAAGAAACTGAGACAAATAGAGTTAAGTGACTTGCCCAGCCTTGAATCAAACAGCTAGTGAGTGTCTGAGATGATATTTGAATTCATGAAGATGAGTCTTCTTGATTCCAAACTTAGCATTCCAACCATGGGCGGTCAACTAGGAGAGTATTTTAATAATTCAGTTAAGGAATGATGATGTTTTGATCTAAAGTGATGGGCAGAGATTGGTAAGAAAGAAGTAAGTATGTGGCATAAGGTACAATTGACAAGTCTGAATAACATATTAGAAATTAAAAGAGATAGAGACAGAGACAGACAGACAGACAGACAGACAGACAGAGACGGGGGGAGGGGGAGAGAAAGGGAGATAGAAGAAAAAAGAGAGAGGAAGAGAGACAGACAGACACAGAAGGGGAGAGAGACAGAGACAGAGACAGACAGAGAGACCGAGAGAGAGAGAATATCATGGATTAATTTTAAGTTATGAATCTGCAGTTTTAAAAGTATGGTATTGACACAAATAAGGAAATTAACACAAGAAGTGAAAGATGAATTCTGTTTAATACAGATTTTGAGACACTGAAAGAATATATCTCCATCTAGATCAATCTAATAGGCATTTGGTGATATGGGATTGAATCTCAGGTTAGAAACTAGGATTAGATATTCAAATTTGGTGGTTAGTAGTGTAGAAATGATTAATGAGGTCACCAAAATAAAGGTATAGAGAGGACCTAGAAAAAGCTTTGGAGTATATCCACAATTAGGATCAGGTTATAGATGATGTTCCAGAAGAGAAGTCTGGTTAGGACATCAATATTTTTCATAGGAGAGAATATTGTTTGGAGAAATAAGGGCTGACAGATATTGATCATCTTATCTCTACCAAAAGGTTTTTTAAATATAGTTGAAGATTCCTTTCAAAAGATATATGAGGAAACCATGAATATTCATGTTTTACCTGTGTCCATCATTCCATAATAATATAATCACATTTGAAATGATATGAATGTTGTGAGGCTATACAGAGCACAAGGGTATATGTACTGTGATATAGTGGGGAAAAAATGGATATAACTCAGAAGAATAGAATCTTAATCTTGCTTTGACACATAATGGCTATAAGGTTACGACAAAATCATTTAACCTCTATGAGCTTTGATTTTCTCATCTGTAAAATGGGAATAAATCTGATGTGTTGATTAACTCCTCAAGTTAGGATGAAGAAATAGTTTTGCAAATCTTAAAAAAAAAAAAAAACAGAATGTGAGAAATCATAAAGTTATTGAAACTGAACTAGGCAAAAATTTTTCAATTTTATCAGACTTCCACTGATACATTGTAGTCGAAATTGATTATGAAAGTCATCTTATTCTAGTTCACTTTTCTCTTGTACATGTGAACACAGTATTGTATTATTTCACATACAAAACCTTTGCAAGGTTATCTTGTCTGATTTGCCTGATGCCTCTCTTGTCTCCTAGGCCTGCACTGCACATTTTGAATAGGACCTGTGAACATAATTAAGAGTCATATGTTTGGTATAAGGAGAAAGGGATAAGGAATTAATTTTGCAGTTTTTCTTTCTTGGGATACAAATTGGTTTGCAAGTTACTATTCAGTTCAACACCACAGAGCTCAGAGGAAAAGACCAAATAGTTACGGTTGTACTTCCTTAGAGAGCAAAAAGAAAGAAAGAAAAAAAATAGATTCTATACATACACAGTATACTTTGGCAGAATGGTTCAGCATTTTCTGATGAGATGCAGAGTGTGCATGCATGCTTGTGTGTGTGTGTGTGTGTGTGTGTGTGTGTGTGTGTGTGTGTGTGTGTTTAAATCAAGTTTCATTTAATTGCATGAAAATCATAGAAAAACCAGACTGGTCTTTGGAGAATTTGTTTATAAATACTGTGGATGGGTAAAGAGAAGAAGATATTATGAAATGACTGAAAAACCATACCTCAGCAGGGTTGCTGGTTGTTTTTCTACTTTTCTTCTTTTTTTAACATAGAAACTTAGTTGCGCATATGTTAGATAAATAAAATGCAAAATAAGAAGGCCATTCATTGAAAGTCTCTCATTTATATAAAAGAATTAACATTTTTTCATTTGCTATTTTTAAAAAAAATGTTATTAATGTTTTTTGTTAAATCAGTCATTCCATTTATTCCATTTATTACTCTTCCCACTCTGGTCTTCTTGTGGATAGTTGTTCATAGTTCAATAGGGTTAGGAATGAAGGCCTAGAATCACGCTTACAATTCAAACATTTGAATCAAAAATATGGTTTGGGTTTGTTGATTTGTTTTTAGTTTAGCATCTATTACCATGGCAACAATAGCACAATGCTCTTTGGGGACAAGAAAGGCTGTGCATGCGTGTGTGTGTGTGTGTGTGTGTGTGTGTGTGTGTGTGAGAGAGAGAGAGAGAGAGAGAGAGAGAGAGAGACAGAGACAGAGACAGAGACAGAGACAGAAAGAGAGACACACACAGACAGAGATAGAGACAGACAGAGAGAGAGGTACACACAGAGACAGAGACAGAGACAGAGACAGAGAGACAGAGACAGAGAGAGAGACACAGAGAGAGACAGAGAAAGAGAGAGACACACACATAGAGAGATGATTTATTTTAATACTTTAAGATACAGGATTATATTTATGTAAGTTTTCCTCCTACTGATGAAGATTGCAATTTTTCCATGGCTGAGTAGATGATCTTTATGACTTTCTGAAATTAAAATAATCTATTTCTTAGCAATCAGATTTCTAGTGAAGAGACAGGAAAACTCATTCATATGTGTGTATATATACAGTCACAGTATATGTATGTACAATGTACATACTTACACAGATGTGCAAAAAAGAAAAAAAAATTGTAATTTCTGATCTCTCCTTTGTTTCCTCAGAATAAATTGTAGCATTTTTTAGAATGAAGAGTTTAAGACTGAAGATAACAATTAACACACAATCACGTAATGAAGCGATGAGGGAAATTGACTGCACACTTGTATTAATCAAAAGTAAATATGTGAGTGTGTATGTGGGTGTATGTGTGTGTGTTGACCAGGAGCTACTAGTCTAAAGAGTTAGTAATTATCAAATACAGTTCATTAAATCTTCAGTTTTAATGGAAAATGTCTGTAATAACTTTAATGTTCAAATAAATCTTTGATCTTATCAGTTTGGAAGTTCATTCTAATAAGTGACGTATACTGTCCATGTCTTACCATATTATGTCACTTTTATCTATGTCTTACTAAAGCTCTCAATAGAGGGACTGCCTAATGAGCTAGAGTCATTCTTTGCTTTGTCCTTTTGTCAAGAGTAAATTACATTCATAATGTCTTTTTCTGTTTGTTAAAATGTAGTAAATGCTAATCTATGATATTCTTTGATATTTGCCAGGACAAAACTACCTGTGTGTACCAATTTTTTTTTCCTTTTGAAGAACGTGATCATAATAAGGTATTAAATGTCTGCCTATTTTAGTTATATTTTGCTATTTTTATATGTGCATATATACAAATACATATGTATGCATGTATGTGTATACACACATACATAACTATGTGTGCATTTGCACATGAAGATCATTATTCGAGGAGCCTTAGACCAGTCCTTAGATTAGTCATATGTGTGCAAACTTCTTTGAATTGTGCAAACTTTTATAGAGACTTGGTAAATCTACTTCGTGACATGTTGTTGGAGGATTTCACCTCATTCTCATCCCCATCAGCATTTCAGAAAATTTATATTTACCCTCAGACTGTTTCATCTCAGATTGCTTCATTTTTACCAAAAGGCTTTTAGTTGGCTGCTAAATGAGTTTTGTCTTCTCTCATTTCTTTCTCCTGAATTGGATCAGTATATGTCGTTGACTACTAAAGTACTCTCTCCACTATCTTTCCAAAATATTTTCAGTATTATTCTAAATGGTGACAGTACTACTGCCCATATCTTTATTACCTTCTTTTGATCTTCAGAACTGTCATTCTTTTTAAAGGTATGAAAGCATATAAGGAGACCATAAATTTCTATTATTTTCTAAGTTCCTTTTCCAATATCTCTCTTAAGTCCTTTCTTTATCCTCTCCTCACTTATCTTGGGCTCCAATTCACTTTTAGCTATAGCTTATATCATTTGAAATTTTGTATATATGTGCATTTTTATACATGCACACATGTAAATACATAAACACACATATGTATGTATATATGTAAATATATACATTTGTATGTACAGACAGATAGATAGATAGATGACCTCCAGCATGCTTTCTATTTCAATATGGAATATTGGTCGTAATGAAGAATCTACTCTTCTCTACATCCCTTATTCTACTAGTTTTATTCCTTTGCCTGAAATGAAACTAGAAATTTCCAAGAAGATAAGGCCAAAATGTGAAAACAAAAGTTATACTTCATATCCCAGATGAAATTTTGAATGAAAAGCTTGCAAAATATAAAAACCAAGTAGAAAATATAAAAATCATGTGAGAAGAGAATCAGCTACAAGTTATCCTCTTTGCTTTTCTACTACAGTCACACAAAAGATGCTCTTAGTAGTTTACAGAGGTGGAGATAATATTCTAAAATTTTTTTTCAATCAAAGTTATTATTGTATTTACTTGTGTAGTTGTCAAAGTAGAGATATCAAATGTGTGGGCAATATGGTGGCCCAAATCAAATTAAAATTTAATTGGAAAATATTTAACAAAATAAATAAAAATATAATTGCATATAGATAATATGAACATGTCATTTTCCAAGTCAATCGTAGACAACTCATTATTCTCTTATTTTTTTTTTATTAAATGCTATAGTCCAATGATATCAAACTCAAATAAAAATGGGAGCCACTTAACAGTACATAAGAATATTTGTAGACTGCATATTGACTTGGAAAATGACATGTTCAGTCTTTAAAGATTAGTAGCTGTAGATTGTGAGTCAAATCTACATTTTAATTTTTCTGTTAGCTGCAGAACCTTTTGGTACATCTAGATTAGGAGACGTGAACTAATTTTAAGAATTCAAGAAGGGACTTGCTATCTATTCATATATCTTCTGCTTGAATAGAATAAACATAGCTAAAAAAAATCCAACCTATTGGAGATATTTTCAATGATAGAAAAGATGGAAACAAAATAGAAGTTTAATGTTTTTCTTTTATCTTTTTCCTATATTACAATTCACTCTAAGTATTGCAACCGTTCTTTCATTTTTTTCTACTTTGAGCAGATAGTTTTAATGTCCTTTTTATTATTCTTAGCACTTTTCATGAAGCTTTACTCATTTTAGGATCTCACCTTCTTTACCTTAATGGATGTTTCTATTCCTTTGGATTCATCTAATGATATGTTCTTTGTCTACTTTAAGTACATGCAATTTTTATGTTCATCTGAACTCACCAGTGAAATTTTTGTGTAGCTATATATATTTTTTGTAGATTTTCACAATCTACTATTTTTATTATGATTATTTGCTATTCTACTGCTAGAATTTCACCTTTCAGAATCTTTTTTTCTCCTTATCCTTGCTCCCTTTTGTCTACTTTAGCAATGGGATAATGCCCACATATTATATAAAATTATTGAAATCTTCTTCCCTACAGGGAGGATTGTTGTCTCTCTTCCTAAATATGTTTTTTAATATACTAAAGAAACTGACTACATTTAATTTTTCTTTCTTTGGCTATTGTGAATTTCAAAGTGACATCATTTTTTAAGATTCATTCACTATATATACATATACATATACTCACAAACACCTATGTAAATGATATACATATACAAACATACACACCTATGTATATGATATAAGGATGCACACATATATGTATATATACATATATGTATATATATGTATAGATAGATAGATAGATATAGATATATAGATAGATAGATCAGAATTAAATCCAGATGGAGTGAAGCAAGGTTGCCCACTATCACCATTATTATTCAATATTATATTAGAAACACTAGTCTTGGCAATAAGAGTTGAGAAAGAGATTAAAAAAAAGAGATTAAGAGTAGGCAATGAGGAAACCAAGCTATCACTCTTTGCAGATAATATGATGGTATACCTAGAAAACCCCAGAAATTCTACGAAAAAACTATTAGAAATCAATCATAACTTTAGCAAAGTAGCAAGATACAAAATAAATCCCCATAGATCCTCAGCATTTTTATACATCACCAACAAAATCCAACAGCAAGAGATACAAAGAGAACTTCCATTCAAAATAACTGTTGAGAGCATAAAATATTTGGGAATCTATCTACCAAAGGAAAGTCAGGAATTATATGAGCAAAATTACAAAAAAACTTTCCACACAAATAAAGTCAGACTTAAATAATTGGAAAAATATTAAGTGCTCTTGGATAGGCCGAGCAAATATAATAAAGATGACAATACTCGCTAAACTAATCTATTTAGTGCTATACCAATCAGACTCCCAAGAAAATATTTTAATGATCTAGAAAAAATAACAACAAAATTCATATGGAAGAACAAAAGATTGAGAATCTCAAGGGAATTAATGAAAAAAAAAATCAAATGAAGGTGGCCTAGATGTACCTGATCTAAAACTATATTATAAAGCAGCAGTCACCAAAACCATTTGGTATTGGCTAAGAATAGATTAGTTGATCAGTGAAATAGGTTAGGTTCACAAGACAAAATAATCAACTATAGCAATCTAGTGTTTGACAAACCCAAAGATCTTAACTTTTGGGATAAGAATTCATTATTTGACATTGTTGGTGGAATTGTGAACACATCCAGCCATTCTGGAGAGCAATTTGGAACTATGTTCAAAAAGTTATCAAACTGTGCATACCTTTTGATCCAGCAGTGTTACTTCTGGACTTATACCCCAAAGAGATATTAAAGAAGGGAAAGGGACCTGTATGTGCCAAAATGTTTGTGGCAGCCCTATTTGTAGTGGCTAGAAGCTGGAAAATGAATGGATGCCCATCAATTGGAGAATGGTTGAGTAAATTGTGGTATATGAACATTATGGAATATTATTGTTCTGTAAGAAATGACCAGCAGGATGAATACAGAGAGGACTGGCAAGACTTATATGAACTGATGCTAACTGAAATGAGCAGAACCAGGAGATCATTATATACCTCAACAACGATACTGTTTGAGGATGTATTCTGATGAGAGTGGATCTCTTCAATAAAGAGAGCTAATTCAGTTTCAATTGATCAAGGATGGACAGAAGCATCTACACTCAAAAAAAGAACACTGGGAAATGAATATAAACTGCTTGCATTTCTGTTTTTCTTCCCAGGTTATTTATACCTTCTGAATCCAATTCTCCCTATGCAACAAGAGAACTGTTCGGTTCTGCACACATATATTGTATCTAGGATATATTGTAACCTATTTAACATATAAAGGACTATTTGCCATCTGGGGGAGGTGATAGAGGGAGGGAGGGGAAAAATCGGAACAGAAATGAGTGCAAGGGATAATGTTGTTAAAAATTACCCTAGCATGGGCTCTGTCAATAAAAAGTTTTAAAAAATTAAATAAAAAAAGAATTCATTATTTGACAAAAACTGCTGGGAAAACTGGAAATTAGTATGGCAGAAATTAGGCATGGACCCACACTTAATACTGTATACCAAGATAAGATCAAAATGGGTCCGTGATTTAGGCATAAAGAACGAGATTATAAATAAATTTGAGGAACATAGGATAGTTCACTTATCAGACTTGTGGAGGAGGAAGAAATTTGTGACCAAAGATGAACTAGAGACCATTATTGATCACAAAATAGAAAATTTTGATTATATCAAATTTAAAAGCCTTTGTACAAACAAAACTAATGCAAACAAGATTAGAAGGGAAGCAACAAACTGGGAAAACATCTTCACAGTTAAAGGTTCTGATAAAGGCCTCATTTCCAAAATATATAGAGAACTGACTCAAATTTATAAGAAATCAAGCCATTCTCCAATTCATAAATGGTCAAAGGATATGAACAGATAATTTTCAGATGATGAAATTGAAACTATTTACACCCATATGAAAGTGTTCCAAATCACGATTGATCAGAGAAATGCAAATTAAGACAACCCTGAGATACCACCACACACCTGTCAGATTGGCTAAGATGACAGGAAAAAATAATAATGAATGTTGGAGGGGATGCAGGAAAACTGGGACACTGATGCATTGTTGGTGGAGTTGTGAACAAATCCAACCATTCTGGAGACCAATCTGGAATTATGCTCAAAAAGTTATCAAACTGTGCATACCCTTTGATCCAGCAGTGCTACTACTGGGCTTATACCCCAAAGAGATAC
The DNA here is from genome assembly GCF_016432865.1 of Antechinus flavipes. Lineage (NCBI taxonomy): Eukaryota > Metazoa > Chordata > Mammalia > Dasyuromorphia > Dasyuridae > Antechinus > Antechinus flavipes. The sequence goes on along the minus strand of NC_067399.1, from coordinate 290,457,205 downwards.
AAAAGAAGGGAAAGGGACCTATATGTGCCAAAATGTTTGTGGCAGCCCTTTTTGTAGTGGCCAGAAACTGGAAAATGAATGTATGCTCTTCAATTGTAGAATGGTTGGGTAAATTGTGGTATATGAATGTTATGGAATATTATTGTTCTGTAAGAAATGACCAGCAGGATGAATACAGAGAGGCTTGGAGAGACTTACAGGAACTTATGCTGAGTGAAATGAGCAGAACCAGGAGATCATTATACACTTCAACAATGATACTGTATGAGGATGTATTCTGACAGAAGTGGATTTCTTCTACAAAGAAAAGATCTAACTCAGTTTCAGTTGATCAATGATGGACAGATGCAGCTACACCCAAAGAACACAGGAAATGAATGTAAACTGTTTGCATTTTTGTTTTTCTTCCCAGGCTATTTTTACCTTCTGAATCCTATTCTTCCTGTGCAACAAGAGAACTGCTTGGTTCTGCACACATATATTGCATGTAGGATATACTGTGACATATTCAACATGTATAGGACTGCTTGCCAGCTGGGGGAAGGGGTGGGGGGAAAGAGGGATAAAATCAGAACAGAAATCAGTATAAGGGATAATGTTGTAAAGAAATTTTTTTTCAAAATAAAAAATAAAAAAGAATTAAGTCCAGAGTAGCAACTTTTCTAGTCACTTCCTTATGTTTCTGGAAGATTAAATTATCACATTTAAAGAAGAGAATGCATGAAATCTCTCTTTATAATGGAATGAGACTTGCAACATTTGTGTTTTCCCTAGCATTAATATATCTTGGCTCCATGGTCTGTGTTAAGAAATCATCAGTCATATCTCCTATTGGCAAGGTGGTTTGTTGTATACCCCTGAAACAACATGTCTATTTCTCTTTTTTATTATCCTTTTTCAAGTAAACTCCAATGTGTTTTCATGCTTAGATTCATGAATTTTTATGTCTATACCTTCTTGCTTTGTAACATCTCTCACACCCAGTTATGATTTTATAGCATGTATTTCTTTTAAATGAGGAATACGTTTCCACTGATAATGTCTAGGTATAAGTCCATTATTCTCAATTCTATACACCAGTGAGGTTATGCTTATAAGTTTGTATTAAACTTTTAGATTATCTATATTGGTTTGGGACCATAAGTTTTGAATCTAGGCCTGTGTCTAATTGTTTTGAATGTGAGATATTTGCACTATAATTTAACTTCCTATGTATTCAATATAATCTAACAGTTTTAGCTGGGATTTTTCTCCCTTTCTGTCCCTTCCTATATATTTTAAAGCTGTCTTGATCAGACCAATCTGTCTCTAATCAAACATTTCTTTTCAGTCCTTATGAAATTTATTCCATCCTTAGCAAAAAGCTCATCATTTCCATTTTTTAAATCATGGTCCTGGAAACAAAATTATTTTATTTGATAGCATTTAAATAGCCAGCTATTCACTTTTGTTTCTTTTCCAAAAACTGAACTTTCAATTGAAATAATAGATGAAAATACCACTTGTGCCCCCATGTCCCAAAATTTCCTGGCCAGGATATCAGTTATTAGTAACTCTTTCCAGGCTTCTTCTGGAAGCATCATTTATTCCCACATGAATCAGCAAAAGTGGATAGGATTTTTTTATGAATCTTGTTTGGCTTTTTATCATATCTCAAACAAGCACACTTCAGAAAGAAAACAGAAATCCCAGTCAGTCATGTCAGGTATGTACCCAACCCTTTATAAACTCTGGGAACAGAATAGAGAATAACCTGTCATTGATTCCCTCATTATATTCTGCAAAATATTTTTATCTCTAAATAGTTGAGAGAAATAGTTTTATTTAATGGTTTCCAAGTTAGCATGCCACAGCCCAGTGGGAGTTATGGTTGCCATAGTATAAAAACTATACTGAAGTGTTTTACTAACATCAGCTCCAAATGGCATTGTCAATTGTATCATTTGAATCTTCTTTTTTTCTTCTGTGTTAGCTTGTACGGTTTAGTATTCTTGTCATATCCAAGGTCGCCCCTTCTGGTACTGCATTTTCTTTACTCTATATTTGTTCACTCCTACACCTCATTTCTTTATATCTCTACTATTAGTTTTATTCTGTATAATTATGATTAATGTTGTCACATCTAACGCTTGTAATTTTGTTTGAGATTTTCTTGGCAAAAACATTAGAGTAGTTTTGCCATTTCAGCCCATTTTACAGAAGATAAAACAAAACAAAACTAAGGTAAACAGGGTTAAGTGATTTGTCCAGGGTAACACAGCTGAAAAGTGACTGAGGGTGGATTCAGATTTATGAAGCTGTATGATCTTTGCTAACTCCAATCCTAGTGCTCTATATGGTGTGCTACCTAGTTGCCTTGAATATCTTAATCAAATGTAGATAATGACTCAACTAATGCAAACATTTCCCCTCCCAATTAACACAGTATCTTAATTAATTTAGAATTCAGTATCTACAACTCTCTTAATGGGAAGTCCAATGCCCTGAATAGCCTCTTCAGATAGTTTTTTTTTTTTTCCTGATGAAAAGTTTCATTTTCTTCTACTTTTTTCCCATTCTTTTGATTTTGCTTTATGATTTTTTTTTTGGTGTCTTAGAATGTCATTAGCTTCCTTCCCCTTGCTCAATTCTAGTTTTCAAGAAATTATTTTGTTCCTTAATTTTTGATTCTCTATTTCAAGTTGATTGATTTTCTTTTTATAATTTTCTTGTATTTCTGTTATTTTTTCCTCAATCTCTCTAAAGTTCCTCCAAGAACTGTTTTTGTGCTTGAAACTATTTGACATTTCTCACTGAAAAAAAAAATCTTCATTATCTTCTTCTGCATCTGAACCCAGATCTTCACTATCACCATAGTAATTACTCATGTTTTTTAGCAGCTGTTAGTGTAGTCAAGTTATAGTCTTGAGGTCTTTGTTGCTCCAAACCTTCGGTGCTTCTTAATTTTAATTTTCTGAGGTCTGTCTCAGGACTCAACCTTGGGATCTGCTTTTCACTCCTAAGGCCTGGCCACACTATCCTCCTTTGCTAGCTGAAAATTACAGTTGTCCTCTCTGCCTTGGAACTGAAACCAGTTCTGCAAGTGCCAAGTGTCAATAGGGTCTCCATTCCTCACTACAGCATTCTTCAGGTGTGTGCTAGCTACTTCTCCCTATAGTCCCTGTAACCCCCCCCACCCCCTCACCCCCCGCCATGCATCTGTTCCCACTCCTTTCTAATTAACCATGACTTGTACTCAGCACAGGCTCCCAAAGTTACAATTTCATCCCCAATTATTGACTGATTCTCTGACCTAAATATATCTTAGAAATTCTACAAACTTTACCTGGCTTAAAAATTGCAATAGAAATTGAGGTGGGGGAAGTCACTGGTAAAGAGCAGCTTATTCTAGTTATTGACTTGTCTCTCTCTCTCTTTTTTTTTTTTTTTTCAGGTAAATTACCCAGAGAGTCAATGCCTTCTGCCATGCTACTCTTCTCTCAACGTTCCTATTTCCTGTCTTCACTTAAATCCACTGGGTAGGATTTATGCTTGGTTTGTTATACATGCTTTGGACCAATTTCATGAGAAAACTGAAGTCCTTGAGGGGATTTTTCTTTGCTTGTTTCTATGGAGTTTGGCCTTGAAGGGTTTTAAAAGTCATGTTTGTTCCCAATTATCACTGCCATTGGCTTTCTGGCTCCACTTCCTTCTGATTTTTTCCACATCCTCTCTACCCCTTGAGCAGTTTGTTGTGCTTGAGGAATAAAGTTCTTACTCTTTTTCACCTCTTCACTCCAGTTAGCTTCCCCCCACTGGTTCCCACTGCTAATTGGACCATTTCACCACACTAAATTACAGTGTTGTCCTGAGGCAATGAAACTTCCACAAAAATGTTTCTACTCTAATCAAAAGTATTTTAGGGAATAAGTGGATGCCTAGCGAGAGTTTGGACCACAATATATACAGCAGTATTCTCTGGGCCTTAATTTAACCTATGAAAAGGAAAGATGAAGAAAAAAAAAAGTTAACTGTGACTCAGATCCTGCATTTCACCCACATGTTTTTCCCCCTCCTTCAGCATATGTTTATCAAACCTTCAAGGTTAGTCTCTGTATTTCTGCAGTGTTGACATTGTCCACTGCTTCCTTTAATAAATGGCTGGAAGGACTCTATTCTCTTAGTTTTGTAGGGTCTTTCTTCTACCATCTGTCAAGAAGGAAAACAAAAACAAACAATTTTGCTCTTCTCTCTTCTCCTTTTTTTTTAACCTTTATCTTGTTCTCAACTTAAAATGAGGAAGATTTCACTTTGTAAGCTTTTATAGAGGGCTTTTAACCAGCATTTCTGCAGAATTATATTTGAATTATTCATCCACCTCAATCTTTACCCAGTGACTAATGTGCTAATTATACAGAAGAGTCATTTTAAGGTTGGGTTGGGTTCTCAATGCTAAACATCATTGTTAAATATTCATATGGTATTTGGGGGAAAATGCTGATATGAAGGACATGGTTAAGTGTGTTAGTATCTTTTCCCAAATCCCAATATGAATTTGAGAGGCAATATCATATACTGGGAAGGTTATTAAGCCTGGAACTGAAAGACCTGAGTAAAAAATTGGTTCCATCAATTAATGTCAGTGTGATCTTGAGCAAATCACATAGTACCTCATTGTTTTCATATATATTAAGAACATCTAATAGTTATATAGCACTTTAAGGTTTGAAAACTTCTCTGTATACACACACACATTATATATATATATATATATATATATATATATATATATGTATATGACTATTATCGCAGGTTGATCTTATCAACAATTCTATGAAGTATGCTCTATTATCACCATTTTTAGATGAGGAAATTGAGGCTGAGAGATAAGTGACTTGTCAAGAATCACAGAAAATGTCTGAGCCAGTATTTGAATTCATTTTTTTCCTGATTCCAATTTCATCATTCTTACCATTTTTTTACCTAGCTGAGGGCATTGTAATTAGAAAATTTCTAAGATGTCTTTTAACTCTATTTACTATGATCTTATGAATTTCTGTGTATTAGTTATTGAAAGTATTCTATATGGGTGCTCCCTTTTTAACTATGATTTTTGAGAGCCAATATTGCATGGTTGATACAACGTTGAACTTGAAGTCACCAACTGCTGTAAATCAAATCCTGCTTCAGATTAATACTACTTAAATGACTCTGGAACTCAGCTTCCTTATCTGTAAGTTAACCTTTAGGTTAAGGTTAAATGAACTTCACAGTTCCCTCAAAGTACAAATGTAAAATTCTATAAATTATCCAACTATTTGTGCTTTTAAAAGGATGACTGTCTTGGAATCATGGGTTTCTATTATTTTTAGGACTGGAGATTTAAAAATCCAAGACATTTTTGAGATAATCTAATAGTACTTCATATTATACACAAAGAAACTTAAATGCAACTGTTCTTAAAATACTTGCCCATTTGGTCCTGGATAGTTAGAATCAGTTCTGAGATTGGAGTTTTGCTGATTAAATCTAGAGCTTTTCCCACTATACTGCACTTCCTCATACTGGATTAAAACACATTTTGATGAGGAATAATACAATTTAAAATAAAAAAAAAACTCCTGAAAATTTAATTATAATTAAAAATTACTTGTGGGAATAAAGAATAATTATATCATCTGAAAACTCCAGGATAACAGTCTATAGCTTAATATTTATATTCCTTAGAGTGCCTCCCATATAGTAGTATTGAATGCCTATTTCTGAAATGATATTAAATACAAATATGAAAATGTGTAGTAGATAGAAAGAGGTGGTACATCTTAACATATCTCCTAAGTGTGCTCTTTTTTTTCTTTCTGTTTCTATGATTCTGTCTTTCTGTCTCTGCATCTGTGTGTGTGTGTGTGTGTGTGTGTGTGTGTGTGTGTGTCTGTCTGTGTGTCTGTCTGTCTTTGTCTCTCTGTGTCTCTCTCTTTCTCTCTATTTATATGTCATACTCAGGAGAGATAGTACACTATAGGGAAAGCAGATAAAAATGCTAATCATAGAAGGTAGTATGTAATTTAGGCCTTAAAATAATGAAAGATTCTCAGAGAAAGAGAAAAGTAGGGAATGAATTCAAGGCATGGGGCTAGCCCATGAAAATATGCACAGTTGGAAGATAGAATGCTATTTTCTAAACCAACAGTTTGGCTGGAATATAACGTATGTAAAATACAATAATGTGAAATAATCTAGAACAATTAGCATTTTTATGTAAAGGCAAGAAGGAGCCACTAAAGAGTCTTGAGCAGACAATATATTTGTGTTTTAGGAATACTATTTTGGTGACTTGTGAAGTAGATATCAGAGAGAGGAGAAATTAAAATCTCAGAATACAATTAGGAGGTTATTACAATAGTCCTAATGTGAGATGAAGATATCAAGGTAGTGGCAGTGTGAGTTGGGAGAATATAAATAATGTGAGAGATTTGTGGAAGTAGAAAGGACAAGAATTGATACTTGATTGGATATACTACACAAGGAAGGGGTGAGTCAATAATTATAAGAAGTTTGCAAAACTTTTTGTTAGAAGGATGGTGATATCTTCAGCAGTGATAGTTGTATTCCTTTTTATTTGTAAACTCTGAGATGCTATTGCACCTTCAAATGGAGATTTCAAACATTTAACTGAAACTAGATCTTGAGAGAAAAAATTTAGCCAAATATACAGCTCTTGGTGTTATCCATAAAAAGATGATAGATTTATACATAGGAATTTATTACTATATTTTACTATTCTTATAGTAAATATAATAAATATAGTAAACATAATATTACTATATTTATTACTAAGAGAAAGGGTGTGTAGAGAACAAAGAAGAGAGACAAGGACAGACCCTGTCAGCCACCTACACTTAAGGCCAAAATATTGGCAATGATTCAATAAAGCAAAAGAAGATTATTTATGTAAGTAGGAGAAGATTCAGGAGGAAAAAGAATCATGCAAATTGAATAAGGGGAGAATATTCAAGAAGAGGCCAACAATCAAAAATCCTGTAGTGTGGTGAAGGCAGACTGAATAAATTTTTATGAGATCGATTAGTTAAAAGGTATTGGGCACTTTCAACTAAGATGGTGAAATGAAAAATTGTAAAGGAGATCAGATAACCCCACACATATTCTAGGAAAAAGCCAAAAGGAATTCCAGATTGAGCTATAAAAAACAAAACCAAAGAGAAACAAAAATTGAACTTCTCCACATAGTCAAGAAAAGTTTTTCAAAAATTACTAAAAGCCATTAGAGGCAAAGAGAGAGTTCATACCAAGGATACTAGCACATACAAACTGAAAGTTGGTAGAGGTTGAGAGGCATTCCTAATAACAAATCGATGATTCATTTATTTGGGTATTAATAATATTGTTGGGTCAGATAGTATACATAGTTTTATAGTCTTTTGGGCATAGTTCCAAATTGTTCTCCAGAATGTTTGGACAAGAGCCACTAATAGCTCATTAATGTGCCTGTTTGCCCATATTCCCTCCAGAATTTTTCATTTCCCTTTTCTTTCATCTTAGAAGTGTGATAGATATGAGGTATTATCTAAGATTTGTTTCATTTTGCATTTCTCCAATTATTAGTAATTTAAATCATTTTATATATGTTAGCTTTCTTTCATTCCACTGCCTAATCATATTTTTGACCATTTTTTAAAATAAGGAATTGATTCTAACTTTTATAAATTTATCTTGATTCCCTATATTTTTGAAAAATGAGAGTTTTTTGTGTCTGTGAGTTTGTTTTGCAAGGCAATTGGAATTAAGTGACTTGCCTAGGATCACACAGCTGGGACATGTGTGGGATCTGAGGTCAGATTTGAACCTCTCAAGAGAAATGAGATCTTTATCAGAGTCACTTGATATGATTTCTGCCTTTCCAGTTTTCTGCCTTTTTTTTCTTCTAACTTTGGATGTATTGGTTTTATTTGTGCAAAAAGTTTTATTAATTTTATATGATAAAAATATACATTCTACCTCGTGAACTTCTCTATCTCTTATTTAGTGAAGAAACCTTCACCTATCCAAATATTTGAAATGTAATTTTCTCCATAATTTATTAATGTGCTTATAGTATTACCTTTTATGTCTATGTAGTGTAATCATTTTGAATGTATCCTGGTATAGGGTGGGAAATGATGATTTATGCCTAATTTTTGTTAGAATATGTTCTAATTTTCCCAGAAGTTTCTGTCAAATAATGAGATTTTGCCTTAATAAGTTTGAATTTTGGATTGATCAAACACTATGTTACTGTTTCATTTGCTTCTATATATTGTATCTAACCTGTTCCATTAATCTACCACTCTATTTCTTATCTACTACCAACTGTTATTTTATCATTGCTGTTTTGTAGTATCATTTGAGATCTGATTCTACTAGTTCTCCTTCCTTATTTTCCCCCATTGATTCCCTTGATATTCTTGACCATTTATTGAAATTTGTTATTATTTTTTCTAGCACTATAAAAATTATTTGATTATTGACTGTTATCACATTGAATAAGTAACTTATTTAAGTATTATTGTAATTTTTATGATATTAATTTGGTCCATCCAAGAACAATTAATATTTCTTCAGTCATTCAAACCTCTCCTTGTGTAGAGAGTGTTTTGTGATTATGTTAATAAAGTTCCCATGTGCATTTTGGTGGGTAAATTTCCATAGACAGATTAGCAGGTAAGTCTTGTCAGGTAGATTTTTATACTGTCTGCATTTTACTTTAAAATAAATTTATTTCTTTATTTCTTCCTGGTAGGTTTTCTAAGTATCATGTAGAGATACTGATGATTTCTATAAATGTATTTTACATCTTACATCTTTGCTAAAGTTGTTAATTGTTTTGACTAGTTTTTTTTTTTTAGTTGGCTCTATAAGATTTTTTAAGTATAAAATTAGGACAAAAAATGATGTTTTTATTTCCTCATTGCCTGTGTTTATTCTTTTCTCCTTCTCACCTCATGTTTTTTAATAGGAATGGCTACTTTACTTCAAAACATTTTTTCTTCATTTATCAATAAAATTGCAGTTTTATATGGTTGTTGATACAATCAGTTGTGCCTATAGTTTTTCTAATATTGAACCAGTCTTGTTGCATTTTTGGTACAAAGTAAACTTGGTCACATTGTGTGTTCTTTGTGATAAATTTCTGTAATATCCTTGCTGGTATTTCGTTCAAAAAATTTTCATTCATACTCATTAGGAAGATTGACTTAGAGTAGTTTTGTTTTATTTTTCTTTGTCTTGAGTGTGTCTATTTCAGGCATATAGACCATTTTTGTGTCATAGAAAGAATTCAGACTGCTTTTAAATCTATTTTTTCAAAAAGTTTATATAATATTGGAATTATTCCTTATATATTTGGTAGAATTCACTTGTAAATCTATTTGGTTCTGAGTTCCATTTAGCTCCTTGCTCTGGGCAGGGATCTCATATATGATATGTTTTATTCCTTTTTCTAAGATAGGGTTATGGAATTTTTTTCCTTCTGTTAATCTGAACAATTTATTTCCTGAAATATTCATTTTGTTTAGACAATAAGTTTTATTGCCATATAGTTGGGCAAAATATCTTCTAGGTATTGTTTTAATTTCAACATCATTTTTGATAGTGCTAATTTGATTTTATTTTTCTTTTAAAATTAAATTATCCAATAATTTATCTATTTCATATATATTTAAGATAGCTGCTACTTTTATTTTTTAGGTAATTTTTTCTTTAAAATTTATTAATCTCTCTTTTGATGTTCAGAATTTCTATATTGATGTTTAATTTGAATTTTTTAAATTGTTCTTTTCCCAGTTTTAGTTGTATGGCCAAATCACTGATCTGTTCTTTCTCTCTCTTTTTTTAAAACTGATGTAAACAAACAGAGATATAAATTTTCCCTAAGTATCACTTTGGTTTTATCCCACAAACTTTGATGTGATATCTGATAATTTCATCATCTTTTGCAAAATTATATATTATCCTTTATGATTTGTTCTTTTACCCATTCATTTTTTTGGATTAGATAATTTAGTTTTACATTAATTTTTAACTAATTTCCTTTCAACATTTTATTGAATGTAATTTATATTGCATTATTGTCCAAAAGGTATTTATTTAATATTTCTGCTTTTTTTGCATTTGTTTGAAGATTTTATGTCTTGCTACATGGTCAATTATTATGGAGTTGCAAAGAATAGCTAAGAAACAGATATATAATTTTTATTCTCATTCAATATTCTCCAAAGATTTATCATATTTAACTTGTCTGATACTTTATCTCCTTAACATCTTTCTTATTTATTTTATGATCAGATTTATCTCTAGCTGAGATGGATAAATTGAGGTTCCCCAAATAGTAGAGTTTGTGTCTATTTCTTCCAGTAACTCATTTAACTTTTCTTTCTTTCAAGAATTTGGTTTTTAAACTATTTGGTACACATATATGAAAATTAATTCATTGTCTATGGAATGTAGCTTCCCTGATTATCTCTTCTAATTATATCTATTTTTATTAAATTATGTTTGCTATCTCTGCCTTTAAGGAAAAAAAATTCAGCTGAAATTTAATAAATCCTTCTTCAGCCCCTTATTTTAATTCTGTGTATTATTCTGTTTCAAGTGTGCCTATTATAAACAATATATTGTTCGATTCTAGTTTCTAATCCATTCTTCTATGGGCTTCCATTTTATGGGTGAGTTTAATCTAATTTATATCCATAATTCTTATTGCTAATGATTGTTCATTCTGTCTGTCTTCTATTTATCTTTTTTTATAACCCTGTCTTTTCCCTTAAAAAAATGCTTCTGACTATTATCTAATTTAATCTATTCTGCTGCTTTTTGCTTTCTTATATCTAACTCTTCCCTTTTAATTTTCCCATTGAATAAGTTAAGTTTTTTTATACCACTGTATGTACATATATACATATGTATACATATATATACATCATACATAAGTGTGTTCATATATACATCTACATATGTAAATACATGTGTGTATACACTCATATCCTTCCCTCCTTGATCCAGTTTAGATGAGAGTGAGATTCAATCATTGGTCATTCCCACTTCACCTATCCCCTTCCATGGGGAAAATTGTGAAATAATTTTTCTCATTCTTCCTCTCCTTCCTTTTCTTGGTACATTTCTTTTTCACATTTCCATTCTTCTTTTGATATCATTTCAAAATAATAGGCACACTAATGCTCTCTGTCTAAATGGACTCCTTCTAATTGCTCAAGTAATGATAAAGTACTTAGAGGGTTTATGTATCATCTTCCCAACTATGAATGTAAACAGTTTAAACTTTTTAGATTCCTTATAAATTTACATACATGAGATCTTTTATATATCTCTCTTTCTTAAGTTTTATCCTTGAGTGTCTTAATGCTTTATTCAACTCTGGTCTTTGCATCAGCAATGTCTGACAGTTCTCTAGTTCCTTAACTAGCCATTTTCTTCTTGGGGATTATAATCAGTTTTGCTGGGTAGAGTATTTTTGGTTGCAAACATACATCTTTTCTCTTCCAGAAGCCTTTTACTCCTTCATAGTGGTAACTGCTAAATCTTTAGCAATTGTGATTGTGGCTCTATGCTATTTGAATTGTTGCTTAATAGTTGCTTATAATATTTTTTCCTTGCCATGGAAGTCCTGCATGTTGGCTATAATATTCCTGGGAGTTGGAGAATTTTGGAAGGTATATGGGAGATGCTTTAATTTATCCTTTGCCCTCTATGTTATATATTCTTATTTTAATATATTGGAGTAGTTTTCCTTTATAATATTTTGAAATATTGTGTTGAAGCTTTTCTTTTTGATTAGGAATTTCAGATAGTTGAATAATCTCTCTCTGTCTCTCTATCTCTGTCTGTGTCTCTTTCTTTCTCTCTCTCTCCTTCCCTCCTTCCCTCTCTTCCTCCAACACTGTGTGTGTGTGTGTGTGTGTGTGTGTGTGTGTGTGTGTGTGTGAAGATTCCATTAATGCTATAAAATGGGAGAGTAAAGCAGAAATCTAGAGATGAACTCCTTGGAGTTTCCATTTGTCAGAGAGCCATCTGAATACCTATCCCTGCATTTTTCAATGAGAAGGACTTTGAAGCTTCCAAAATTTGGTGAGTCAGAAGAGAAGAAGCTATAGAAGAAACCAAACAATATGAAATGCTGATAGAACTCTAATTAGAAGAAATTTGCAGAGTGCTAGAAGCATAAAAGAGAAAGGTTAGAGATATGCTTAGCACCTAAATAGAAAGTCTCATAAAGAAAGAAAAAAACATATATAAACTAAGAAGGATCTCACAAAATAAATAAATATTATTCATGGTGGAATGATCCCTTACCAAAAAAAGAACAAGGCAAATTCTGTGACTCTGAAATAAAAGAACAATGACAAGAAGCTCAATAATCTTTTGAAGAGAATTAAAAATACAAATAAACTTGGAAGGAAGGGAGAAATCAGAATAGTTAAGAATATATAAACCAAATAAGAACATAAACAAGTTTTCTAAAATTGTAGATACTATGGAAAACATAATGGAAGATTTTGTGTTGAAATAAAACAGATATGAAGGGAAACGCAGTAGAACAAAATGAGCAGAGGACAGCACTGGAAAAACACATGAGTTCTACATTAGTCAAAGATATTGAATGTGGACCACAATATAGTATTTTCATGCTTTCTGTTGATATTTACTTGCATTTTGTTTTCCTTCTCAGGTTTTTGTTTTCTTTCTAGATACATTTTCCTTGTTCAGCAAGAAACTGTATAAATATATATACATATAGTGGATTTAGCCTATATTTTAACAAATTTACATGTATTGGACTACCTGCCATCAAGGGGAGGAGGTGAGGGGAAAGAGGGAAAAATTTGGAACAAAAAGTTTTTCAAGATTTCATGTTGAATAATTGCCCATGATTATGTTTTGTAAATAAAAAGCCTTAATTAAAAAAATGAATGATTGAAATAGCAAATCATAGACACAATTAAGAATTTCATCCAAGAGAATGACAATAATGAGACAGCATACTAAAATTTGTGGGATGCAGCCAAAGCAGTAAGAAAGGGAAATTTTTTTTTTAACTCTAGATGTTTAGTTGTATAAAATAGAGAAAGAGAAGATCAATGAATTGGATTTGCAACTAAAAAAAGCTAGAAAAAGGGCAAATTATAACCCCTCAATCAAATACCAAACTTGAAATTCTAAAAATAAAAGAAGAGATTAATAGAATTAAAAGTAAAAAAAAAAAACAACTATGAAATTAATAAATAAAACTAAAAGTTGGTTTTGTGAAAAAACCAACAAAATAAATAAACTTTTAGTTAATTTGATTAGAAAAAGGAAGGAGAAAAATCAAATTGTTAGTCTCAAAGATGGAAAGGGAGAACTTCCCAACAATGAAGAGAAAATTAGAGCAATAATTGGGAATTACTTTGCTCAACTTTATGGCAATAAATTTGTTAACATAAGTGAAATGGAGGAATATCTATAAAATATAGAATTCCCAGATTAACAGAAGAGGAAATAAATTACTTAAATAGTCACAATTTAGAAAAAGAAATAGAACAAGCTATTAATCAACACCCTAAGAAAAAAATCCCCAGGATAAGATGGGTTTACATGTGAATTCTTCAAAACATTTAAAGAAGAATTAACTTCAATACTATGTAAACTATTTGAAAAAATAGGGAACAAAGGATCCTACCAAATTCCTTTTATGACACAGACATGATACTGATACCTAAGCCAGGTAGGTTAAAAACAGAGAAAGAAAATTATAGATTAGTCTTTAATAATTGATGCAAAATATTAAGTAAAATATCAACAAAGATATTACAGAAAATCATCCCCAGGATAATATATTATGAACAAGTATGATTTATACCAGGAATGCAAGGCTGGTTCAATATTAGGAAAACTATTAACATAATTGACTATATCAGTAACCAAATTAACAAAAACCATATGATTATCTCAATAGATGCAGAAAAAAGCATTTGATAAAATCCAACATCCATTCTTGTTAAAAACACTAGAGAGTATAGGAACATATAGTCAGTAGTATCTACTTAAAACCATCAGCAAGCATCATATGTAATGGGGATAAACTGAAACTGTTCCCAAGAAAATCGAGCATGAAACAGTGTTGCCCACTATCACCATTACTAGTCAGTAGTGTATTAGAAATACTAGCTTTGGTAATAAGAGAAGAAAAGGAGATTATAGGAATTAGAGTTAGTAATGAGGAAACGAAATTATCACTCTTTGCAGATGATATGATGGTATACTCAGAGATATTTAGAGAATCTGCAAAAAAACTATTAGAAGTAATCTACCACTTTAACAAAGTTGCAGGATTCAAAATAAATCCCATTAAGTCATCAGCATTTTGATACATCACTAACAAAATCCAACAGGAAGAGACAAAAAGAGAAATTCCATTTAAAATAACTGTCAATAGTATAAAATATTTGGGAATCTATCTGTCAAGGGAAAGTCAGGCACTATATCAGCAAAACTCAAAACACTTTGCAGACAAATAAAGTCAGATCCAAACAATTGGAAAAATATCAAGTGCTTTTGCATAGATTGAGCAAATATAATAAAGATGACAATAGTCCCTAAATTAATTTATTTATTTAGTGTTATACCAATCAAACTCCTGAGAAACTATTTTACTAACCTAGAAAAATAAGCACAAAATTAATCTGGAAGAACAAATGGTCAAGAATTCCAAAGGAATTAATGAGGAAAAAAACAAATGAAGGTGGCCTAGCTGTACCAAATTTAAAATTATATTATACACCAGCAGTTATCAAAACCATTTGGTACTGGCTAAGAAATAGAGAAGTTGATCAGTGGAATAGGTTAGGTTCACAGAACAAAATAGTCAATGACTATAGCAATCTAGTGTTTGACAAACCCAAAGACCCCAGCTTTTGGCATAAAAATTCACTATTTGACAAAATTTCTGGGAAAATTAGAAACGAGTATGGCAGAAATTACAAATTGATTGACCCCTAATGCCCTATACCAAGATAAGATTGAAACGGGGCCATGATCTAGACATAAAGAATTTTATTATAAACAAATTAGAAGAACATAGGATAATTTACCTCTCAGATCTGTGGAGGAGGAAGGAATTTGTGACCAAAGAAAAACCAGAGACCATTATTGATCACAAAAATAGATAATTTTGATTATATTAAGTTAAAAAGATTTTTGTACAAACAGAACTAGTGTTGACAATATCAGAAGGGAAACAATAAACTGTGAAAACATTTTTACATTCAAAGGTTCTGATAAAGACCTCATTTCTAGAATATATAGAGAGAATTGACTCAAATTTATAAGAAATCAAGTCATTCTCCAATTGATAAATGTCAAAGGATATGAACAATTTTCAGATGAAGAAAATGAAACTATTTGTAATCACATGAAAAGGTGCTCCAAAGCACTATTGATCAGAGAAATGCAAAGTAAGACAACTCTGAGATAACTACACACCTCTCAGATTAGTTCAAATGACAGGAAAAGATAATGCCAAATATTGGAGGGAATGTGTTAAAACTGAGACACTAATAAATTGTTGGTGGAACTGTGAACAGATTCAACCATTCTAGAGAGCAATTTGGAACTATGCTCAAAAAGTTATCAAACTGTGCATACCCTTTGACCAAGCAGTATTTCTACTGCACTTATATCCCAAAGATATCTTAAAGGAAGGGAAGGAATCCACATATGCAAAAATGTTTGTGGCAACCTTTTTTGTAGTGGCTAGAAACTGAAAACTGAATGGATGCCCATCAATTGGAGAATGGTTGAATAAATTATGGTATATGAATGTTATGGAATATTATTGCTCTGTAAGAAAAGACCAACAGGATGATTTCAGAGATGCCTGGAGACTTATATGAACGGATGCTAAGTGAAATGAGCAGAACCAGGAGATCATTATGCATGGAAACAAGAAAACCATACAACAATCAATTCTTGACATGGCTCTCTCCAACAATGAGATGATTCAAACCAATTCCACTTTTTCAACGATGAAGAGAGAACTGTGGGAACAGAATGTGGATCACAACATAACATTCTTACTCTCTCTATTATTATTTGTGTGCATTTTTGTTTTCTTTCTCAGGTTTTTTTTTCCTTCTTGATCCAATTTTCTTGTGTAGGAAGTTAACTATATCAACGTATATATATATATATATATATATATGTATATATATATACATATATATGCATTATATATATGATTTAATATATATTTTCACATATTTAACATATATTAGATTACCGACCATCAAAGAGAGGGGGTGGGGGGAAAGAAGGGAAAATTCGGAACAAAAGATTTTGCAAGGGTCAATGTTGGACAATTACCCATGCTTATGTTTTGTAAATACAAAGATATAAAAAAGATGTCAATAAATAATATTTCTACAAAGAAAAAATAAATCTTATTGTTTGTCTAGATTGATGAATTCATCTGTGTGAAGAAATACCTGTATCTAAAAATATTTCTATTACCACAGATTAGCAATTTGTCTTCAGTTTTAAATAGTTGCCTAGAAAACTAAGAGGTTAAATAATTTGTCCATGGTCACATCTAGTGTATGCCAGAGGCAGGACTTGAAACCATTTCTACCTTATTCTATAATTAGTCCACTATTCACTGCACTGCATTACCTCTTACCTTTTCTCATATCATCATCAAATATTACAATTAATCTTTAGTTCAAAGTCATTATTATGAATTCAACCTTAACAATAGTTGCTAGCATTGAAATTTTGAGAAGTATTTTGTTCTACTGTACAATTTAATTTCCAATTTAGTGAATGGAACATATATAATTCTTAGTTTAAATATAAAGAATTTTTTTTTCTTTTCCCTATTGCTTGTTACTGAAATTGTAACTAAGAGTAAATAATTAAGTGAACTCAATTTTATGGGTACTAATATCACTGACAGTCCTTTAGCAACCAAGAAAGTTTATCACTAACCTAATTCCATTCAATAAACATTTATTAAATGCCCTCTAGGCTAAAACCGAAGGGGGAGCTTAATTAAACAAAAAATGTATCTGTGGTGAAGGAGCTTAAAATGTAATAGGAGGACACAGCTCCCAAAAGAAGGAAGGAAAGGGGGTCTAGGATTAGTCCATCAGGGCATCTTGTTCCTTGGAAATGAAATCAAGAAGGGCAGCATGTACAGAATCAAATGATCTGAGAGTCCAATTTCTATCCTATATAAAATAAGGCATTGGGAAGAGTTTGGTTCTCTACTTTTCAGCTTCTAATTTTATAGGAGAATCTGAATTAGGAGATGTTAATCAAAGCCCCAATAAGCAACATAGTAATTAGAGGAGACAGCTTGGTAAAATAGTAGGTAGAACACTGAGCCTGGATTCAGGAAAACCTGAATTTAAATGTAGCCTTACACATTAACTAGCTGCATGACCCCCAGGCAAGTCACTCCACCTATTTTTGCTTTAATCTAATGAAAAAGGATATGGGACACCACAAGAAAACTCCTTAGACAGTATGTTCTATAGGGTCAGAAAAACTCAAACAGACTGAACTGTGATTAGTGTTGTTAAGCTTAACATGGGAGGGTAGGTAAGCAGATGAATTAGCACAAATAATTCCTCATTGGGGATTTTGTTGCATGGATACTGAAGTAGTTTCCCATTTCCTTCTACAAATTAGTTAAAATAGGAAAGTGAAAATCTTAGGATCTGTAGTCCTAGGTTCAAATACTGTACTGCCTTTGGCATATATGGTCCAATGAACTAGTTATCTGTTCTTAGGGTCCTCAGAAAAATCTCTAAGAATATAATCAGAACAGTCTTTGAATCAGTTGCTAATTTCCATGACTCTACACCGGTTGTCCCTTATGCCTAGAATACACTAATTCTTCAATCCTTATCTCTTAGAATCATTAGTTTCCATCAAGACAGCTCAGAATCGATTTTCTATGTACATGAAGCCTTTACTGATCTCCCATCACACCCCTCCCCAGTTTCTAGTACACTTTCCATTTATATATGTGTATGTGTGTGTTTCTCTGTGTGTGTGTGTGTGTGTGTGTGTGTGTTGCATCTATTTTGTATATAATTATATGTGCATGTTTGTTCCCCTGATAGAATATAAGTTTCTTGAAATCAAGGTATATATCATTTTTCTCTATGTATCCCAGCATCTAAAAATCAGCAGTAGCTGCTAAATAAAAGCATATTGATAGATATATTGATCAAGTAATTTCTTTTAAAAACAACAAAAATTTAAGTTGCCATTTAAGTATTGGGCTAGCATTTTCTTCTTACACTCTACTCTCTTATCCCAACTGTGACAATTTACTCATCAGCATCCTTGTGACATTATTTCAAGGTCTCTGTTCCTTTCCACTTGTATCCCAAATGAAAGACTTGTAGGTTTGTGATACTCAACCAAAGCTCAAACATTTCTACTTATAGCCTATTTTTAATAGCTCTTATCAGATGATAGAAGTGACCTTGTGTTCTAAAGAATAGATAATTCAAATATGTCAGGCACAAAATCTTACTTCAAGTGAAATCTTAGTGATAGAGTGTTACTTGAGGACTAGATAATATTTATGGAAGCTTATTACTGATTTTTGTAAATTCCACCAACACATTTAATAGTCATTTATTAAGGGCATTGAGGAATTTTGATCTGCTCCCCTACATGGAGCGAGTACTTAGTTTGACAAAACTATAGATCCAAGAAGTATCAAAATCTCATGATGCTGTTCTGGTGCTGTTCTGTTTCCTAAACATTAGTTTTCCTTCTATTGAGATTTTATATACATACATACATACACACACACACACACACACACACACATATATATATACACACACATATACATATACACATGCATACATATGTGCACACATTTACACAGATGTGCAATCTATATAAGGACATATGTATGTGTGTATATGTTTCAATATAAGGTCTATGTGAAGAAGAGAAAAATGTAAAAATGAAATGTAATTATAGGACTACTGTGTGAATTTCTTAAAGGTCAATAGAGAAAGAAAAACTACCTTCTGTAGAGAGATCAGAGGAAAGGCTTGACTAAAGCTTTTTTCAACCTTAGTTAAAAATTATAAGGAACAGTGAATAGAAGCAGAAACAGAATAAGTTAAAGAAAATAAAAGTGACTGAAAGAAAACAGCAAGGATGTTTACAGATACAGCAGTAAAGAAAGAAATAGTAAGGAGAAAATAGGTCCACTAACAAATGAAGAGCGTGAAATTAATGATGAGTCTAAAATGGTAGAGATAATGAACTCATTTGTAAAATCGGTCTTTAACAAGAAAAATGAAGATAGGAAATTTGAACAATTAAGAAGTAATGAAAACCTTGCAAAAATAGCTGTTGACAAGAAAGAAGAAAGAAAGGGCCAGTGAAATTTGAGGGTTAGATGGCAAAATTAACCCATGACAATAAGGAGAGAAATGACCTCATTTTTTAATGATTCTACTGATATCACAACTCAAATTCTTTTGAGGTTGGAGGAATTTTGATTATCTCAATTCTCTTTTGTGGGTACAAAGCTGAAGTGGCCAAAATCTTTAGAGGGAAATCTTATTAGACTTAATACCACAGTATGAGAATCTGGTTCAACCCCCTTTTAAATATTATATGTAAGATTTTCTCCCCCAAGCATCTTTGATAAGGCTGTTATTGTACCGTGGGCACTTGGAATGATAGAACCAAATTGATATGTGGTATCAATTGCTGAAGGTATGGTGACAAATATGACATGGAGAAACTAAGTGTCACAGTGGATAAAAGACCAAGCCAAGAGTCAATTAAGACCTGAACTCAAATTTGACCTTAGACATTTACTCGCTATGTGATTCTGGGTAAGTTACTCAAATTACTTCTGGTTCAGTTTTCTGATCAGAAAAAAATAAAGATAATAATAGCATCTATCTCCAAAAGTTGTAAAGGGCAACAAATGAAGTAATAATTATAAAGAGCTTAATACAGTGCCTGACCATAATAAGTACCATATGCTAGTTATAGTTGTTTTTGAAACAGGGTGAAAGCTTAGAGTTGGGAAGAACTGAGAGGAATCATTTCTATCATGCTGATCCCTACCACCAAAAAACAAACAACAACAACAAAAAACAAAACAATAATGACACTTACTTTCTATGAAACTCTAAAAGTTTATTTATGTTTATGAGAGGGAAGGACATTTAAATTTTATCAATTAAACTTTTCCTTGCATCCCATATCAAAGTAAATATCTGCCTTGAAAATACTGTAAGATTAAAGGAATGGCTTCAGAAGAACATACAAAAATGTATAAATTGCTGAGACACAGGCACATGGTAGAATCAATTTTCTGTTTGTATTCTAAGTTGATTAAGTTCCAGAAAGTTTATTAGTGTGCCATCAGCTCCCAAGATGGAGAAATACTGGTTTCCTTTCCCAGATGGGAGGAAAACCAGGGGAGTAAAAAGGCACACAGGGAACTTAAGGCATTTATGGATCCCAAACCTCCATGGCAATGCTGTCATAGTGAATAAAAATCCTGTCTTGATACATATCATTTGTTACTTAGCATTCACTAGCAAAATGCTGTACAAATTTTAAGGAAATGTCCACAATGACTTACTCTTTACTTAAAATCCTTATTAGTTAAACTTACTGGCTAACTATAACATCCATTGAAGACATATATGATTTAATGAAAAGTGAAGGAAGAAGAAAGAAAATAATCTATAATCTTAACAATGTTTTAAGAATAAGCACCCCACAGCGAATGACTATCACAAATACATAGTGCTTAAATGTGGATACCAATTTAAAAAGTCTATCCATTATCCTCCACTCTTGACATGTCTACATCTTTTTCTGATTATATAGCTGCTTTACATATTTTATGCTGCTTTCCAAGAATAATTTTTCAGTGTCAATATTTGGCAGCCTATTTATGCCCCACTGTAGCCTCTCCATTTCCCTTGGGGTAATTTGAAACTTTAATACTTTTAAGAATCCAGAATTTATATCAGATAGGTAAATAATTAGTAGCCATGGCTGTTGTTCTCGAGAAGAATTAACTCTTATTAGAAATGGAGAAAAAGAGAAAGGACCAGCAAGTATGATTGAAAGATTTTATTTTTTTTGTTGTTGAAAGGAACACTTCATCCCATTTTAAAAGATCACTCACACTCACTGATGATTGAAGAATTCATTGAGAAACGGGCTAGAAGGAACTTTAGAGATGACCTAGATTAACCCTCCATTTTGAAAGTAAGAACATTGAGATACCCTAAGGTGAAGTGATTTACTCAAATCCACCCAGGAAAGAGGACTAAATATATCTCTGAACATCATTTGCACTAAAATTTCTTAATATTAGTGTTTTATGTGTGTATGTATATGTGTTTATGTATGTATGTATGTGTCTATTACCACCAATTATGATGTAAGTTTCTAGCAAATAGTGTTTGAAGATTGTTGCCAGATGTATTCAGAAGAGACTTTTAAACTACTACATGCTGAAAGGAAGGGAGAATTTACTGCTAACATAGATTTTTCTCTTTTAAGAAACAGTAATCAGTCTGTGTATGTAATTTGGAGAGTAATGTAAATTTGGATAGGGCTTGTTTATAATTGGGCGCTAATGTGGGAGTATCGTGCTAATGAAAGAGTCAAGAGAGGCAGAGGCTGCTTCTTAATGGATATTTTGTAATAGTAGTAATTGTAAGACATGGCAGTTTTGCTTAATGATTAGGCCATTGGTGAATTGGTTAAGGTCTTTTATGTTTTTATATGGTACCTTTTCTATTAGGGTGCACCAATAGTAACTTCATCCAGGCTGTAGTAGGGGAAAGTAATGGCACAGTAGTTATAGCTTTCTATCAGGAAGGTGTTTAAGGAGCCAGGTGTCCAAGGTGTGTGCCAAATGTCGCTATACAATAACAGCAGAGGATAATAGTCTGAGTAAATGAGAAACAGTAGGGAGATATTAACTCTGCGGTGCCTTGGCTATTCCTATTGCGAGAGAGGAGGTACAACTATGTTGCTGAGGCAGGTGGAAAGAGATCTGCTGCTGGAAATTCTGTGGGGATTCTGATGTTTCTAGGTCTCTCATCCATCTTTGACAAGTGCTTAGAAATTTTGAAATCATAGAAAAATCAATAAGGAAGAATTTTGGTTTTCCCAAAAGTTAGGAAAACACATGGCCTTTATGAAAGACAGTTTGGAAATGTTCCAGTTCCTCTTTGGCTTAGGGATGTGTACATGATCAAGCCCATTTCACATCTGACATAGAAAAGAAGGCTCATGCAAAAAAGTCTCCAAGTATGATGTTCTTAAATACTTTTATTTCATCAGTCTGTTGAAATCTTCACATCCTTTCTCTGAATGAAAATCTTAAATGCATAAAGTAAAATACCTAGCATTTAAAAGAAACCAATTATATCAAAATAAAGTTATTAATATATTTTTTTAAAGTATACATACCATATGCCCCTTGGAGAAAGATGTGGCAAATCATTCCCATGTCTTTGCCAAAAAAAATCTTCAAAAAGGGTAAGAAAGAGTCAGACATGACTGAAAATGACTGAACAACAACAACCACTTCCCCCAGGTTAAGAACTCTTGCTTCACATAAAGAAAAGGTCCCATACAAGAATTATACTATCACTTTTTTAAACTTTTATATAGTTATAACTGTGTACCAGACATTGTACTAATTATTGTATTAGAAATAAACTGACTACCTACAAATTGGATAGTGACTAAACAAATTATTGTATATCTCATGAGAAATGATAAATATGAATAAGTCTTCTTGGAAAGACTTGTCTAAAGTTATTTTGAATGAAATAAGCAGAACTAGGAAGGGGAAATTACCAGACGATTACAATTATGTAAAGAAAAACATAATTGAAAGACTTCAAAATTCTATTCAATATACTGGCCAATCATAATTTCAGAAAAATGTTAATTATACATATCTCCTACTTCTCAGCATAGAGGTGGTAGACTATAGTTTTTGAATGAAGCACATATTTTCAGACATTTTTATCTTACTAATCTGTTTAATTTCATTGTGTTCATTTAAAATCGAAAGATAGGGCTCTAGAGGCAGAGGGAAGTTAACAGAAAACATGTATAAAATATATGTTATATGTGTGTGTGTTTGTGTGTGTGTATATATATATGTTATATATATACACATATGTTTATATTTGTATATCTGTTTTATATATGAGTGAAGGGGGTGGCTAGTTTTCTAAATTACCTCATCACACTTAAACTAAATGACAAGATGTCTCAACTAGTGAAAATACAACAAATATTCACAATGTATGAACAAAGTCTGGACATTGATGTTGAATGTAGCAATCAATCAATCATTGACTTTAGAGCAAGTATAGAAAGTCCTTGATTAATTAAAATGTCTTTGAAAGTCAGAAAATGAACTGGAATGATGTAATACAGTAACTATCACACAATACATCTGTTCTGCCATGTATTGGTGAGACAGGGTATCATATTTTTGGGGAGTTGTTTTACATCAACATATATACCATGTTAAATATTTGTTTCTAAAAACCAATCAACTCTGACTTACTAATTTATGTAATAATGGGGAGAAGCATACCAGGAATAGTTCATACTTTAACAACATTAGAATAGTATTCCCACCCTTAAAGGCTAATCTACAGGCCTGAACATAAATGTAGTAGCCTTTCTCTGAAGACCCATTCTACAATATGAGTAGGAATTGGGTTAATATCTCTAGGCACTGTGTATGTGTGCTTCAAAAAGTGAAAAGCATCAATAAACATGACTTCAAAAATATTGTAAGGTTAATTAATCAAGAAAACAAGTGGTCATTTATGCACTTATTAATTATCAGGTTCTATTGTAAACACTGATTATTCAAAGACAAAGGTAAAAACAGTTCCTTCCCTTGAGGTATTGACAGTCTACCTAAGGAACTAATATAGGTTTGTGTATGTGCATGCACATATGTGTGTGAATATATACACACAGAGCCTATTTGGGTGTGCATACATAGAAAAGTATAAAGTATATGTGTATATAATGTTTATTTTGATATGTATTCATGGATGTATATATACAAGTATATATAAAAAACAGAAATAAAACATTTACACTAATCACATACAATCATGTGGATCAATTACTTTGAAAAACTTACTTCTCTTCTGTGGACTTCAGTTCCATGTCTCTGCAATGAGGGAAATGGATCAGGTGGCCTACATTATAAACCTTGGCCAGTTCTAATACAGCTCTGCTTGTACCCATAAAAAACTGTTACTCTGAATAATGCCAAGAGGCCGGTGGACAAAGGATAAGATGGGTCCAGAGAAGTTTTCTTGGAGATGCTATGTATCCCCATAATGGCATTTGTCAGGCAAACCTAAAATAAGACCAATATATATTGGATAGAAAAGTATAGTCCCTATTACACTGAATATCCTGAAAAATGAATAGAATCTTAACATCCTTTAAGGCCTAGTGATGAAAAAGAAACTCAAGATGACCATAGAGAGGGAATCTTAAGTGGGAAGGAAACATTAAATGCAAATCACAGCACCCAGATTCCATGAGCAGCCCTTTAACTAACTGCTATGTGATACTGAATGTCTGATTTCTCTATTCTTTGGTCTGCTATTCCTTCATTACTTAAAATATAGGATTATTCTAGATTATCTCAAAGGAAGTTTCCCACTCTGAAGTGATATGTTTTTGTGATTCTATGACCATTTGGGTGCTACTTTTTTATTTAATTAATTAATTAATTTATTTTTTGCTTTCCTTCCATGAATGAAGTTAATCTGAGAAGGGCATTGTCTTTAGTGAATTCAGTCAGTTCAATAAGAAACTTTGTTTTCTTATTTATTGAAGAATATTTAAGTGTTAGAATTGTGCCAAGTAGTAGAGATATTATGATGAATAACAGAGAATACAGAGTCTCTGATCTCAAGACTTTTGAAATCTAGTAGGTACAACATATCTATATCTTTCTCTATCACACACACACATACACACACACACACACACACACATGCACACACACACTAAAAGAAGAGCCTTTTGTTTTGGGTGAATTCAGCCCTCTTTGGCTGAATATGTGAATTCTCAAGTGTGGAGAACTACTAGCAAGGAAACTTCCACTCCTGATGTAACAGAACATTTTCTTTGCAAATTATAGTTTGGACTGCTAAGAGCCCATATGTATCCTGTTCTTCCTGACTCCAAGACCAGACCCCCATTATGTATCTCTCACAAATTTTAGAAATAGTCTAGCAATGAACCAGTAAGATGAAATTGAAGTTCAAAATAAGAAGAAATAATATTTTATTCAGGATGGACAATATGGGAAGTTACCATAAGAAGGTCATCAGGCTTTGATAGTCTAATAGGATTTTTAGAAATGAAAATAAAGAACAATAAAGGAGGAGAAGAATGAGCAAGGAGCAAAAAGCAGGGGTTGTAGGGTATATTTGAGGAATGTTGAATAATTATTTTGAATATATTCAATATGCAGGGAACTAGTAGAGAATGGTACTGTAATAAAAGAGGAAAAGGCAAACAATAAAAGGTCATCAATGACATGTTTAATTTGTAAAACAATAAGGAAAAATTGGAAACTCTGTGTATGCGTGCGTGTGTGTGTGTATGTGTGTGTGTGTGAATCTAAGCATTCAAAAAATTAAAAAGGCATCAATGAAATATTTTAAAAATATAACAAAGAGATCAAAAGAAAACTTAGGAAGGGAACTAGATAAGCACATTAGTGATGAAATAGCTTTATTGAATTAAAGATTTGCTCTTAATGAAAACATACACCAAGCTTTATGTAATGGAGATGTGTAGTTTCATATTCAATGTTCTTTTTTTGTATATCATGTCCCATAATATTTCAGAGCATAAAATGTATTTAGAGATTATTTCATAGAATTATATTGTTGAATTAAGTGTTGAAGGAATGGCTGGAGAGGGGAAAAGATTCATTAAGATTTGACTAGCTTGACTTCCAGTTAAGATGGCGGAGAGGAGGCACATAGCAGTGTAAGCTCCATGCTTTCTCTCACTATCCATTTCATTACAAGCCTCTGAATTAATGCTTGACTGAAAAAAAACCCACAAATAGTTACCAAGAGAAGCCATCCTTGAGATTCGCCAAGAAAGGTCTGTCTTTACTGGAGGGCTGGGATGGTTTTAGATCGGGCACAGGCGGCGGGCAGCGGCAGTGAGAGCACGGGAGCAGACTGGAGAGGGGGTGGGGAGTGATCGCAGCCGTCTCTGCGGGGAGAGCTTCGCTACAGGATTAGATACTTTGCTCCGGCAGCAAGTCAGCAGCCTAGCAGAGAAGCTAAAAACACCGGGGTTGAAGAATACAACCCCAAACAGCTGGAGTCTCTCGGGACCTGGCCACCCCGCTCTGTCCCCCCCACAGTGACTTAGCACGCTCTGGGATCTCAGAGTACAGGCGCAGCACAGTCGGGCTAGTGCCTCACTGCTGCCCCCCGCAGTCTGGAGAGGAAGCTCGGTAACACCACCTAGCCCCTCCCCCAAAGAAAGACTCCAGTTTTTTCTGTTTTTCTTTGCTAGTTTGTCTTTGATTATTAGACAGAATGAGCAAGAAACTGAAGAGGACTTTAACCCTTGACAGCTTCTATACAGATAGAGAGCAGACTCTAACCCTGAGGAGACTAAAAACAAACAGTCCCCAGGTGAATCCCCAAAGGAGGAGATCATCTGTTCCTCAGCACAGACGAACCTCATAGAAGTAATTAAAAAGGCTCTCACAAGGGAGCTAGAAGAAAAATGGGAAAAGGAGAGGGAGGCTTGGCAAAAGAGCCTGGAGAAGTCAGTTAAAGAGAGAGTGGATAAAGAAGTAAAATCCTTGAAAAATAGGATTGGTGAACTGGAAAACAAAATTGGCGAAATGGAAAAAAATTCCACAGAACAAAAGAACTCAATGGGACAATTAGAAAAAGATTTTTAAAAAGTGAGTGAAGAAAATACTTCACTGAAAATCAGAATTGAACAATTGGAATTGAATGACTCGAGGAGACAAGAAGAATCAGTCAAGCAAATCCAAAAAAATCAAAAAATGGAAAAGAATGTGAAATACCTTCTGGGGAAGACAACAGACCTGGAAAACAGATCCAGGAGAGACAATCTGAGAATCATTGGACTTCCAGAAAAACATGATGAAAAAAAGAGCCTGGACACTATTTTCCAGGAAATTATCAAAGAGAACTGCCCAGAAGTCATAGGAACAGAGGAAAAAATAAACATTGAAAGGATTCATTGATCACCCACTGAAAGGGATCCTAAAATCAAAACACCAAGGAATATAGTGGACAAATGCCAGAACCCTCAAGCAAAGGAAAAAATTTTGCAAGCGGCTAGAAAAATCCAATCCAAGTATTAAGGAGGCACAATAAGGATCACCCAGGATCTGGCAGCATCCACATTAAAAGATCGAAGTGCCTGGAACATGATATTCCGAAAGGCTAAGGAACTTGGTATGCAACCAAAAATAACTTACCCAGCAAGAATGAGCATCTTTTTCCAGGGAAGAAGATGGACATTCAATGCAGTAAGCGAATTTCATCTATTTCTGATGAAAAAAACAGAACTTAACAAAAAGTTTGATCTACAAATATAGAACTCAAGAGAAATCTAAAAAGGTAAAGATTAATCTTGGGAACTATATTTTGACTATATAGATGTATAAAGAATACATGTATACCTTGTTCTAGAAATTGATGTGGAAAGGACATTGTACCAGAAAAAGGGTAAAGTGGGGGTAGTACATCTCATGAAGAGGCATAGGAAACCTATTATATCTGAGAGAAAGAATGGAGGGGGATGAATATAGTGGGTATTTTATTGCCTTCAGAATTGGCTTTAAGTGAAAAATCTTAAGACATATTCAATCTATGGTGAAACTTCTCCCACCTCATTGAAAAGTGAGAAGGGAAAAGTGAAAAGGGAAGGAATAAGCTAAGCGGAAGGGAATACGGAAACTGGGAGGGAAAGGGGTAAGATAGGGGGAGGAACTCTAAGGCAGGGGGAGGGATACTAAAAAGGGAGAGCTGTGAGAAGCAAGTGGTGCTCACAAGCTTAATACTGGGAAGGGGGGAAAGGGGAAAGAAGGGAGAAAAGCATAAACCGGGGTTAACAAGATGGCAAGTAATACAGAATTGGTCATTCTAACCATAAATGTGAACGGGGTAAACTCCCCCATAAAGAGGAAGCGGTTAGCAGAATGGATTAAAAGCCAGAATCCTACAATATGTTGTTTACAGGAAACACACCTGAAGCGGGGAGATACATGCAGGTTAAAGGTAAAAGGTTGGAGCAAAATCTACTATGCTTCAGGTGAAGTCAAAAAAGCAGGGGTAGCCATCCTGATCTCAGATCAAGCTAAAGCAAAAATTGATCTAATTAAAAGAGATAAGGAAGGGCACTATATCTTGCTAAAGGGTAGCATGGATAATGAAGCACTATCTATATTAAACATATATGCACCAAGTGGTGTAGCATCTAAATTCTTAAAAGAAAAATTAAGAGAGCTGCAAGAAGAAATAAACAGTAAAACTATAATAGTGGGAGATCTTAACCTTGCACTCTCAGAATTAGATAAATCAAACCACAAAATAAATAAGAAAGAAGTCAAAGAGGTAAATAGAATACTAGAAAAGTTAGATATGATAGATCTCTGGAGAAAATGCAATGGAGACAGAAAGGAATACACTTTCTTTTCAGCAGTTCATGGAACCTATACAAAAATTGACCATATATTAGGACATAAAAACCTCAAACTCAAATGCAGTAAGGCAGAAATAGTAAATGCATCCTTTTCAGACCATGATGCAATAAAAATTACATTCAACAAAAAACCAGGGGGAAGTAGACCAAAAAATAATTGGAAACTAAATAATCTCATACTAAAGAATGATTGGGTGAAACAGCAAATCATAGACATAATTAATAACTTCACCCAAGAAAACGATAATAATGAGAAATCATACCAAAATGTATGGGATGCAGCCAAAGCGGTAATAAGGGGAAATTTCATATCTCTAGAGGCCTATTTGTATAAAATAGAGAAAGAGAAGGTCAATGAATTGGGTTTGCAACTAAAAATGCTAGAAAAGGAACAAATTAAAAACCCCCAGTCAAACACTAAACTTGAAATTCTAAAAATAAAAGGAGAGATCAATAAAATTGAAAGTAAAAAAAACTATTGAATTAATTAATAAAACTAAGAGTTGGTTCTATGAAAAAAAACCAACAAAATAGACAAACCCTTAGTAAATCTGATTAAAAAAAGGAAAGAGGAAAATCAAATTGTTAGTCTTAAAAATGAAAAGGGAGAACTCACCACTAACGAAGAGGAAATTAGAGCATTAATTAGGAGTTACTTTGCCCAACTTTATGCCAATAAATTCGACAACTTAAATGAAATAGAAAAATACCTCCAAAAATATAGCTTGCCCAAACTAACAGAGGAAGAAGTAAATATCCTAAACAGTCCCATCTCAGAAAAAGAAATAGAACAAACTATCAATCAACTCCCTAAGAAAAAATCCCCAGGACCAGATGGCTTTACATGTGAATTCTACCAAACATTTAAAGAACAATTAACTCCAATGCTAAATAAACTATTTGAAAAAATAGGGCTTGAAGGAGTCCTACCAAACTCCTTTTATGACACAGACATGGTACTGATACCTAAACCAGGTAGGCTGAAAACAGAGAAAGAAAATTATAGACCAATCTCTCTAATGAATATTGATGCTAAAATCTTAAATAAAATATTAGCAAAAAGATTACAGAAAATCATCCCAAGGATAATACACTATGACCAAGTAGGATTTATACCAGGAATGCAGGGCTGGTTCAATATTAGGAAAACTATTAGCATAATTGACTATATCAATAACCAAACAAACAAAAACCATATGATCATCTCAATAGATGCAGAAAAAGCATTTGATAAAATCCAACATCCATTCCTAATAAAAACACTTGAGAGCATAGGAATAAATGGACTTTTCCTTAAAATAGTCAGGAGCATATATTTAAAACCATCAGTAAGCATCATATGCAATGGGGAAAAACTGGAACCTTTCCCAGTAAGATCTGGAGTGAAGCAAGGTTGCCCACTATCATCATTATTATTTAATATCGTATTAGAAACACTAGCCTCGGCAATAAGAGTCGAGAAAGAGATTAAAGGAATTAGAGTAGGCAATGAGGAAACCAAACTATCACTCTTTGCAGATGATATGATGGTATACCTAGAGAACCCCAGAGATTCTACTAAAAAGCTATTAGAAATAATTCATAATTTTAGCAAAGTAGCTGGCTACAAAATACATCCCCATAAATCCTCAGCATTTTTATACATCACCAACAAAACCCAACAGCAAGAGATACAAAGAGAAATTCCATTCAGAATAACTGTTGATACCATAAAATATTTGGGAATCTATCTACCAAAGGAAAGTCAGGAATTATATGAGCAAAATTATAAAAAAGTCTCCACACAAATAAAGTCAGACTTAAATAATTGGAAAAATATTAAGTGCTCTTGGATCGGCCGAGTGAACATAATAAAGATGACAATACTCCCTAAACTAATCTACT
The DNA here is from genome assembly GCF_016432865.1 of Antechinus flavipes. Taxonomy (NCBI): domain Eukaryota; kingdom Metazoa; phylum Chordata; class Mammalia; order Dasyuromorphia; family Dasyuridae; genus Antechinus; species Antechinus flavipes. Next base: position 290,426,497 of record NC_067399.1, on the reverse strand, counting down.
TATTTAGTGCTATACCAATCAGACTTCCAAGAAAATATTTTAATGACCTAGAAAAAATAACAACAAAAGTCAAGAATCTCAAGGGAATTAATGAAAAAAAAAATCAAATGAAGGTGGCCTAGCTGTACCTGATCTAAAACTATATTATAAAGCAGCAGTCACCAAAACCATTTGGTATTGGCTAAGAAATAGATTAGTGGGTCAGTGGAAAAGGTTAGGTTCACAAGACAGAATAGTCAACTATAGCAATCTAGTGTTTGACAAACCCAAAGCCCCTAACTTCTGGGAAAAGAATTCATTATTTGATAAAAACTGCTGGGATAATTGGAAATTAGTATGGCAGAAATTAGGCATGGACCCACACTTAACACCATATACCAAGTTAAGATCAAAATGGGTCCATGACCTAGGCATAAAGAACGAGATTATAAATAAATTAGAGGAACATAGAATACTTTATCTCTCAGACTTGTGGAGGAGAAAGAAATTTGTGACCAAAGATGAACTAGAAACCATTACTGATCACAAAATAGAAAATTTTGATTACATCAAATTAAAAAGCCTTTGTACAAACAAAACTAATGCAAACAAGATTAGAAGGGAAGCAACAAACTGGGAAAACATCTTCACAGTTAAAGGTTCTGATAAAGGCCTCATTTCCAAAATATATAGAGAACTGACTCAAATTTATAGGAAATCAAGCCATTTTCCAATTGATAAATGGTCAAAGGATATGAACAGACAATTTTCAGAGGATGAAATTGAAACTATTACCACTCATATGAAAGAGTGTTCTAAATCATTATTGATCAGAGAAATGCAAATTAAGACAACTCTGAGATACCACTACACACCTGTCAGATTGGCTAAGATGACAGGAAAAAATAATGATGAATGATGGAGGGGATGCGGGAAAACGGGGACACTGATGCATTGTTGGTGGAGTTGTGAACGAATCCAACCATTCTGGAGAGCAATCTGGAATTATGCCCAAAAAATTATCAAATTGTGCATACCCTTTGATCCAGCAGTGTTTCTATTGGGCTTATATCCCAAAGAAATACTAAAGAAGGGAAAGGGACCTGTATGTGCCAAAATGTTTGTAGCAGCCCTATTTGTAGTGGCTAGAAACTGGAAAATGAATGGATGCCCATCAATTGGAGAATGGCTGGGTAAATTGTGGTATATGAATGTTATGGAATATTATTGTTCTGTAAGAAATGACCAGCAGGATGAATACAGAGAGGACTGGTGAGACTTACATGAACTGATGCTAAGTGAAATGAGCAGAACCAGGAGATCATTATACACTTCAACAACGATATTGTATGAGGACATATTTTGATGGAAGTGGATTTCTTTGACAAAGAGATCTAACTGAGTTTCAATTGATAAATGACAGACAAAAGCAGCTACACCCAAAGAAAGAACACTGGGAAACGAATGTGAACTATCTGCATTTTTGTTTTTCTTCCCGGGTTATTTATACCTTCTGAATCCAATTCTCCCTATGCAACAAGAGAACTGTTCAGTTCTGCAAACATATATTGTATCTAGGATATACTGCAACATATCCAACATATAAAGGACTGCTTGACATCTAGGGGAGGGGGTGGAGGGAGGGAGGGGAAAAAATTGGAACAGAAATGAGTGCAAAGGATAATGTTGTAAAAAAATTACCCTGGAATGGATTCTGTCAATATAAAGTAATTATTAAATAAACATTAAAAAAAAAAGATTTGACTAGCTTAAAATTACATTAAGATCTTTGGGACAGTCTGTATATGGAAACAACAGTGTTAGCAGGTGACTAACTTATTTTTTAAAATGTACTTTAGAATATAATTCTGACAATTATTTTTAGACTCAATCTGTGCATATAGGTGACTAAAGTAATACATTAGGTAAAGACTACAACAAAAGTTCAGGCATTTACAAGAGTCTGTAGCAAATCTTTGGAATGGAAAAGATGGGGCTGTTTGAAATAGTTGTTGAGAGAGGGAAGTTGGTCGAATTTGGTGGCTAACTCATTTTAAGGAATTAGGAAGAGAGAGAAGTAAAATATAGCTCCAAGTGTTGTGTTATTAAGTTTTCTTTCTATTCAAACTTAAACACTTCCAATTGAGATGAATAAGAGATTGACAGTACCTTTAAGAGAAACAGGGAATTCAATAGGAAGCGTTGGGTAAGAGTTTGTCTTTTAATGTGATGATCCTGAGATGCATGAGACAGCTAAATCAAAAGGTCTGAAAATTATGCAGCACAGGAATCTGGAACTATAACTCAGAGAGTGATCAGAGCTGGATCTAATATTAAGCTGAGGATCTTCTTCTATTGTTAATATGGCTTAGACATTCAGTGTCAGTGAGTAGTCTAAATGACTGTAATGTCAAATTTAATCATTATTTGTTAATCATTAGAACATATTCCACAAAGGTGTTTAGTGGAAGAGCAGTTATATACAAAGCTTGGATATATGTTTGCAATACATTTAACTCATTAAATATTTAGTAACTTCTTTGATTATTGTTCTTTCTCAAAGAGGACCAAAATGATATCACTATGCTTGAGTCAAGGAACAGTATGCCCAACTATGGCAGATCAGACCAGTATGAATTCAGAATGCTTTATCAAATGTCAGGCACAAACTGACCATATTTGTAGAAGAGCTATTATTTTATATATAAAACTCATTACAATTACTCTTTGTTAATGTATATGTATATAGTGTATATATATGTAATTAATGTATATATTACATTACAGTTTTTTGATCAAAAGAATTAGTTCCAAAGGGGGTAAGGTTGAATTAACTGAAGTAATACAATCAATAAGTGGGGAAATTTGAACTCTGTTCTATTGAGTTCACTTCTATCATTTCACTATGCTCCCAAGTATAAAGTATTATAAATGAATAAAGTATACAAATACTTGGAAGCCTACTTGCCAACACACACAGGAACTCTATGAAAACAATTACAAAATACTCTTCATACAAATAAAAGCAAATCTAAATAATGATAAATTCTAATTGTTTATGAATAGGCTGAACCCATATAATAAAAATTGCTATACCACTTACATTTATTTATTACTTTATAGAAATAGAAAAAATAACAAAATTTATTTTTTAAAAATTATGATAAAAAGTCAAGAATATAAAGGAAATAAATGAAAAAATTTGATAGTAGTATCAAATATCAAATTATGCTACAAATCAGTAATCATCAGAGCAACTTAGTACTGGATAAGAAATTTAATAGTTGATCACTGGAAGAGATAAAGTGCCAAATGTACTGAAACAAATCAGCACAGTAATTTAGTTTCTGATAAAATCAAAAATCCCATCAACTGGGGCAAGAACTCACTATTTGACAAAAACTGCTAAGAAAAATTGGAAAATAGTCTGGTAGAAACTTGATATGAACCAAAATCTCATGCCTTATACCAAGAGAGGGTCAAAATTTGTTACATGATTTGGAAATAAAAGGTATTATAATCAAATTAGAGACCATGGGAAAAAATTCATTTCAGTTCTATGACTAAGGAAAAAGTTCTTGATAAAACAAGAGATGGAGAGATTCATGGAAGGTAAAATGGATAAATTTTATTACACAAAATTAAAAAATAGTTTTCAGAAACAGAACCAATGAAGCTGAATTTAGTAGAAAAACAGGAAGTGAGGAAACTTTTTTATTATGGCTTTTTATTTTCAAAACATATGCATGGATAATTTTTCAACATTGATCTTTGCAAAACCTTGCCTTCCAAAATTTTCCCTCCTTCTTCCCACCTCTTCCTCTACATGGCAATATATGTTAAACATGTTAAAACTATAATTAAATCCAATATATGTATACATATTTATACAATTATTATGCTGCATTGAGAAAAATCAAATCAAATCAAAAAGGAAAACAATAAGAAAGAAAACAAAATGCAAGAAAACAACAAAAAAGTGAAAATGCTTTGTTGTGAGCCACACTCATTTCTCACAGTCTTCCCTCTGAGTGCAGATGGTTCTCTTCATTATAAAATTATTGGAACTGGCCTCAATCATCTCATTATTGCAAAGAGAGTGGGGAAAATTTTCTAGCAAGTTTCTCTAATAAAGTTTTCATTTCTCAAATTTATAAGCATAAAAGCCATTCCCCAATTGGGAGAAAACAGGCACACAAATAATTGTTTTTATGAAACTATAAATTAGTTCATGGATTCCAGATAGCAATTTGAAGTATGCCTCACAAAACTATTAAACTGTGCATACTAGTTGACTTAGAAATAACACTTCAAATTCTATTTTCCAAATCGATCAAAGGAAGAGATAAAGAACCCATATGTACAAATATATTTATAATGACTAAACAAGTTGTGGGATATGAATATCATAAACTATTGTTCTGTAAAAAAGACAACATGAAGTTTACAGAATTAAGACAGAAATGTACACAGTAACACTATTGTAGAGAATGAATGTGAAAAGAACATTCATTAATACAATGACCAACTATAACTTCAAAGGACTAAATGATGATAAAACTATCCACCTTTAAATATAGAACTGATGAACTCAGAATCCAATATGAAGTATATTTTTTCCTGTTACTTTCTTTTTTCTTGTCCTTCCCAAAACATCTGGAACATAGCTAGCATAGAATTTTGTGGCATAAGTATGTTATATAAAATTAGCAATGAATTTTCTATTTTTTGCCTTCTTAATGGTTGGAGGAGAGGGCAGGAGGAGAAAGACAATTTAGAGCTAAAAATAACAAAAATGAATGAAGAAAAAAGAAAGAAAGACCACTTGACTAGCCATTAGAGCTCCTGTGTTCTACACTAATCTTCAATACAATAATTTGTTCCTTAGATATGTTGGCTAACTATTCAGTATCAGTTTCAGTTTATTTAATATGAACTCTCAAATTTTATGATTAATCTGTTTCTTGCTTCTAGGTCAAAATATGCACTTTAGGATCTGAATCTAGGGCATAGGATCATTGGTATCCCACAAAAGAATATATGTATTTCCCAGAGAATCTTTTTGCCCTTATGCCAAAGTTATCTCTGTCATCTCTGTCATCTCTGTTAATCCATCTGTGGAGAGGGGAGGGGGGAAGAAAGAAAAAGGGAAGGAAAGGGAAGGCAAAGGAAGGGGAAAGAAGGGAATAGAAGGAAAGGGAAGGGAGGGGAAGGATATTTGCATTCTTTTGACAGATCTACTTTTAATCTTGAGCCTTACCTATTTTAACAAAGTAGTAATTTGAATTTGAAACACTACCTAATGTGGAAGAAAAAGTGTGCTAATCAAAGCATAATGTTTCAAAAAGAAAGAAATAAGACAAAACATGATTCAGAAACCAGTTCATTAAAATAAGTGACCTTTAACTATGCTTCATTGGCATTTCCTCCTCACAAAATATGACCATTTATATAAAACACCATAAAATTACATACCAGTTATACATAGTATTGCTCTTTACAGATGCAGCTGCGAAAATGAGAAGGTAGAATTATATCATCAACCCATTGTATGATTTGAAGAATTTTTGTGTTTTTAAATTGTATTCCTCGGATGTAGTTGTATATAGCTGTCATTTATTCTTTCATCTTCTTGAATTCATGGAAAACAGTTTCTAATGGTCTTGTAATATTAGCTCTCCTATGTGATTCCACATGTTACAAAGTAATTTTTTTAAAAAATCACCTTAGGAAAAAGAGAAATAGCATCTATCTATTTGCCTGCAGCACTCAATTTGATGGGAGTCACCCATTGCCGGTTAATATTTTCATATGACTAGCCACCTCTGCTTACCAATTTATCTTGTGTAATGTCTGGGATAGTCTACTACTATTGTGATAATATAACAATGTTCCATTGTATCCTTCACATCCTCCAAATGGGTACTTGGTCACATTACAATCCAAAACTTTCTCATTCCGTGAGGCCTTTGTGTGCTCTCCTATATAATCCTCCACAGAGGGTACAGTAAATATGGCAAAGAAAAGTGGAACATTCTCTAGATCTCTTGACATACACCATTGTGGGTAGACTACATAGATTGCTAATTTAGTTTTTTTTCCTCTCATTATATAACCTGCTGATTTTTTCCAGTCACAATTTTTACTGTTAATATCCTTTCCCTGTTGTTCCTAAATAGTTCCTTGTTTATAGTATGTTGTATCCTCTTCGCAGACACCCTGTACTTCTCCTGTGCCCTTTAAGTGATTCTCAACTTCATTTCTGTTATATACTATCTTTGAAATCTACTTTTCAAAGATACTTTTCAAGTTCTCTGTGTATTCTCCTATGGGAATATTCAGGCCATTTTCCCCATAATAATGAAAAATATCCCTCAGTTCTTCGATATATTTGTAGCTTTTGTGTATGGATAGCTAATGATGAAACAGACTTGAAAGTAGTCACTCACTTACTAGTCCAAGAAAAATTACTTATTCTAAAGGAGTAGCAAAACCACACAATTTATTTGATTGGAGAGGTAAGACAACTGGGGAGGGAAGAAACATTAAATGTTATCAAGTCTATAATGGCTATCAAAAGCTTAGGAATTCATTTGCCCAGAGCAAATCATTCTGGAATTGAAATCTCTGATGATCGAATACCTCTGGAGGAATTTCTATGAAAACAAGTAAGGAAAGAAAGGAAAACAGGAAGGAAGAAACAAAAGGGGGAGAGGAAGGAAAGAAAGAAGAAAGGAAGGAGCAAAATCCTAGGCTGAAACTTACTGGAATAGGTTTTTTTAGTTCTAGAAATTGGTAATAGAAAGTGATAGTTTTTTTTTTTTTTAATCTTTTGTTTCCATCTTCTCCTCCAGACCAGAACATCACTGCTCCTCCCTTCCTTTTCTGCTCATTTCCTTTTCCCTCTCCATTATGTTCCTCTTCCCTTTCTTACTCAACAGAAAATAACAATATGGTGATAAACAAAATAGTAATGGTCAGGGTTGCAAGGTTGTATTTGTGCGGTTTAGTTAGTATACTCCTAAAACATTGTCTCAGACCTAAAATTAAACCCTAACCCAAATATGCCATCTTATCGAATATTTTCAAATGTAATTTTCTGAATTTGAAAATGAAAAAAAAAACAAAACAAATGGAGTGAGTAAAAGCACAGAAAATCACATTTAAAAATATTTAAGGAGGTGGCATTTGCAATCTGAGAAGCCTATTTACTCAGCTCTGGATTAATTTTTCATCATGGAATACAATGGAAAAAATTTACAAGTTATTTATAAGAAATATAACAGTACCAGGTATTTTATTGGCCAAAGATCATATCAAAAAAGTCAGTGCTTTGAGTCTTTGTAGTCAGAACACTTTATCCAGCAGTAAGTATGAACCACACACATCTTTGCTGTCCCTCTGACCTTGCAATAGCAAAGGATAGCACTCATTCTGAAACACTGTTTACAACACATCACTTTGAGAACCAAGGGATTTACAAGATTAAGATGACAAGCATGTCATGTATCTGTGTTACATTTGAAATGTTAGTGGTATATCATACACATGGCCAGAATGTTCACTTTTCAGTACAAAAAATAAAACATTTATTAAAAGCCTACTATGTTTAAGTTAGGACTAGTGAGGATTACAAACATTGAAAAGATAACGATCTTTGAAAACTCTCAAAGAGTTTGCAATCCAATCATGAAGATAATATACATACAGAAGTCAAAAAAGTTACTTTTGCTTGGATAATTAGGGAAACCTTTATGTAGAAATTAATATTTAATTAGGTCTCAAAGAATGGATAGGGTATTTGGTAGACTGAGATAGAGAATTTATAGATAATGTGAGTTAATTTATAAAGTTAGGAAAGAGTAGAAAAACATTCAGGGCATTGGGAGAACTATGTGTAATGTACATTTTGTAGTGCAGAATATTGTATAGAGGAGAAAGTTAGAGAAGAATGGAAAAATATTTTAAATTGAAGCCACATTATGCATGTGCTTAAATATCAACATATGAGTTCTTCAATAGGATTCTGAACAGTTTTAAGCAAGAGAAAGTCTGACCAGCTATAATTCTTTAAAAGACTAATATGTTAGAGGTAGTAAGGATAGATTCTAGCAGGAAGAGAGGTTTACAAGTTAAAAAACTCATTGGGTGGCTAATGTAAAAATAAATGAAAGAGGGAATGAGGACCTCGTGTGCAGGCTTGTAGCAATGGAAAATGCAGAAGGTATAGTTTTGGAGAAATTTCTATACATTATTGCCCTGCTTTTAGTGCTGCTCAAGGTAACCATGTTTCCACATTTTACTTGAGAAAGTTGATATTTGTCTTTTTGCTTCTCCCATTAGGGTCTTTAGCTTACATAGTCCCTGGGGGAAAATAAAAGTAAACATTATGTATAAGATAGTTTAAAGTATATATATATGTAATTGATCCAGGGGAGAGGAGAGAAGTTGCTTGAGACCTCCCCATTCTCCTTCAGAAATAACATGGATCCAAGTCTAAATGATTCTGGAATTACAGAACCTACAGAGAGGAAACATAAGACTTTTTGACCTCAAGATACCTAAGTAGAGCTTCAGGAAAAGTCAGTGTAACTTGGGTGAAAGGGCAACCCAGCATAGATGATGTCCAGGAAAACAGGAGGATCTAAGACAAAACACAGATTAACTACCAACTTTCCTCTCCTCAGTTCTTCCTTAATAGAATTGTAGTACAGCACACCAGTGGTGGAGCCCCCTGTCCCAATGCAAAAAGCAAATTGCCAGCCTGGGAAACCAGGTAGCAATAGGTGAGACTAGACCTGGTTATCCTCAATGCTGTGAAAAATTAACCAAACACAAGGAGACTCTGAGCTCAAAGCCAAAACTCAAAGGATCGCAATGCTCAAAGTCCCACAAGAACTGGGAGAGTGTCTTCTGTGTTGAAGAGCAGAGCTTTACTTGGAAAGAAAGGAAAGGCCAACAGAAAGAAGATGAAAATGAGCTGAGAAAAAAAGTTTTATAGCTAGTATTTCTGATAAAGTTCTCATTTCTAAAATATATGAAGAACTCTGTCAAATTTATAATAATACAAGACATTCCCCAATTGACAAATGGTCAAAGGATATGAAGAGACAATTTGCAGATGATGAAATTAGAGCCATTTATACTTATATGAAAAAATGTTTTATTTATTATTTATTAGAGAAATGCAAATTAAAACAACTCTGAGGCATGACCTTACACTTCTCAGATTTGTTATTACAGGAAAAGATAATGATAAATGATGGAAGGGATGCAGGAAAATTGATACACGAATGGATTGTTGGTGGAGTTGTGAAATGATACAACAATTCTGAAGGGCAATCTGGAACTGTGCCAAAGGGCTATAAAACTGTGTATATACTTTGACATAGCAGTGCAATTACTGGGTCTGTATCCCAAGGAAATCATAAAGGATGGAAAAGGACCCACATTTGCAAAAATGTTTGTAGTGGCTTTTTTGTGGTAGGAAAGAATTGGAAAAGGAGTGGATGCCCATCAATTGGGGAATTACTGAACAAGATATGGCACATGATGGTAATGGAATATTATGGTTCTATAAAAATGATGAACAAACTGATTTTAGAAAGACATGGAAAGATTTACATGGACTGATAGTGAACAAAACAAGCAGAACTAGGAATACAATGTACACTATAACAGTAAGATTCTGCAATAATCAGCTATGAAACCTTTGGTTCTTTTCAGTGCTTCTGTTATCTAATAAACTTTGTTATCCCAATAAACTTTGGATAGGAAAAAAAAATCTGCACCCAGAAAATATCTATAAGTGAATGTAAAACACATGCTATGTTCACTTCTTTTTTCTGTTTTTTAATATCTCCCATGGTTTTTCCACTTTGCTCTGATTTTTCTCTCCCTACATGATTCATAAAGCAATGTGTATTAAAATAAACTTACTACAAAAAAGGCAAGGCAAGGCAAAGAGAAGAGAAAAGAGGACAGGAGAGGAGAGGAGAGAAGAAGAGAGGAGACAACAGGAGTAAGAAACAAAAAAGAACCTTGACCATCAAAAGTTACTATGGTAACAGGGAAGATCCAAAAACCAATTTAGAAAAGGACAATATGCCTACATGAGAAACCTCAAAGGAAATATGAATTGGTCTAAAAACCAAAGTTCTTTCTTGGAATATCTCATAAAGAATTTTGAAAGTAAAATAAGAATGGTAGAAAAAATGGGAAAAATTAGAGAGATGTAAGAAAGTGTCAATAGCATCAAAATGGAAGGACAAAAATTGACTCAAGAAAACAATACCTTCAGATATAGAATTTAGCCAACTGAAAAATGAATTACAAACATTAACTGAAGAAAATCATATCTTAAAAACTAGAATTGAGCAAATGAAAAGTAGTTATTCCATGAGACATCAAAAATCAGTTAGACAAACTAAAAAGGATAAAAAATAGAAGAAAATGTAAAAAAAATCTTATTGGAAAAACATCTGATGTGGAAAATAGATCCAGGAGAGTCATTTTAAAAATGGTTGACATTTATGAAAGCCATAATTAAAAGAAAGAGCCTGAACAGCATCTTTCAAGAAACCATAAAAGAAAATGTTCCTGCTATACTAGAACCAGAGGACAAAATGTTGCTTGAAAATATCCATTAATCACCCTCAAAAGAGATCCTACAAGGAAAACTCCAAAAAAATATTGTACCTAAATTCTAGAACAAAATCAAAAAGAAAATACTACAAGCTGCCAGAAAGAAACACTGGAAATACTGAGGAACCCTAGTTACCATTACCTAGGACTTAGAAGCTTCTACAATAAAGGATTAGAAAGGCTGGAATACTACATTCTGGAGGACAAAAAAACTTGGATTACAACTAAAGTCAACTACCTAACAAGACTGAAAATAATATTATGAGGGAAAAGTACCAACATATGCAAAAATGTTTGTAGCAACTCTTTTTGTGGCTGTAAAGTATTGGAAAATAAGTAGATGACCATCAATTGAGGAATGGCTGAATAAGTTGTGGTATATGAAGATAATGAAATATTATTCTATAAAAATGAAGAACAAGCTGATTTTAGAAAGGCCTGGAAAGATTTACATGAACTGATACTGTACAAAGCAAGTAGAACAAGGAATACAATTTTCACAGTAACAGCAAGATTGTGTGATGATCAACTTTGAAACCTTTGATTCTTTTCAGTGCTTTAGTTATCCAAGGCAATTCCAATAAACTTTGGATAGAAAACACCATCTGCATACAGAAAAAGAACTATCAAAATTAAATTTAAATTAACACATGGTATGTTCACTTTTTTGTTTCTTTTTTCTCTCACATAGTTTTTCCTTTTTTGTTCTGATTTTTCTCTCCCAACATGATTCATAAAGAAATGTGTATTTAAAAATGTACATGTATACATTCTATACATATGTATACATGTACAATAAAAAAATAAAAGAAAAATTTGGGAGGAAAAGAGAATAATTTTGCAGAGGAAGAGACGGACCTTTAATGAACAAGGGGACTTTCAATCATTTTTGATGAAAAGACCATAAATAAAGAAAAAATTTAATTTTCAAATACAAAACTCAAGAGAAGCATAAAAAGGGAAATAGAGAAAAAATAACCACATTGGAAGAGGATACTTCTAAATCTTGAGAATTGTGTCTTTATTAATACAATTAGAATGTGTACTCATAGAAAGGGTGTGAGTATAAGTTGACTTTGATGTAATGATATAATAAAAAAAAATAATGAATGACAAAAAGGATTGTACTGGGAGAAGAGGAAAGGAGAGGTAAAATGAGATAAATTAGATCACATGAAGAGGCACAAAACACCTATTACCGTAAGGAGAAAGAAGGGGAGGGTATTAGCATTGTCCGAAATTTAATTTCATCATATTTGGCTCAAAGAGGTAATAAGATATATTCAGTTGGTTATAGAAATTTATCTTACCTTATAGAGTAGAAGGAGGAGAAAAGATACAGAAAAAGGAAGGAGCTTGATAGAAGGATAGGTAGAAAGAGTAGGAGAAAGAGGTAAGAAAAGGGAGGAGGGGTGATAGAAAGGAAGGCAGATTGAGGGAATGGGTGATCACAAACAAAAACATTTGGCCAGAAGAGAGAGGATAGAGAGAGAGAAAAATATAAACAGGGGAGAAAATAGGATGGAGGGAAATACACAGAGGATAATCATTACTGTTAATATAAATGTGATGAACTCTCCCATAAAATGGAAGCAGATAGAAGAGTGGATTAAAAAAAATCAAAACCCTATCATATGTTGTTTACAAGAAACACATCTGACCCAGAGAGCTACACACAGAGCAAAGATAAAAAAACTGGAGCAAAATATATTGTGCTTCAGATGAAGTAAAAAAAAAATAATAAAAGCAGGGGTAGCAATCCTGATTTAGCAAAGCAAAAGCAAAAATAGATCTAATTAAAAGAGTTAAGGAAGAAAAGTACATCTTGCCAAAAGGTATAATAAATAATGAAGTAATATCAATACTATACATACATGCACCAAATGTTTCAGCAGCCAAATTCTTAGAGAAGGTAAGTGAATACCTTACCAGGAAGAAACAGATAGTAAAATATACCAATGGGGGAACCTCAATTTTCCTTCACAAGAGTCAGATAAATATAATCACAAAATAAACAAGAAAAAAATGTTAGGGGAGTTAATAGAATCTTTAAAAACTTAGATAAGATAGACTTTTAGAGAAAAAATAATGAAAATAGAAATGAATATACTTTTTTTCAGTGTATAGCACTTACATGTAAGAATTTCAAAATCAAATTCAGAAAGACAGATGCATGCTTTTCAGATCATGATTCAATAAAATACCAGAGAAAGATAGACTAAAATCTAGAAATCTAAATATTCATGTCCAAGAGACTTTTGAGAGACTGTACTCATTGGAGTTCACAAGTATGGGAGATTCACAAAGTAAACTTTGTAACTTTGTGGATTCACATCTCCCTTAGGTGTACCTCCAGAAGGAGGAGTCAACCTTTGGGAAATCATATATAAAGGGGCTCTAAGCTTCGGGTTATTTAGTCACTTTGAGTTAGAGAAAGTTCAGCTGAATTTAGATTGAGAGGGGAGCGTTAAGTGAGTTCAGCCAGAAGCCCTCTCTGAGTGAGGAGTTTTACTTTGGAACACTGACTGGAGTCGGAGAGGAGCACTCTGGGAGATTGAGAGCCAGAAGCCCTCTCTAAGAGGCAAGACAGATTTAACTTGGTGCTGGCTCTGGAGGCTGAAGAAAGCAGAAGCAGAAGCAAAGGATAAAGCTGCAAGAGGTCTTAGAACCAAGCAGAGAGATAGGACTCAACTAACTGGGCTATTTTGAAAGAAGAAAATAAATGTTTGCATTTTTACCAGATGGCTGCATTTTGGGTGATTATTACTTTCTACTGAAACTAAGGCTGCCTCCAGAAAACCTCCCCAAGAAACCTGCTTTCCCCCAGAGAGAACCTTTATATTATTTTAAAAGAAGAAAATCACCAACACTTGGTAATAGTGGGAAGATCTTCAAATTGCTGCTCCACCTCATCCTCATCCTCCTTGTTCTCCTCAAGACCATGTGCCTTCTCATTTATCAGGTCAAAATATTTTCTTTTCATTAATGTATCTTCATGTGTGTTTATCTCTCTCTCTCTCTCTCTCTCTCTCTCTCTCTCTCTCTCTGTGTGTGTGTGTGTGTGTGTGTGTGCTCCAGCTCCATGTTTAATTGATATTACTGATGTTTAAACTTCCTTTCTTCTTTCTCTTGACAGAATAGACTGCAGGTCTCCCATTCCCTTTATTGGGTTCTATTTCCTTTTCAGCATCTCCATCTGGAGCACCTTATCTTTGAATCCCTTTAGGAGCTACAAGATAGATGGTCACTCTTGTCTTTTAACATGGAGCTTCTTTCTCTCTTGGGTCTATGTGTTACATAGGCATATAAACTTCTCTGACTGTAATTGCTTCAAAGTCTCTGTGTGGTTCCATTAAGGCACATTTCTCATTGTGGGGTGACTATAGATGTTTAGAGTTTTCTTTATGTGTATGTATAGCATAGGACCTTGAAATTTTCCTTTTCCTGCTTTCTTTCCCCTAGAACTAGCCTCCTCCACTACCACAGTATTCTTTATGATTAAGGATTTAAGGGCTTCCATAAATATGGAAGAAGAGTTTTGAATTCTCCTTATGTTCGGCTCTGTTCTTCCCTTCAAATTTAGAAAGCATAAGCAATATGACTTTTCAGAAATTTCAGTCTGTTTATATATATATGTATGTATAGTATTATTCATAGTGATCTATAATATAGGTCATTTCATTCAAACAGAAGTCTACTTTTCTAAGCATTTTAACATCTTCAAAGTACTTTCATTATTAACAAGTCTGTGAGGTCATAAGACCATATTTCTTAGGCTAAAGTCCATCAGAGTCCATAGAGTTTAATTCTTTCAGACCATATATGAGGAAATTGAGCCCCAAAAAAATTAAGTAATTTGATCAAAGTCACATAATCAGAAATGGTCACAGATCTCAGTCTTCATAATCAGGACTATTTTTTTAATTGCTCCACAAATATTGTAAGCTCTATTTTACAAAAGAGGGAAATAATAAAGGAATCTATTTTGAGGAATTGGAACTTGAATTGAGCTTTGAAAGGTGCTAGGGGTATTTGTACAGTCTCTCAAAAGTCTCTTGGATTTGAATATTTAGTGAGTACACAAACATGTTCTGGACTGGTACATTATTATTAGTCTTTGCACACTTTAGCACTTGATCATATGCTTTTAATACTTTCTAACTGCAGGTGTTGAAAGAAAAGACAAGAGCCCAACTCTGCTGGAGAGCAGTTTATTTTGCAATTAGGAAAGAATAAGGGCTCCCTTTTGAGAAAAAATAAAGTTTCACATATTCCACTCATTAATTCACTTATTCAACAAGCATTTATTAAGTTACTATTTGAAATACATTTGCTAGGTAATAACACAAAAACAAAATGAAATTTTGAAAAATTCTCTGCCTTTAAGAAGAAAATATTTTAAAGCTATTTTAATTATTATTCTGAACTTAAAACAGTATTTCCATAGAAATAGCAAAACAAAAAGAAATTTTCATATACAAAATTGTCAATCTCCATTTCATAATTTCTAAAGTATTCCACATCTTGCTTTCTTTTAAAAAAAAATCTGAGTATTTTATTTTCCCCACTTACATGCAAAAACATTGTTAATATTTGCTTTATTTTTTTTAAATTCCAAATTCTCTCCCTTCCTCCCTTTCCCCCATCAACCTCCACCATTGAGATAACAAAAATTTTGATATAAGTTAAACATGTGTGGTTATCCAAAACATTTTCAAAGTAGTCATTTTGTGAAAGAAAACATAGACTAAAAAAAAATCCTCAAGATAAAATCAGTTTTTTTTTCTCTGGATATGAATAGCATTTTTATCATAAAACCCTCAAAAATGTCTTAAATCACTGTATTGCTGAGAATAGTTAAGTCATTCACAGCTGGTCATCTTACAATATCGCTGTTACTTTGTACACAGTACAATTTACTTTGTATCAGCTCATCAAAATCTTTCCAGGTTTTTCTGAGAGCAATCTGCTCATCATTTCTTATAGCATCAGAGTTTTCTGTTATAATCACATTCTACAGTGTGTTTACCCATTCCCCAATTGAGAGCATTCCCTCAGTTTTCAGTTCTTTGCCACCAGAAAACAGCTCCTATAAAATCTTTTTTTTTCAACAAACATGTCATTTTCCTTTTTTATACTTCATTTCTTTTGGGGTGCAAAATTAGAAATTATATGGCTAGATCAAAGGATATGCATGGTTTTATAATTCTTTGGGAATAGTTCCAAATTGTCTGTAGAATGAATGGTTGATTCCATTAACAATTCCGTGGACAGTACATTAATATCTCATTTTGACCATATCCCCTGCAAAACTTGTCATTTTTTGTCTGTTCTAATAGCCAATCAAAAAGATATAATGTAATATCTTGGAATAGTGTTAATTTACATTTCTCCAATCAATAGTGAGTTAAGGTATTTTTTTATATGACTATAGCTAGATTTGATTATTTCATCTGAAATATTCATATCTTTTGGTTGTTTTCAGATTGAATAATGGCTCTTATCTTTATAAATTTGACTTAGTTCTCTATGTTTTTATCAGAGAAACATGCTCTGATTTTTTTCATATTCTTGCTACCTATATTACCCTGTCCTTTTATTCTATTGTTTCTGTCCTTTCATCTTTTTCCTCTTCATGAGTGTTTTGCTTCGGACTATGCTCCTCTCCAATTTGCCCTTTCTTCTTTCACTTCTCATCTTTATCCCCCTTTGCTGTTATTTTCCTGTAAGGTAAGATATCTTTTTTTGCCCTTTATTTTTTTTTTAATTTAAATTTATTTATTTATTTTAATGCACATTGCAGTGTGAATCATATTGGGAGAGAAAAATCAGAATAAAAGGGAAAAAACATGGGAGAAAAGAAAAATATATAAAAAGAAGTGAATATAGCATGTGTTGATTTGCATTCAATATCCATAGTTTTTCATAGTATTTCATTAGTATTTTCCATAGTATCCACAAAAAGAGCTGCTACAAACATTTCTGCACATGTGGATTCTTTTCCTTCCTTTATGATATCCTTAGGATACAGACCCAATAGAGTTACCCCTGGGTCAAAGAGAATACACAGTTTGATAGCCCTTTGGGAGTTGTTCGAAATTGCTCTCCAGCATGGTTGGATCATTCACAAGTCTACCAACAATGCATTAATGTCCCATTTTCCCTCACATCTCCTCCATCATTTATCATTATCTTTTCCTGTTAAGTAAAATAGATTTCTATATATAATTGAGTATGTGTGTTTGTCTTTCTCTGAGCCAGTTCTTATGAGAATAAAATCCACTTGGTCCCCCTTATCTACTTCATTTTCCCTTCCAATGTAAAAAAAAAAAAATTTTTTGTCTTTTTTGTCTGAGATAATTTTTCCAATTCTACTTTTCTCTTTCCCTCTCTCCTAGTACATTCCACTTCCAGCCCTTAATTTTTTATTTTTAGATAGCCTCCATTCCACTTCAACTAATACTTGTATCCTCTGCCTATATCTACTCCTTCCAACTGCCCTAATGATGAGAAAGTTCTTATGAGTTACAAGTATCATCTTCCCAAGTAGGAATGTAAACAATTTAATCATAGTAAGTCCCTTATGATTTTTCCTTTCCATTTACCTTTTTATGCTTCTCTTGATCCTTGTAGTTAAAATTCAAATCTTCTTTTCAGCTTTGGTCTTTTCATCAGGAATGCTTGAAAGTCCTCTGTTTCATTGACTATCCATTTTTCCCCTGAAGACAATGCTCAGTTTTGTGGTTGGATCATTCTTATTTGTAATCCTAACTCATTTACTCTCCTGAATATCAAGCCCTCCAATTCTTTAATATACAAGCTCCTAAATCTTGTATTATTCTGACTATGCCTTAATGATATTTGAATTTTTTTCTTTCTGGCTTCATGCAATATTTTCTCCTTCACCTGAGAACTCTGGATTTCATTATAATATTCCTGGGAGTTTTTATTTTGGGATCTTTTTCAGGAGGTTATCAGTGGAGTTTTTCAATTTCTATTTTGTCCTCCTTTTCTAGAATATGTCAGTTTTCCTTGGTAATTTCTTAAAAGATGATATGTAGGCTCAGTTCCTTTTTTGATAATGGCTTTCAGGTAGTCCAATAATTTTCTCTTCAGGATTTATTTTTAGGTCAATTATTTTTACAATAAGATATTTCACATTTTCTTCTATTATTTATTTCATTCTTTGGGTATTGTTTCTTGATTTTTCATAAATTCATTAGCTTCAATTTATTAAATTCTAATTTTTAAGAAATTATTTTCCTTAGTGAGCTTGCATGCCTCTTTTTCCATTTAGTCAATTCTGATTTTTAAGGTTTTGTTTTCTTCAGCATTATTTTTGTTTCTTTTTACCAAAGTGTTGACTCATATTTCATGATTTTCTTGCATCGTTCTCATTTTTTGTTCCAATTTTTTTCTTTCCCTCTATTACTTGATTTTCAAAATCATTTTTGAATTCTTGCTTGACTTGAGGCCATTTCACATTTTTTTCTGGAGGCTTTGGATATGGGAACTTTGATTTTCTTATCTTCTTCTAAATATGTACTTTGATCTTCCTTTTCACCATAGTAATTTCCTATGGTCAACATTCTTTGTGTCCTGGAATTGTGATGGGGTCCCTGCTCCACAGAGTCCACAAACTCTGGCATGCTAGTATTCTTCTTCATCCTGGGATTACTATCTAGGGCTATAACCCAGATCAGAATGTTGCTGAGGCTTGGGCTGCATTTGGTGCTGTCCAGATTGGATTCTATTTTCACCTGGGTACAACAAACCTTTCTTGATAACCTTATAAATTGCCTTAGGCTGAAAAATTGTTTTACTCCATCTTTTTGTGGGTTCTGCCATTTTAGAATGTGCTTAGAGTTTTTATTTAAAGGTATTTTGAACAGTTTGGAAGATAATTCAGGGTAGTCCCTGCTTTTACTCTGCCATCTTAGCCCCACCTCCTATATTATTTTTTAACAACTCTGCTGCTTATTTTTGCCTTTTTAACACTTTTTTTCTTATTTCTAGCTGTAGTTTTTGTAGGAATAGACAAGAACCCAATTCTGATGAAGTTCTGTTTATCTTACAGTTATTACAGATTAGTGTTCTCTTTTGAAAATATTGATTGGGCAAGTCAAGAAATAGAACATTTACACTCTAGCTAGGAACTCTGACTAGTACAGGCATTATTAAACTTTTTGTTTTTCTTTGTTTTTTCATCACCCCTTTGACAAACTGGTTAAGCTTAACTAATCCTTTTCAGAATATTTAATAGCATATATATTGTGAAGGAAAGAAATTATAGTGAAGCACAGTTATTTTTTAAAAACTAAGGAAGTTTATAGTCCCCAAGTTAAAACCCTTGCTAGGATAGGTGACCACTTTCCTTTCTACCCTTACATTTCTCTTCCACTGTCATCATTTATGGTAGATATCAATAAACAATTGCCAAAACAAAATTACAAAAAATACAAATTGTGAAAATAGAAAGGTGAAATTTGTTGCAAAATCAAAGTAATAATGACTAGTTAACTCATAGCTCAAAGATTTGGTTATCCTTGAGTTATGAGTATATTGTCTGTAGCATTTGTCTGAATACTGAGCACTACAGGCTCTTCATTGAGTACTCATTCATTGTCAGAAAATTCTTTCTTACCCTTTCCTCCTTCCCCATTCCAATCTAGAAAAATGATTCTAAGTGCTCATTTACCACTTAAATTGTTAGCCCTTAGGACACATCCCTGATCTTTTGTCTTCTTCTGGGCCATCAGCTCTGGGAATTCTAAAAATCCTAAGAAAGTCATAATAATGAATTAATTGTCCTCCCCACTAGTCTGACTTGTTTTATGAATAAAAGACAACTACCCATTTCAATTGAAAATGCTTTAAAAGGGAACCTCAGATGCTCAGGTTAATTCTTCTTATACCAGCCTCTTAGCACTTTACAAAGTTAGATTCAGATCTGCTGCAAGAGGCTTAATCGACCTTTCTTAAAGCTAATCTATAGGGGAAAAGAAAACTCTTTCCAAGCCATTGTGTGCATTACTATTTTCATCAACTGAAAATTCCATTTGCAGTCCTCTTTTTGCTTTTCCTGCTTCAGCTGTAAATTATAACAGCTGTATCTATCCATAACCAAGACAAATGTTCTCCACTAAGAGCTTTTAGGTTATATTGAAAAGAAACCAAATAAACATAAATAAATCAGTTCCTTAAACCTTAGTTTGTTCCAAAACACAAAGCACAAAACTCCTGGGATTTGTTTTGCTGTTACAGCTAGTTTCCTATACTTCCTTCCTTCTCCTTGCTATCCCTTCCCTCCAATTCTGTTTAAGAAAACTCATTTCACTTTCTTGGTTATTTTTCCAGTTCTCCGGAGAAACTGGCAAAAGCAAATGCTATGAAAAATACCTATGATAGGATACCATTGAAAGCTACAGGTTGAACTTAATTATATACTTTAAAAGAAAGGCAAGATTTACATAACAGAGATTTGTAGTTTAATGTACAATCAGCTTTTTCTCATCTACTCTATAAATGGAAAAACATACTTTATTTGGTGCTATTATATTCAAACTAACAAAAAAAGAGAAAAAAATTTTAACAGAACAAATAAAAAGTACCTCTTTTAAGATAGTTTTAAAGGCTACAAGTTGAATATATTTTGAAAGAAAACCAAGTCCTACAATACAGAGAATTACAGGTTCGTGAAAAAAATCTGCTTTTTATGTTCTAATATATAGATATAGATATGTAGGAAGGTCCATTTTATTTGGTGAATGTTTGGTTCAGGAAAAAAGAGGACAAAAATTTTGAGAATGAGAGAATGAAAGACGCCTGCTTTATTAATAGGCATGGTCTTATTCACTGTGGACAAGCTTCAACAAGAGAGACAGGCTGGATGACAGAAGGAAATATGCATAGAGCCATGGGCAGCTCCTCAGATGAGGAAAAATGAGCAGGAGGAAAGGTTAACGTTATTGAAGAACCCTAGAGTCTAAAGACAGGTGTTAGAACCTGAGGCAAGATCTGAGAGAGTATAGGATTATGTGCCCAGTGTAGGCTGGGTTCCAAGATGTAGCCAGCATTCCTGACCTATTTGCTCCGTGGGAGTACCAATGTTATTACTTGAGGTTCAGTGTGTCAGCTTCCATGCTTACTAAACCCTGATTGCTGAAGGGTAGAAGCTATGCTGCAGACCTGGATAGCTTAGATTGGTGGTTTAATTTTCTTGCTGCCCTCCAGAGAGACTATTTCCATACTGCAGCATATTTATTATGAATATTAAGTGATAAAGCTTGCGGTATTTGAGAAAAGAGTCATGCCCACTGAAGACTTCATGTTAATTATCCACAAATAAAGCCCAAACATTTCATGAAAACTTAATGCCTTACATATTAATTCTTCCAGCTGCTAGTTTTTGGTTTCTCCTCACCACCATGCTTCTAACTTGACATGGAAATTTCTCTTAAAAAACAAAAGACAAAAATATTCCAAAGCAAAAACAAACCATAAACCTTGTCTTTTAAGTTATCAATGGCACTTCCTTTCTTCATTTAAATATATCTAGGAAATATAATTATTAGCCATCTATATGGGAAATTGGGGTACTAAAGATATTTTTTGAAATCTATATTGTAGACTCCCTTGATTTTAACTCTCTTCCCTACCTCCTACGATCCACCCCTATCAGCATAATTATCATAACTGAGAAGTTTTCATCCTAATTTATTCCCACATTCCTTCAGTACTTTGCTATTTTTTTTATTGCTATGTGGGGATTTGTATTTTTCCTATCATTTGTTTAGGACCTCTAATTTCACCAGTGTAAGAAATTTCTGGTGGGGATATCCATCTACTAATGCAAATAAGGAATTTATTTGTAACTTAGTCTTAATCATTAGTCTCAGACTTTGAGAAGATGTGGCATCTCCATGCTCACACAATTAGTATGTGTCAGAGGTAGCTATTGAATCTGAGTATCCCTGACTTCAAGGCTGGCTGTCTATCCACCATACCAAAAATATTAGAAAATCTGGAAAGAAAGAAAGAAGTATTTTATTATCTACTACATGACAGGTGCTGTGCTAAATTATTTAAAAACATTATCTTACTTTTTCGTTAAAGCAATCCTGGAAGGTGGGATATATTGTTTTTCCCATTTTACAGATAAGGAAACTAAAGCAGAAACAGAAGATTTAACTGGGGCCACCCAACTGATAAAGGTCTAAGCTAAGATTTGAACTTAGGTCTTTCTGACTTCCTTTAATCTACTGTGCCACTAGATGCTCTCAAAGATCTCCTTCAGTTCTTCTTTAAGGAGTACTATCTTCTCTGTTTTTTACTCCAGCTTTAGACAAAAAGCAAAAAAAAAAAAGTCCATGCTCAAACCTGTTCTTCTGATTTCATTGGTATAAATTGCCAGGTGAGAAAACCCCACAGCCAATACAGACTGGCACTCTTCTATAATAAAGTATCACAGAATTGCTTAGATCCCTGAGAGACTAGATTACTTGCCTAGAGTCACAGAGACATTTTGTCTTGGATTTGACCTAGGTTTTTCTAAATATAAGACCAGATCTATATCAACTTTAGCAAGGTGCCTTCCACAAAAGATGTAGTACTTAGCACAAGGCTTTCACATGATCAAAAAATAAAAGTGCCAAGAGTTGGCAGATAATAGACTTGGGAGAAACAAGTGACTTCTGAGTAATCTACCATTGGTATAAGTCTTTAAATAATACTTTAACTGACTCCATTTAGGAGAATATTCCACTAATATTCTTCCTCTCAATTCACCTCCCCATCCTTGGGGAAAAAAATAGAATGTGTACTCAAGATTGAGATGCAGCTTGGATAAATGGCAAAAAGAGTTTCATATAATTTGAAAGTGAAAACAAGAAACAAATTAGCAAAACTAGAAATTTCAAATTTAAAAGTGATGAGAAACATTTGCCAGCTTTTTTAGAAAGTGAGAGTAGCTGTTCACAACATCTTCATTGAGACAGATTTCTAGTTTGAAAATTTTGCTTTAGATCTAAAATTATTTGGATGGTAGGAGCAATTCTCTCCAAATCTAATTGCTTCATTTAGTTATCTAAGCAGGAACAACACTGAGCACCCCTCTTGGATGGATAGGCCACCCCACAAGGTATGCTATGGTGAAACATGATCAGTTGTTGAGAATTTCTCTGTGATTCTAAAGTGGCTGTTCTTTACAATATTTAAAATAGATATTTATTCTTTGTTTTCTTGTCATGGAAGATAAAACTAGAGATTTGGAGAAACAATATGAATTTTCTTAGATATTCAAATGAAAGGCAATATGATCTTCAGAGTTGAGTTATTTATCCATTTTGCCATATTGCCTCTTCTATATTATAATGATTGCTAAGTTGCCATACTCAACAAAAAACTCATATTGTCTATAAACTTTTGTTCTTAAGACTGTATCAACTACCACTGTGCCACTGGTTAGAAAAGGCTTCTATCATAGATCTTGTGATATACTAAATATGTATTTTCATACTTTAATATATAGAATTGTGATGCTAGTGGTGGAGGCCACGCCTACTAAAATTTTGGAGAATTATTTTCAGAAATCCATATTACATATGATTCTATGTAGATAAGGTTATTTGGTGCGTAGTATAATTATATACAATGTCTGGTATTCATTCAGTAAGTGCTTAAAATATTTGATGAACATTCATATATTACAAATAAGGAACTACAAAGGTCAATAGATGATAAGTATCTCATCAAAGAAATGTGTGATTGGGAAAAAAGGCTGACTAGCCCAGTAGCAGCAGAAAAAAACATTAACAATGAACAATTCATCTGTTTCACTAACAAAAAGGAATAAAGATGATAGGACACCGAAAACTGGGTTTACCCCTGGCGATGAATTTATGAGAGGATATTGTCAAAAGTTGCACTAGGAAGATAAGTTAGATAGGCTGTGATCTGTATCTTTTAAGGGAGTACCCCATCAATATGAGCTTAGATCAATTTGAATATTTAAATATTAATCCATTCCACTGGTCACTGTGTCAATAATAATAATAATCATAATCATAATCATAAATTATGCTGTCTCCTGTAGTAAGTCTTTAACTAATTTGGTCCTTGGAGAATATATTTGTAGCTTCTACAGGATCTGTGATGAGCCTTTTCTAGTAGCTAGTACAATCTTAAAAATCAAAGTTGACTAATAACATGATAAAATAACTGAACTAGGTTTTTGTTGGGTAAGGCAACAATAGCAACATTATAATATATGAAAGATAATTTGTCATAGTCCCAATAAATGGAAAGCTGATCTATGAGCTGAGCCAGAAAAATAAACTGCATTCAAGTCCTATCTCTAACACATACAAACTATGTGATCCTGAGCAAGTCATAATTTATTAGTTCCCAAGACTTCCGGTTAAGATGGCGGAGAGGAGGCACACAGTTGTGTAAGCTCCATGCTTTCTCTCACTATCCATTTCATTACAAGCCTCTGAATTAATGCTTGACTGAAAAAAGACCCACAAAGAGTTACCAAGAGAAGCCATCCTTGAGATTCGCCAAGAAAGGTCTGTCTTTACTGGAGGGCTGGGACGGTTTTAGATCGGGCGCAGGCGGCGGGGCAGCGGCAGTGAGAGCACGGGAGCAGACTGGAGAGGGGGTGGGGAGTGATCTCAGCCGTCTCTGAGGGGAGAGCTTCGCTACAGGTTTGGATACTTTGCTCCGGCAGCAAGTCAGCAGCCCAGCAGAGAAGCTAAAAAACACCGGGGCTGAAGAATACAACCCAAACAGCTGGAGTCTCTCGGGACCTGGCCACCCCCCCCCCCCCCCAATGCTCCCCCACAGTGACTCAGCACGCTCTGGGATATCAGAGCGCAGGCACAGCACAGTCGGGCTAGTGCCTCACTGTTGCCCCCCGCAGTCTGTAGAGGAAGCTCAGTAACACACCCAGCTCCTCCCCCAAAGAAAGACTCCAGTTTTTTCTGTTTTTCTTTGCTAGTTTGTCTTTGATTATTAGACAGAATGAGCAAGAAACTGAAGAGGACTTTAACCTTTGACAGCTTCTATACAGATAGAGAGCAGACTCTAAATCCTGAGGAGACTAAAAACAAACAGTCCCCAAGTGAATCCCCAAAGGAGGAGATCATCTGTTCCTCAGCACAGAAGAACCTCATAGAAGTAATTTAAAAGGCTCTCACAAGGGAGCTAGAAGAAAAATGGGAAAAGGAGAGGGAGGCTTGGCAAAAGAGCCTGGAGAAGTCAGTTAAAGAGAGAGTGGATAAAGAAGTAAAATCCTTTAAAAATAGGATTGGTGAACTGGAAACAGAAAATAGCTCTCTAAAAAACAAAATTGGTGAAATGGAAAAAAATTCCACAGAACAAAAGAACTCAATGGGACAATTAGAAAAAGACTTTAAAAAAGTGAGTGAAGAAAATACTTCACTGAAAATCAGAATTGAACAATTGGAATTGAATGACTCGAGGAGACAAGAAGAATCAGTCAAGCAAATCCAAAAAAATCAAACAATGGAAAAGAATGTGAAATACCTTCTGGGGAAGACAACAGACCTGGAAAACAGATCCAGGAGAGACAATCTGAGAATCATTGGACTTCCAGAAAAACATGATGAAAAAAAGAGCCTGGACACTATTTTCCAGGAAATTATCAAAGAGAACTGCCTAGAAGTCATAGGAACAGAGGAAAAAATAAACATTGAAAGGATTCATCGATCACCCACTGAAAGGGATCCTAAAATCAAAACACCAAGGAATATAGTGGCCAAATGCCAGAACCCTCAGACGAAGGAAAAAATATGGCAAGTGGCTAGAAAAACCCAATTCAAGTATCAAGGAGCCACAATAAGGATCACTCAGGATCTGGCAGCATCCACATTAAAAGATCGAAGGGCCTGGAATATGATATTCCGAAAGGCTAAGGAACTTGGTATGCAACCAAAAATAACTTACCCAGCGAGAATGAGCATCTTTTTCCAGGGAAGAAGATGGACATTCAACGAAGTAAGCGAATTTCATCTATTTCTGATGAAAAAGCCAGAACTTAACAAAAAGTTTGATCTACAAATATAGAACTCAAGAGAAATCTAAAAAGGTAAAGATTAATCTTGGGAACTATATTTCGACTATATAGATGTATAAAGAATACATGTATACCTTGTTCTAGAAATTGATGTGGAAAGGACATTGTACCAGAAAAAGGGTAAAGTGGGGGTAGTACATCTTATGAAGAGGCATAGGAAACCTATTATATCTGAGAGAAAGAATGGAGGGGGATGAATATAGTGGGTATCTTACTGCCTTCAGAATTGGCTTTAAGTGAAAAATCTTAAGACATATTCAATCTATGGTGAAACTTCTCCCACCTCATTGAAAAGTGAGAAGGGAAAAGTGAAAAGGGAAGGAATAAGCTAAGTGGAAGGGAATACGGAAACTGGGAGGGAAAGGGGTAAGATAGGGGGAGGAACTCTAAGGCGGGGGGAGGGATACTAAAAAGGGAGAGCTGTGAGAAGCAAGTGGTGCTCACAAGCTTAATACTGGGAAGGGGGGAAAGGGGAAAGAAGGGAGAAAAGCATAAACCGGGGTTAACAAGATGGCAAGTAATACAGAATTGGTCATTCTAACCATAAATGTGAACGGGGTAAACTCCCCCATAAAGAGGAAGCGGTTAGCAGAATGGATTAAAAGCCAGAATCCTACAATATGTTGTTTACAGGAAACACACCTGAAGCGGGGAGATACATGCAGGTTAAAGGTAAAAGGTTGGAGCAAAATCTACTATGCTTCAGGTGAAGTCAAAAAAGCAGGGGTAGCCAACCTGATCTCAGATCAAGCTAAAGCAAAAATTGATCTAATTAAAAGAGATAAGGAAGGGCACTATATCTTGCTAAAGGGTAGCATGGATAATGAAGCACTATCTATATTAAACATATATGCACCAAGTGGTGTAGCATCTAAATTCTTAAAAGAGAAATTAAGAGAGCTGCAAGAAGAAATAGACAGTAAAACTATAATAGTGGGAGATCTTAACCTTGCACTCTCAGAATTAGATAAATCAAACCACAAAATAAATAAGAAAGAAGTCAAAGAGGTAAATAGAATACTAGAAAAGTTAGATATGATAGATCTCTGGAGAAAATGCAATGGAGACAGAAAGGAATACACTTTCTTTTCAGCAGTTCATGGAACCTATACAAAAATTGACCATATATTAGGACATAAAAACCTCAAACTCAAATGCAGTAAGGCAGAAATAGTAAATGAATCCTTTTCAGACCACGATGCAATGAAAATTACATTCAACAAAAAACCAGGGGGAAGTAGACCAAAAAATAATTGGAAACTAAATAATCTCATACTAAAGAATGATTGGGTGAAACAGCAAATCATAGACATAATTAATAACTTCACCCAAGAAAACGATAATAATGAGACATCATACCAAAATGTATGGGATGCAGCCAAAGCGATAATAAGGGGAAATTTCATATCTCTAGAGGCCTATTTGTATAAAATAGAGAAAGAGAAGGTCAATGAATTGGGTTTGCAACTAAAAATGCTAGAAAAGGAACAAATTAAAAACCCCCAGTCAAACACTAAACTTGAAATTCTAAAAATAAAAGGAGAGATCAATAAAATTGAAAGTAAAAAAACTATTGAATTAATTAATAAAACTAAGAGTTGGTTCTATGAAAAAACCAACAAAATAGACAAACCCTTAGTAAATCTGATTAAAAAAAGGAAAGAGGAAAATCAAATTGTTAGTCTTAAAAATGAAAAGGGAGAACTCGCCACTAATGAAGAGGAAATTAGAGCAATAATTAGGAGTTACTTTGCCCAACTTTATGCCAATAAATTCGACAACTTAAATGAAATAGAAAAATACCTCCAAAAATATAGCTTGCCCAAACTAACAGAGGAAGAAGTAAATATCCTAAACAGTCCCATCTCAGAAAAAGAAATAGAACAAACTATCAATCAACTCCCTAAGAAAAAATCCCCAGGACCAGATGGCTTTACATGTGAATTCTACCAAACATTTAAAGAACAATTAACTCCAATGCTAAATAAACTATTTGAAAAAATAGGGATTGAAGGAGTCCTACCAACTTCCTTTTATGACACAGACATGGTACTGATACCTAAACCAGGTAAGCTGAAAACAGAGAAAGAAAATTATAGACCAATCTCCCTAATGAATATTGATGCTAAAATCTTAAATAAAATATTAGTAAAAAGATTACAGAAAATCGTCACCAGGATAATACACTATGACCAAGTAGGATTTATACCAGGAATGCAGGGCTGGTTCAATATTAGGAAAACTATTAGCATAATTGACTATATCAATAACCAAACAAACAAAAACCATATGATCATCTCAATAGATGCAGAAAAAGCATTTGATAAAATCCAACATCCATTCCTAATAAAAACACTTGAGAGCATAGGAATAAATGGACTTTTCCTTAAAATAGTCAGGAGCAT
The DNA here is from genome assembly GCF_016432865.1 of Antechinus flavipes. Classification (NCBI taxonomy): domain Eukaryota; kingdom Metazoa; phylum Chordata; class Mammalia; order Dasyuromorphia; family Dasyuridae; genus Antechinus; species Antechinus flavipes. Next base: position 290,398,372 of record NC_067399.1, on the reverse strand, counting down.
ATATTTAAAACCATCAGTAAGCATCATATGCAATGGGGAAAAACTGGAACCTTTCCCAGTAAGATCTGGAGTGAAGCAAGGTTGCCCACTATCACCATTATTATTTAATATCGTATTAGAAACACTAGCCTCGGCAATAAGAGTCGAGAAAGATATTAAAGGAATTAGAGTAGGCAATGAGGAAACCAAACTATCACTCTTTGCAGATGATATGATGGTATACCTAGAGAACCCCAGAGATTCTACTAAAAAGCTATTAGAAATAATTCATAATTTTAGCAAAGTAGCTGGCTACAAAATACATCCCCATAAATCCTCAGCATTTTTATACATCACCAACAAAACCTAACAGCAAGAGATACAAAGAGAAATTCCATTCAGAATAACTGTTGATACAATAAAATATTTGGGAATCTATCTACCAAAGGAAAGTCAGGAATTATATGAACAAAATTATTAAAATGTCTCCACACAAATAAAGTCAGACTTAAATAATTGGGAAAATATTAAGTGCTCTTGGATTGGCCGAGTGAACATAATAAAGATGACAATACTCCCTAAACTAATCTATTTATTTAGTGCTATACCAATCAGACTTCCAAGAAAATATTTTAATGATCTAGAAAAAATAACAACAAAATTCATATGGAACAATAAAAAGTCGAGAATCTCAAGGGAATTAATGAAAAAAAAATCAAATGAAGGTGGTCTAGCTGTATCTGATCTAAAACTATATTATAAAGCAGCAGTCACCAAAACCATTTGGTATTGGCTAAGAAATAGATTAGTGGATCAGTGGAAAAGGTTAGGTTCACAAGACAGAATAATCAACTATAGCAATCTAATGTTTGACAAACCCAAAGCCCCTAACTTCTGGGAAAAGAATTCATTATTTGATAAAAACTGCTGGGATAATTGGAAATTAGTATGGCAGAAATTAGGCATGGACCCACACTTAACACCATATACCAAGATAAGATCAAAATGGGTCCATGACCTAGGCATAAAGAACGAGATTATAAATAAATTAGAGGAACATAGAATAGTTTATCTCTCAGACTTGTGGAGGAGAAAGAAATTTGTGACCAAAGATGAACTAGAGACCATTACTGATCACAAAATAGAAAATTTTGATTACATCAAATTAAAAAGCCTTTGTACAAACAAAACTAATGCAAACAAGATTAGAAGGGAAGCAACAAACTGGGAAAACATCTTCTCAGTTAAAGGTTCTGATAAAGGCCTCATTTCCAAAATATATAGAGAACTGACTCAAATTTATAAGAAATCAAGCCATTCTCCAATTGATAAATGGTCAAAGGATATGAACAGACAATTTTCAGAGGATGAAATTGAAACTATTACCACTCATATGAAAGAGTGTTCCAAATCATTATTGATCAGAGAAATGCAAATTAAGACAACTCTGAGATACCACTACACACCTGTCAGATTGGCTAAGATGACAGGAAAAAATAATGATGAATGTTGGAGGGGATGCGGGAAAACGGGGACACTGATGCATTGTTGGTGGACTTGTGAACTCCAAGTCCAGCACTTTATTTGCCACAAAAAACATATGTGTGGTGAGTTTTTTCTTCTCAAAACGCAGCCAGGTGATAAAAGTTCAGATCTTTTATTATCCCAATATAGCCCGGTTAGCTTAGAGGCCTATCTCTCTGCTTGGTTCCAAGAGCTCTCTCCAAATGTCTTCAAATCCAAAGGTCTGGTCCTTCAGCCTCCAGCCTCTGCTTTCTTCAGCCTCCAGCCAGCTCCAACTCTTCATGTCATTCCGGTGAAATCTTGACTTGTAGCTTCTTCCTCTCTGAAGAACACTTCTGCCACCAGCCAGCCAAGTGGAAAATATTCTGCCTCGCCTCGGAGAGAGGGCTTCTGGCGTAACTCTACTGAAATCTGACCGAGAGCTTCTGTCTGTTTCTTTTATCCAAGAGGGAGGAATTGTGGGATACGAGAGAGAGGGATTATGGGTTTTCTCCCATAGTGCTCTCTGGCCCAACGAGCTTCAAGGGAGGTGTGAACTCATTGAACTTAGTTCTACTTAGTACCTTGTTTCAGGTTCTGCCCAAAACATCTTCTTGTAAGATTAGATCAACTCTAATTAGTTAGCAGTTAGTAAGGATTCCAACATCTCCCCCTTTCTTTTGTTTTAAAACATAGGGGGTTTCTGAAGGGGTACACATAAATCCATCAATATGGGCCAGAACTTTGTAACAGATATACATGGTATACATAAATCCATCAATATGGGAGGCATTATACATAATTTACAAAAGCACACAGCAATATAACACAGGCTAGTGGTAATGTAACAAATAACATGAATCAACATGAAAATTTAACTACTGCAAAAGTCTCATCAACAATTTTTCATCTCAGGGAACCCAATGATTTCTGAAGATTTTAAGAATCCTTTTGACAGTCTCATTGTCAGCCATCTGATTCTTTCTTCATCTGTGGAAATATAAGCAGATCCTCTTCCCCAAGCACTTAACCTATCTAATTCTCTTCTATTTACCACTTTTGGGATTTCTCCTCATCATCTGGTAATTACATTGGAGCTGTTTGCATTGGATATTGTCTTGTTGTCTTAAAAGGCCTGTATTCTTCCCAACTGTAATCCTGATTGCTTTTCTGTTGGTTGATGACATCAGAGTTCTGAATTTCTAAAGTCTCTCTGGGTATAACCTCAGCTGCTATCATGCCCCACCTGTCCTTTGATTGATACTTTGGAGCTGGGCCCTGCCTCTCATTCCTCTGGGTCAATATACATTTAGAGGCCCAATGAAAGCCTCGGTTACATTTTGGACATGGGGTTTTGGGTTTTCTCTCACCCTGTCTTCTCACTCTATCTCCATATCTACAATGAGCTCTCAAATGTCCAATTTTTCCGCACTGAAAACATCGACGAGTTTCTCTAGAATTCCTCTGCCAAGAAGGACCTTGTCTTTCCAAGTTCACCATAGTCTGGGCATAATAAGCATTTGTGCCCACTGTGGCACAGCGTCTTATGATTTCCTCTAAAGAAGCATTTTTGTCTAGCCCCCATATAATTCTCTTGCAAATCTCATTGGCATTTTCCTTAGCCAAATGTCTAGTCATTATTTCTGTTGCTGCATTGTCTCCAATGGTTCTTATTACAGCTGTTTGTAAACGTCCCACAAAATCTGCAAAAGGTTCGTTGGGACCTTGCTCTATTTTTGTGAAAGCATTATTTCCATCTTTCTGTCCAGGGAGAGAATTCCAGGCTTTTATTGCAGCCTTAGAAATTTGCTCATAGACTGTTATGGGATAATAAATCTGTTCTGAACTCTCTGCATACTGACCTTCACCAGCTAGTTGGTCAAAAGTGATTTGTACAACAGCTCCTGTTTGCCTATTGCGTCCCAAATTAAAAGGAGTGTATTTTCTCTCTTTTTGACCTGAGGAGTTGAGCTCTTCAATCACAGGATATGCATTTATAAAATCAGATATATCTTCTCCTTCATTTTTTGCTTTAATTAATGCTTTTTCTAATCTTGTCAAATTCTGCTTTACAGGAGAAGTTGACTGTGTTTCTGTCTCCCTCCCTCCCCCTTGTTCCACCCATGAACGGTTAATTGCGGGGGGAGGGTCATGAGATGTGGAATCACCTAATTCCTCCTGCTGTGAAGTATCATACTCAGAATTGTAATTAACTCCATTCTCATCTGATTCATCCTCCTTTTCACCTAGTAAAGTTGGCAATTCTTCCTCCTGTACTTTCCTTTTCATCATTCTATCACTTAAATAACTTCTTATAGCCAATTGTATTACATTATATGTATTAATTATTGAGTTAGGCCCATTTTTATCATAGAATTGACAAAGATCCTCTCCAACCAATTTCCATTCATTTAGATCTAATTCCTTATCAAGAGAGAAACAAGGACATATGTCCTTTACAGTTTGTAAAAATTCAGTGATTTGCTGTAAACTTATAATTAAACCTTGGCTTTTCATAATTTTGACAATGCTCTCTAAACATTTTCCTTGAACAGAAACAGGCTCTTTTCTAAATATCTGTCCCATCTTAGCTGAAATTCTACTTTAACTCTTTTAACAAAATTTCTTTGTTGTACTCACTCTAATTTCTGGGTTGAAGAGTCTTTTCCACTGGATCAGGATCAGAGGCTTTTCCACTTGAATCAGGATCGTAGCTTTTCCACTGAAATCCACTGAGGGGTCTGTTTGTCCCACGTTCAGGGCGCCAAAATGTGGTGAGCTTTTTCTTCTCAAAACGCAGCCAGGTGATAAAAGTTCAGATCTTTTATTATCCCAATATAGCCCGGTTAGCTTAGAGGCCTCTCTCTCTGCTTGGTTCCAAGAGCTCTCTCCAAATGTCTTTAAATCCAAAGGTCTGGTCCTTCAGCCTCTGCCTCTACTTTCTTCAGCCTCCAGCAGCTCCAGTCTTCATGCCATTCCGGTGAAAATCCCCCCAAGTGCTCTGTGTCTGTTTCTTTTATACAAGAGGGAGGAATTGTGGGATACGAGAGAGAGGGATTATGGGTTTTCTCCCATAGTGCTCTCTGGCCCAACGAGCTTCAAGGGAGGTGTGAACTCATTGAACTTAGTTCTACTTAGTACCTTGTTTCAGGTTCTGCCCAAAACATCTTCTTGTAAGATTAGATCAACTCTAATTAGTTAGCAGTTAGTAAGGATTCCAACACATATGTAAATAACAATAGAACATAAATTGCACATATATATAGTTATACATACATACATACACACAGTTATGTGTTATGTATATATCCAATATTTCAAACAGTGCTTATATATAACAAATACTTAATAAGTATTTGCTGTCTCACTGATTGAAAAATGCTTGCCCAGTGAGAGACAATCATAACTCTGAGTTTTTTGGTATTGTATTTGATGATCTCTTCTCATGCTTGGAGTGGGGGGAAGGGATTATCATACCAAATTTTTCTTTGTTTTAATGCATCATCACAAAATAATATAATGTAGAAAAAGAGTAGGAAAGGCAAAAGAAATATAAAAAGGGACTCTCTGGAATAGGAATATTTCTCTCCTTGTTTTTCCATTTTGGGATTCATCTCATGAAACCTGAGATTGTATTCATTACATCTTTGCCAAAGAGTCCCAATTTACATTCACACAGACCTTCTAGTATGAAAACTGTTCTTTGTTGTATAATTACTTTGACCTAAGATTCAATAAATAGAAACATGTTTATAAGATTGTGATGCTAATTTACATGCAATTGGAAACCTTCCAATGTTTAAAAAAATTAACAAAGGAAGTATTGTATCAAGAACAGTCATAGAAGTCAAAATAATATAAGCCAATCTATTATGTTCATAATATCTTGGGTTTTCTCAAAGCTTTCTTATCTTAACTCAATAAAGGCATTTGTAAACAAGCATATTGCTGTCAGAGTGACTCTTGATCAGAGACAAGTAGTGACCAACAACAGCAACCAAAAAAAAAAAAAAAAAAAAGAAAGAAATAAAGAAATCTTTCCACAGGTTTTACAACATAGCCTAGAAAAAACTCAGATATAACCCAACACTGAACTAAGACTCAGGAATTAGTGGTTTCATGTACAAAAGCAAGCAGAGCCAGTCATTTGAGATTCAAAAGGTCAGAAAAGGTTTTTAGATATTTGTTTCGGTAATCTAAATTACATGTGATGAAACAATAGAAGGAAAGGGTTATGGTGGTTTCATTGCACCATACTTCCTACATGATCTACTGACATAGGCACACCACCAATCTGGTGTTATTTTTGTAATATTTTTATATTTTGGGAATAGAAGACATCTCAGTAGTTTTCCTAATTTCTATGAATTGAGGTTAGAACCTTCTGTTCAACCAAACCCAGTGATCAGGTGTCTGCTCATCTTCTCTGAATCTGAAATTCAAGTAAGAGCTTGATTTATTGTTCTTCAGTCATTCAATGTTGTCCAATTCTTTATGATTGTGTGGATCATACTTTCCATAGGGTTTTCTTGGCAAGGGTACTAGAGTGGTTTGTCATTTCTTTCTCCAGAGGCAAATAGAGTTCAAGTGACTTGTAAATGTTTGAGGCTGGATTTTTAACTCAGCTCTTACTTACTCCAGACCCAACACTGCATTCACTAAGACAACTAAATGTCTCCTAAGAGCTTGAATGTTAGCTTAAAGTAAGCATTGAGAAAGAATCTAAAATAATTATCTCTATTTTCCTTGAAACAGTACCTTAAATCTGAAACCCAAGACTTAAAACCTGGAAACAGAAAAAAAAAAAAAAAAAACTGGAGCTGTGGCCAATAAAATTTGCCATTCTTGGATGGTTTCATAGCATACACTAATTTGTGCATTAGTATAAAAGTGTATATCTTATCAGATCTTATGCCAGATAATTTTACTGCTTGCTTAATGTCCTTTAATAAAATTCTAACCATAAGCACTGGGTAAGGAGTAAGGCTTTGGTCTGGTTGTGCTAAGAGGTTCACCCATTCTATCACACTGTCTCCTTGATGAAGGATTGCTGTGAGTGCCTTTTGTAGCAAAAATTGATATTTCCAAGGGTTTTCGAGTGGCTCTTTCAACCACATTGGATAAAGCCAGTTCAACTTCTCTCAAAACCTCTTGAGCTTCTTTTGTAAGCTGGCGTGATGAGTTTAAAGTGGCTATCTCCCCTTAAAATGTCATATAATGGTTGCAATTGATAGGTAGTCAAACCTAACATTGGACACATCCATTGGAAAACTCCTATCAATTTCTGAAAGTCATTTAAGTTGTTTAGCTCATCTGTTTTTAAGGAAACTTTTTGTACTGTAAGCACCTTAAGTTATACTTTATGTCTTAAATATTGAAAAGGAGCATGTCTCTGAATTTTTTCTGGACCTATATGTAATTTATAATTCCTTAGTGTTTCTATAGTCTTTTGTAGACATGTTTCTAACATGTCTCAGGTGCACATCTCAATACAGCAGACATGTAATATAATAACATTACTTTTGGTAATGCTTTTCTTACTATAGTAAGATCATTAGAAACATACATTTGACACATACTAGGGCAAAACTGTCCCTTCATATCTTTTATAAGGCTCAGTGAAATCAACACTGGACATTGAAAAGGCAAATCTTTTCATATCCTCCTTATCTAGAGAGATAGAATAGAAACAATCCTTATGTCCATAACCCAAAGAGGCAATTATCTAGGCAATTGAGTAGGAGATGGAAGTCCAGGCTGAAGAGTTCCAAAGTTTCCATCTGTCCATTGACTTTTCTTAAATCAGTCAGCACCCTTCATTTTTCAGATTTCTTTCTTACAACCAATACAGGGGAATTCCAAGGACTTAGAGAAGGTTGTGAGTGTACTTGGTCAAGTTGCTTCTGTATTATATTTAATAAGGCTTGAATTTTATCACTAGGTAAGGGCTACTGTTCTATCCACACTGGTGTATCAGCTTTCCATTGAATAGGAACAGGTCTAAGTGTTGGCAGACCTTCAACAGCAGCCCTGCCTAAAAAACCAAAGTACTCATTTGTAATTCTAATTGTTGTAAAATGTCTCTTCCCCACAGATTGATTGGGATTTTTTTCAACTATAAAAAGAGTAAAAACTCCTGTTTTGCCTTCAAAAGTCCATCTTAAAGGAATAGCACTAACTTCAGATGCTATTGATCCTTCTATGCCAGACATGTAGCTGTCTGCCTTAATCTTTGGCCAGTAACTGGGCCAATTGGCACCTCTAATGACTGTATGATCTGCACCCATGTCTACCAACCCTTCCAGTGGTATGCTTTTTACATGATAGTGAGCATAAGATGGTCAGCTATATTAGAGGCAGTCCAGAATATTCCTGGATTCAGTTGCTGGGAGTCAAAATCTGGGTAAATATCAGTAGATTGCCTATTGGGAGTCTGTATCAGTAAACCTGATGCTACTAGTTCTGATTGATAAGTCACACATCGTCTACCTGTATTCGAGACTGGGATATTATCTACACATTCCCCAGTTTCCCACATTAGTGTGTGGATGAACACTGTTTTGTAAGTTTTCTCAGGAGGTGAGATGATCAAGCCTACTATGCCTGGAGGCAAGGGGTCCATAGGCTGGAGAGGAACAGATTTCACCTCTCCAGGGGGTATCTCAGTAGTTCCAGCTGCATACAACTCTATTCTTCCCATTTGCCATCCATTCTCCCATCAGATTGCTTCTTGGCTGATTGGTCATGTCTGAGTACTGAACTTCTAAAGATTCTCTGGGTGTAGCATCGGTTGCCATCATGCCCCAAGTATTTTTTGTTTTGGTCCCAGGGGTTGGGCCCCCCATCCCATTTCCCTGAATCAGTCTACATTCTGATACCCAATGAAGCCTCTGTTGCATTTTGGACATGGGATTTGGGGTCTCATTCTCCTACCCCATTTTCTCACTCTGTCTTTATGTCAACATTGAGCTTTCAAATGCCTACTTTACCAATTGAAAGCATTGACGAATCTCTCTGGAAGTCCTGTGCCAAAAGGGATCCTGTCTACCCAAATTCCAGTCTTGGGAAGTCTGCATCATAGCCTGCGTATAAAAGGTATTTATGCGCATTGTGGCACAGCGTCTTATGATCTCCTCTAATGGAGCATCCTTGTGTAGTCCTAGTATAATTCTTTCATAAGAATTAGCATTTTCTTTAGCAAGTTGCCTTATCATAATTTCTGTTGCTGCATTTTCACCAATAGTTCGTATGACAACTGTCTGCACATATCCCACAAAATCAGCAAAGGGGTCATTTTTTGTGCTCTTTTTGTGAAGGCTTTTCCTCTATCCTGTTTACCTGGGGTAAAGCCCCCCATGCTTGGATAGCAGCAGAAGAAATTTACTCATATGCTGTTATGGGGTAATTAATCTGTGCTGAAGTATCTGCATAAGAACCTACACCTATTAGTTGATTTGTATATTAACTCCAGTTTGCCCATTTTGTTGGGCTTGTATCCTACATAGTTCACCATACTCTGAAAGCCACAAGTTATTTCTAGTCATGTGAAAAAAAATGCTTTAAATCACTATTGCTTAAGCAGGGGTCCTCAAACTACGCAGGCCAGATGCAGCAGCTGAGGACATTTATCCTCCTCACCCAGTGCTATGAAGTGTCTTTATTTAAAGGCCCACAAAACAAAATTTTTGTTTTTACCATAGTCTGGCCCTCCAATAGTCTGAGGGACAGTGAACTGGCCCTCTATTTAAAAAGTTTGAGGACCCCTGGAGAGAAATGCAAACTAAGATAACTCTGAGGTATCATGTCTTAACTCTCATATTTGCTAAAATGACAGGAAGAAATAATGATAAATATTGGAGGGGATGTGAGAAAACTGAGAAAATAATGCATTGTTGGTGAAGAAATGATCTAACCATTCTGGAGAGCAATTTAAAACTATGCTCTAAAGAGCTATACTGTGCATATTCTTTGATTCAGTAGTCTTGCTGCTGGGTCTGTATCTTAAAGAGATCACACACAAAGGAGAAAGTGTGCAAAATGTGTTGCACTGTGTAAAAATGTTTGTAGCAGTCATTTTTGTAGTGGCAAGGAGTTATAAACTGAATGGATGCCCATTAGTTGGAGAATGACTGAATAAGTTATAGTAAATGAATGTTATGGAATATTATTGTTCTAAAAGAAATGATGAGCAGGTTGATTTCAGAAACTTCTGGAAAGATTTACATGAACTGATGCTAAGTAAAGTGAGTAGAACCAAGAGAAATTGTACAAGGACGATTTCAGAAAGGCCTGGAGAGACTTACATGAACTGATGCTGAGTGAAATGAGCAGGGTCAGGAGATTATTATATACTTCAACAACAATACTATATGATGATCAATTCTGATGGACCTGGCCATTTTCAGCAATGAGATGAACCAAATCAGTTCCAATGGAGCAGCAATGAACTGAACCAGCTACACCCAGAGAAAGAACTCCGGGAGACGACTAAGAACCATTACACTGAATTCCCAATCCCTATATTTTTGCCTGCTGACATTTTTGATTTCCTTCACAGGCTAATTGTACAATATTTCAGAGTCTGATTCTTTTTGTACAGCAAAATAATGGTTTGGTCATGTATACTTATTGTGTATCTAATTTATACTTTAATATGTTTAACATCTACTGGTCATCCTGCTATCTAGGGGAGGGAATGGGAGGAAGGAGGGGGAAAATTGGAACAAAAGGTTTGGCAATTGTCAATGCTGTAAAATTACCCATACATATAACCTGTAAATAAAAAGCTATTAAAAAAATAAAAGAAAAAAAGAGAAATTGTACAGGTCAAAAAGAAGATTATTTGATGATCGACTGTGTTGGACTTGGCTTTTATCAACAATGAGACTATAAAAGGTAATTCCAATAGATTTGTGGCAGAGCAAGTTGTCCACATTCAAAAAAATAGCTAGAGATTAAATGTGGATCAAAGCATAGAATTTTCATCTTTTGTTGTTCTTTGTGTTTTTCTTTCTCATGTTTTTTCCCCTTCTGATCTGATTTTTTTGTGCAGAAAGACAAATATGGAAATATGTTCAGAATAACTGCATATGTTTAATCTGATTGCTTGCTGTCTAGCAGATGGGGGGTGGGAGGAAGAAAGGAAAAATATTTGGAATAAAAGCTTTTGCAAAGATGAATGTTATCTTTGCATGTATTTGGAAAAATAAACAGCTATTAAAATAAATGTTTGCTGAACTTAATATGTATTTAAAAATATTTGTTGTTTGATTGACTAAGATGAGATAATGCCCACATTTATGGAACAATATCTATGCTTTTTGCTTGCTTATTTACTTATATTGCCTTACAAAGCCTATCTACCACTAAATCATGAAATGCTAAAAGCAATTGTAGCTAGTAGAAGAGATTAAAAAGTACTAGGTCAAAGGAAATTTGCTGATCACAGTTCATATTAATGTGATTTTCTTTATAAATGTGGATGTAAAAATTCTTCTAAAATTATCACTTGCCCAATAGAGCTATTTGATTATGCTTCTCTCTATTCTGATGGGAAAGCACAGCAGAGGATAGGGAGAACAAGGTAGGCAGGAAGTATGTATCACTTTGATCTATATACTGGAAAATATATAACTGACACTAACTTGGCTTAGTGAGTTATCTACCTCAAACACTATGGATATTCTTTGATGGTGTTTATTTCTTCTTCCAAAATTGAACCTCATATAACCTAAATAGGCATCTTTTCATATTAGTCCTCAGTTATTGTAATAGAATCAGAAGAAAAAGACTAATAATCAGAGTAATAATGGTAACAATAACAAGATCAACCCAATATCCATATTTGTAAAGGTGAAAGGAAGAAAAGAAACAATTATTTATATATTACCTTACTATGTGCTATATGTAATCCTACTATTGTGAGGGCTTTGTAAATATCTCATTTTATCCTTACAACAAATCTGAGAAGTGGGTGATAAAATTATCCTATTTTTGCAGTTGAGAAAACTGAGGCAGAAAGAGATGAAATGATTTCCCCCAATATCATACAGCTAATAAGTATGTGAGACCACATTTGTACTCGGGGCTTCTTGATCCCGGACTCATTGGTCTATTCCAGAGCTTCTTAAACTTTTTCCAAAAGCAAATCATTAGCAAAATAAAGGAATCCCAGAAGGACTCATTGTGCCCCAAGTCTGTAATTCTTTGAAAGAACCCTGGAACATGGACAAATAGGCTTCCATTAATGTAACTGACTAGTTGACCCCTAAGCCAGGATAATGAAGCTTCTCTAATGAATCTAAGAAATAAATGGAATTACAAGCATTTTAAGAATGAGCCTACTTGGGTGGTGCCAAGATAGTGGAGAAGACTCACACTTCTTTCTGAGCTTCCTTCTACCCTCACACTAAATATGAAATTCAGCCTCTGAAATAGTGCTAGACTGACAGAATCCACAAATATTGGGAGTGTAGCAAATTACCAACAGAAGATAATTTTGAAAAGATCTATTTTGATAAGGCATGGGCACAGGAGGAGCCAAGGAACAGAAATGGAGGCCAGCACTTGCTGAGCAGACAAGGGGCCAGGTGTGGTCTCTGCAGGGTGGAGAATCTACAGGAAGGACTCTATCACAGTGATGGCTATTCTGCCCTGGTTGCAAGCCAGTAGATCAGCAGAGAAGTTATAAAACATCCAACACAAATGCAAAAGGTAAAGAGTGGACCCCAAAGTGCAGAGTCTCATGGGATCTGGCCACACCCACCCAGCACTGGAAGTGACTCTGTGCAATCCCAGAATAGCAGCTGTCACTTCCTGGTCTGTAGGGGAAGATTGGAACCTCCTTGCCCTAAAAGAAGATCCCAATTTTTTAAAAAAAATGAGTAAAAAGGCAAAGTGAGTTCTAACTATAGACAGATTCTATACTGAAAGAGAACAGATTTCAAACCCTGAGGAGACTAAAAGCAGATTGTCTCCAGGTGAAGCCTCATAAAGTAATTTGAAAAACTTCATCAAAAATCTCCTGAAAGAGACCCTAAAATTAAAACTCCAAGGAATATTGTGTCTAAATTTCAGAACTATAGTACCAAGGAAAAATATTACAAGCAGCCAGAAAAAAAAATTCAAATGCCAAGGAACCACAATAAAGATCATTCAGGATCTAGCAGCTTCCACATTAAAGGATTGAAGGGCCAGGAATCTGATATTCGGAAAGGCAAAGGAATTTGGAATGCAGCCAAGAATAAACTACCCAGCTAAACTGAGCATTTTCTTCCAGGGAAGAATAGGGGCATTCAATGAAACAGGTGAATTCCATTTATTTCTGATGAAATAAATAGAGCTAAACAAAGAATTTGACCTCCAACAATACGACTCAAGAGAAGCATAAAAAGGTAAAAAGAACTCTTGAGAACTATATTTCTGTTATGGACATACATAGAGAGTGCATGTATAATTTGGTTTTACTATTATAATATTAAAAGAGACTAGAGGTAGAAAGGGGATTGTACCATAAGAAGGGAAAAGTGGAGGTAAAAAAGAGGGAAATTATATCTCATGAAGAGGCAAATGAAACCTACTGTATCTGAGGGAAAGAAAGGAGAGGAATGAACATTGTGCTAATCTTACTCTCATCAGATTTGGCTCAAAGAGAAAATATTAGACATATTTGGTTTACATAGAAACTTCTGTCACCTTTTTGAAAAGTAGGAGGGGAAAAGTGATAAAAGAAGGGGTAGGCTAAATAGAAAGGATTACAGAAATAGAAGGGGAAAGGTAAAAGACAGGAGGGACTCTATGGGGTAAGGATTCTAAAGGGGGAAGGCTCCTTGAGGCAAGTGGTGCCCATAAGTTTAATATTGAGGAGGGAGGTAAGAGGGAAAAGAAAAGAGAAAAGTATAATCTGGCTTTAATAAGATGGTAGGAAATACAGAATTAGCAGTTTTAGTTATAAATGTGAATGGGATGAAGTCTCCCATAAAGTGGAGGTGGATAGCAAACTGAATCTTACAATATGTTGTTTATAGGAAACACATTTAAAGCAGGGAGATACATACAGAGTAAAGATAAAAGACTGGAGCAGAATCTATTATGCTTCAGGTGAACTCAAAAAAGCAAGTATAGCCATCCTGATCTCAGAACAAGCAAAAGCAAACATTGATGTAATTAAAAGCGATAAGGAATAAAACTATATCTTGCTAAAGGGTAGCAAAGACAATGAAGCAATATCAATACTAAACATATATATACCAAGTGGTATAGCTTCTAAATTCCTAAAGGAGAAGTTAAGAGATATGCAAGAAGAACTAGACAGCAAAACTATAATAGTAGGAGATCTCAACCTTACACTCTCAGAAATAAGATAAATCAAACCACAAAATAAATAAAAAAGAAGTTAAAGAGGTAAATAGAATACTAGAAAAGTTAAGTATGATAGATCTTTGGAGAAAACTAAATGGAGATAGAAAGGGATACACTTTCTTCTTGGCAGTTCATGGAACCTATACAAAAATTGACATTGAAATATAAGGACTTCAAAATAAAATGCAGGAAGGTAGAAAGAGCAAATGCCTTCTTTTCAGATCACAATGCAATAAAAACTACATTCAATAAAAAAGTCGGGGGGAAATAGACCAAAAAGTAATTGGAAATTAATAATTTCATCTTAAACACTGAAAGGGTAAAAAAAAGCTAATCCTAGACACAATTAATAATTTCGTCTAAGAGAATGACAGTAATGAGACAACATACCAAAATTTGTGGGAATCAGACAAAGCGGTAACAAGGAGAAATTTTATATCTCTAGAGGCTAACTTACATAAAATAGAGAAAGAGAAGATCAATGAATTGGGCTTGCAACTAAAATAGCTAGAACAACAACAAATTAAAACCCCCCAATCAAATACTAAATTTGAAATTCTAAAAATTAAAGGAGATATTAATAAAATTGAAAGTAAAAAAAACCTATTGAATTAATAAGTAAAATTAAGAGTTGGTTTTATTTTTTAAAAATAGATAAACCTTTGGTAAATTTGATTTAAAAAAGGAAAGAGGAAAATCAAATTGTTAGTCTTAAAAATGAAAAGGGAGACCTTTCCACTAAGGAAGAAGAAATTAAAGCAATCATTAGGAGCTATACTGCCCAACTTTATGCCAATAAATTTTATAACCTAAGTGAAATAGAGGAATACCTACAAAAATATAGTTTGCCCAGATTAACAGAGAAGAAGTAAATTGCTTAAATAATCCTATCTTTGAAAAAGAAATAGAACAAGCTATTAATCAACTCCCTAAAAAAAAACCCAGGACCAGATGGATTTACAAGTGAATTCTACCAAACATTTATGGAACAATTAACCCCAACACCATGTAAATTATATGAAAAAATAAGGAATGAAGGAGTCCTACCAAATTTCTTTTATGAAACAGATATGGTAATGATACCTAAACCAGGTAGGAATAAAACAGAAGGAAGATTATAGACCAATCTCCCTAAATAATATTGATGCAAAAATCTTAAATAAAATATTAGCAAAAAAAATTACAGAAAATCATCCCCAGTTTAATACACCATGACCAAGTAGGATTTATACCAGGAATACAGGGCTGGCTCAATATTAGGAACACAATTAGCATAATTGACTATATCAATAACCAAATTAATAAAAACCATATGATCATCTCAGTAGATGCAGAAAAAGCATTCAATAAAATCCAACACCCAATCCTATTAAAAAACATTAGAGAATATGAGAATAAATGGATTTTTCCTTAAAATAGTCAGTAGCATCTATTCAACACCATCAGTAAGCATCATTTGTAATGGGAATAAACTGGAACCATTCCCAATAAGATCAGGATTGAAACAAAGTTGCCCATTATCACCATTACTATTCAATATTGTGTTAGAAATGCTAGCTTTAGCGATATGAGATGAAAAAAGGAATTAGAGCAGATAATGGGGAAACCAAGTTATCACTCTTTGCAGATGATATGATGGTGTATTTAGAGAATCCCAGAGAATCTACTAAAAAGCTATTAGAAATAATCCACAACTTGAGCAAAGTTTCAGGATACAAAATAAATCCACATAAATCATCAGCATTTTTATACATCACTAACAAAATCCAAATAGCAACAGATACAAAGAGAAATTCCATTTAAAATAACTGTCAATAGTATAAAATATTTGGAAATCTATCTGCCAAGGGAAAGTCAGGAACTATATAAGCAACACTGCAAAACACTCTCCACACAAATAGTTGAAACTAAACAATTGGAAAAATATTAAGTGCTCTTGGATAGGTCAAGTGAATATATAAAGATGACAATATGGCCTAAACTAATCTATTTATTTAGTGCTATACCAGTCAGATTCCCCAAAACCTATTTTAATAACCTAGGAAAAAAGAACAAAATTCATCAGGAAGAACAATAGGTCAAGACTTTCAAGGAAACTAATGAAAAAAAAAATCAAATGTAGGTGGCCTAGACATACCAGATCTAAAATTATATTATAAAGCAGCGGTGATCAGTCATCAAAACCATTTAGTATTGGCTAAGAAATAAACTAGTTGATCAGTGGAATAGGTTAAGTTCACAGGAAAAAATAGTCAATAACTATAGCAATCTAGTGTTTGACAAATCCAAGACCCCAGCTTTTGGGATAAGAATTCACTATTTGACAATAACTGCTGGGAAAATTGGAAATTAGTATGGCAAAAACTAGACATTGGCACACACATAGCACCATATACCAAGATAAGGTCAAATTGGGTTCATGATCTAAGCATAAAGAATGAGATTATAAATAAATTAGAAGAACATAGGATAGTTTACCTTTCAAACCTGTGGAAGAGCAAGGAATTTGTTTCCAAAGAAGTACTAAATATCATTATTGATAACAAAATAGAAAATTTCAATTATATTAAGTTAAAAACTTTTTGTACTATCAAAACTAATGCACACAAAATTTAAAGGGAAGCAATAAACTGGGAAAACATTTTTACATTCATAGGTTCTGAAAAAGGCCTCATTTCCAAAATATATAGAGAATTGACTCAATAGAGAATTTATAAGAAATCAAGCCATTCTCCAAGTGATAAATAGTCAAAGTATATGAACAAACAATTTTCAGATGAAGAAACTGAAACTATTGGTACCTATATGAAAAGGTGCTCCAAATCACTAATGATCAGAGAAATTCAAATTAAGACACTACCCACCTCTCAGATTAGCTAAGATGACAGGAAAAGATAATGCTGAATGTTGGAGGGGATGTGGGAAAACTGGAACACAGATATATTGTTGGCGGACTTGTGAACAGATCCAATTTGGAACTATGCTCAAAAAGTTATCAAAATGTGCATTCACTTTGATCCAGCTGTGATATTACTGGGCTTATATCCCAAAGAGATCTTAAAGAAGAGAAAGGGACCTGTATGTATAAAAATGTTTGTGGCAGCACTTTTTTTTAGTGGCTAGAAACTGGAAATTGAATGGATGCTCATCAATTGGAGAATGACTGAATAAATTATCATATATGAATGTTATGGAATATTATTGTTCTATAAATCACCAGCAGAATGAATTCAGGGAGGCCTGGTGAGACGTACATGAATTGATGCTAAGTGAAATAAGCAGAACCAGGAGATCATTATACATGGCAAGAAGAAGATTATATGAAGATCAATTCTGCTGGTATGGCTCTATTCAACAATGAGATGATTCAAACCATTTCCAATTGTTTAGTAAAGAAGAGAATCAGCTAAACCAGAGAGAGAACTATGGAAAATGAGTGTGGACCACAACATAGCATTTCCACTCTTTCTGTTATTGTTTGCTTGCATTTTTGTTTTCCTTCTCAGGTTTTTTTCCTTTCTTTCTAGATCAAAATTTTCTTGTCTAACAAGATAACTATATAAATAAATAAATAAAACTACATAAATATGTATGTATACATATGTTGGATTTAACATATACTTTAACATAATTAACATGTATTAGACTACCTAATATCTAGGAGAGGGAGAAAGAGGGGGAAATTTGGAACAGAAGGTTTTGCAAAGGTCAATGTTGAAAAATTACCCACAAATATGTTATGTAAATAAAAAGCTACAATAAAAAAAGAATGAGCCTACTTTAGATATTATAATAACAAGATTGATACATAGGATTTCAAAGATCTGCATTCCTTCCAAAACAAAAATACTAATATTTCCCTTAATGCAAATAATCAGTGATGAAAGTGTTGATCACAAAGGCAGGTAAATTAGGAAAGCATGTGAAATGGACTAGAAACATTAGTACTTCTGTAGCTAGCATTTATTTAGTACTTTGAGGTTTAAAAAGTACTTTACAAGGCGGCAACTAGGTTGCACAGTGGATAGAGCACAAGCTCTGAAATCAGGAGGTTTATGTTCAAATCTATCCTTCTACACTTAACATTTCCTAGCTGAATGACCCTGGGCAAGTCATCCAAGTGCCTCAACGAAAAAAAAAAAAAAAAAAAAAGGTGGGGTGGGGGGTGGAAAGGACTTTACAGGTATTATCTCATTTTGTCTTTATTCCCAAGAGGAAAGTGCTATTACATATGAGAAAACTGGGGAGAAAAAAAATTTGACAAGGTCACACAGTAAGCACCTAAGATAGAATTTGAATTCAGATCTTTCTGATTCCAGGTCCAGGGTTCTTTGAATTGCACCACTTTTCTTACTGATAAAGTAACAAAATTGTGACAAAGTAACAAAATTGGAAATACACTCCAGAAGTCAGGCAAGGGCTTCAAACTGCCTTTTGTCAATTGTTTTCCTAGCACCATGCAACATAACAATGGGTTACTGTCTGAAACAAAACAAAACAAAAGAAAACAAAATATGATTTAACAAAAGCAAGACCAATGACAAAAAAATCGTTTCTTCACTAAGCCTAAAGTAGACAAAAATCCATGAAATGAAGATCTTTCTAAAATCAGAAATGGCAAATATATATGTTATAGTATCAAAAAATCTCATTTTTAATACAAATTTCAAAAATTATACTTAATAATAAAACCAAATCCAAAAACATCAGTGATATCTCAAATGATTTTGAAAAGGATTTTGAAATGTATTTTGAAAATACTTAGACAACATTTCTGAAAGCTTCTTTATCTTGTTTTTTGAGTTTGAAGTCACAAAACAAATTAGTTGATCAATTATACTTAACAAGATTACTTTTTTAGAAATTGGTATGAGGTATGGCCATTGTGAATAACTAAATTCTCACAGTGTAAAAACATCTCAGAACCCTAACAGAAGAATATATATGTGTGTGTGTGTATGTGTGTGTGTGTGTGTGTGTGTGTGTGTGTGTGTGTGTATGGGTGTGTATGTATTTGATTAGAATATATCGATTAGAAAGTGCTGAAGACTGATGGATAGTCACTATAATCACATTGGTATCAACATAATAAAAGCAGTAGAAAACTTAATATCATCTTTCCCAATGAAAGGCAAAGAAGCATATGAAAAATAATCTTACAAAAAACAATATGGAAATTTTAGATTCCCTTCATCATAAATTGAAATTGAAATACAAAAAATTTAAAGCAGTAAAAGGGATCAAAATTGTGCAAAGAAAAAAATAAACTATTCATAATAAATTGAAATTTTTCATACTAAGGTTGAAAAAGCAAAGACTTTAGATCTGAGAGGGAACCTCTGAGGGAATATTTAAATATAGGTTTGTATATGTTGTTGAAAGAAATCTAATACAAGTAAATTGTCTTTTAAATCAAATGAGAAGTAGAAAACTTATA
The DNA here is from genome assembly GCF_016432865.1 of Antechinus flavipes. NCBI lineage: Eukaryota > Metazoa > Chordata > Mammalia > Dasyuromorphia > Dasyuridae > Antechinus > Antechinus flavipes. The sequence continues at coordinate 290,379,093 of NC_067399.1, read as the reverse complement.
TACTATTATTATAATGAATAGCAGAATGGTTCTAATAGGAGAGATGAATGCAGTCTTAGAATCTATAAAGAAAATAGAGATGTCTCATATGATTCATAGTTATATGCTTAAATATACCATGGTAGTTTAGGGATTATTAGAATAAGTACCTTAGCATTTTCCTCTAAGACACCAGACTAATCCCATGTTTCTTTTTTTTTCTTATTTAATATTTTATTTTTCCCAATTACACTTATTAAAATTTTTAACATTATTCTTCTTCCCAAATTCTAAAATCCAATTTCTCTTCTCTTCCCTCACTCCCTTCAATGATAAGGAAAGCAATTTAATATAGATTATACGTGTGTAGTCACAGGAAACATATTTCCAAGTAAGTCATTTTGTTAAACAAAACACAGACAAAAATCCCAAGAAAAACAGAAAAAATAAAGAAAAAGTATCTTTGGTCTGCATTCAGGCTTTCTGTGGCAATGGATAGCACTTTTCTTCATAAGTCTTACAGAATTGTCTTAGATAATTGTAGTACTGAAAATACCTAAGTTATTCATAGTAGATCATAGTAGATCTCTTCTCTTCTCTTCTCCTCTCTTTTCTTCTCTCCTCCCCTTTCCTTTCTCTCCTCTCTTTTCTCTTCTCCTCTCCTCTCCTCTGCTCTCCTTTCTTCTTCTCTCCCCTATCCTGTCTTCTATTCTCTCATCTACTTTTCTTTCCTCTCCTCTCCTTTCATTTCCTCTTCTTTCCTTTCTTCCCCTTTCCTTTCCTCCTCCCCTCTTTCCTCCCCCTTCCTTTCCTTTTTTCTCCTTTCCTTTCCTTTGCATGTTTTTGGGATACACATATAGTAATGTTATTGTTTTGTCAAAGGCTACACATGGTTTTATACTTCTTTCAACATAGTCCCAAGTTTGTTTTTTTTTCTCCAGAATAGTTGAATCAGTATACCACTTCTCTAATAACACACTACTGTTTTAATTGTCATTTAACTTTTCTGTCATATTAGCCAATCTGACTAGTTGAAGTAGTACCTAAGAGTTGTTTTAATTTTCATTTCTCTCATCAATTGTGATTTTTAGAGCATTTTTAAAAATATGACTATAAAGGGCTTTGATTATTTTGTCTGAAAACTGCCTGTATATCAATGATTTATCAATGACATACATTATCCTCAGTTTTCTGTTTGAGAAATCAAGTATTTATCAGAAACTCATATTTTTTTTCACAATAGTAATTAACAACTTTGTGTTTCTTCCCTTCTATTTTCCTTCTTATCTTTCTCTCTCTCTCTCTCTCTCTCTCTCTCTCTCTCTCTCTCTCTCTCTCTCTCTCTCTCTCTTTCTCTCTTTCTCTCTCTCTCTCTCCCCAACCTCTGATTCATTTCTGACCTTGTGCAATCTCAAAAAATATTTTTTCTTTTGACTTTTACCTCACCCAAGATGTCATCTCTTCTTTCAGCTTTCTTCCCTCCATCTCCTTATCCTCTTCTTTTCCTACTTTCTTGTAGAGTAAGATAGATTTCCATATCCAATTGAGTGTGTATATTATTTCCTCTTTGAGTCAATTCTGATAAGAGTGAAGTTCAGAAGATGCCTACTCTGCTTCCTTCATTTCCACCTGCACTGCACAATCTCTTTCTGGACTTTTTATGTCAGATAATTTATGCCATTCTTCCTTTCCCTTTCTCCCTTTCCCAATGTATGATTCCACAATATTTGAGTTGTAATCTTTTGCTGATTACAGAATTTTCTCCTTAACCTGGGAAGGCTGGAATTAGGTTATAATATTTCTGGGAGTTTTTATTTTGGCATCTCTTTCAGGAATTGATCAGTTAATTCCTTCAATTTCTATTTTATTTTCTGGTTCTAGAACATGAAGATAATTTTCCTTGATAAATTCTTGAAAGATGATGGTTAAACTCATATTCTTTTTTTTAATCATGGTTTTCAAATAGTCTGATAATTTAATCTCTCATACATCTGTTTCAGAATAGATGTTTTTCCAAAGAAATATTTCACTTTCCCCCCATTTTTCCAGCTTTTGATTTTATTTGATTATTTCTTTGTCTCATTAAGACAGTTTCTATTTGCCTAATTTTAGCTTTTAAGGAATTATTTTCTTCAGTGAGTTTTTGTACCTCCCTTTTCATTTTGTCAATTCTACTTTTGAAAGATTTTTTTTCTCAGTGAAATTTTTGTACATCTTCTTTTATCCCCTTTTGCCAATTCATCTTTTTAAGGCATTCTTCTCTTCATTGGATTTTTGCACCTCTTTTACTGATTAGACTAAGCTGCTTTTTAAGAAGTTGTTTTTTCCAGTATTTTTTGTGTTTCTTTTACCAAGTTGTTGAGTTATTTTTCATGATTTTCTTGCATCCCTAATTTCTTTTCCCAATTTTTCTTTTTCTTTTACTTGACTTTTAAAATCCCTTTTGAGCTCTTTCTTGGCCCAAAACTAATTCATTTTTTTCCTTTGGGACTTTGGATGAAGGGATTTTGACTTTGTTGTTATCTTCTGAGGGTGTGTTTTGATCTATCTTGCCTATATAGTAACTTTCTATGGTCAGCATTTTTGTTTCTATTGTTTGCTCGTTTTCCATTACATGTGTTGATTTGTAGTTCTATGCTAAAGTGAGTCTCTGTTTCACAGGTGGAGGGAGTACTGTCTCCCAAATTTCAGGTTTTTGCTGTTCTTGTTTTGTACAGCTGGTTTTATAGGTAATTCTGGGGGCGTGGTTTTGTCTATATTATGTGATCTAGGGAAAAGCATTTTTTTCCCTTTCTCTCCTGTAACTGTGCCCTGGTTTGTGAGTGATTACAAGCACTCTTTTCAATCCTGGAAGTGTGGATCCTTGCTGCTTTGTGGCTACAAGTTCTGTTGTATTAATGTTCCTCCTCACAATGGGACTAAAAACTAGGACTGTGGTGCAGATCCAATTATAAGCAATGGAATAGAATACTGCCCTGGTGTCAGAAAAGGGACCCATGTAAATCTCCTTCTGACCTATTATGTAATCCTCCTCCTATCTATGATCTGAGAGGCTTGAAAACTGCCACCATTGCCCCCAAATCAGTGTCTCCAAGTTCTACTCCTGGTTTGCCAGGACCTGATTTGATCTGGCAACTATTGTGATGGCCTGGGCCCTATCCATTCTCACTCTGGTACAAGACACTTTTACTGCTGACCTTCTAAGTTCCATTGGACTATGAATTATTTCAATCTGTCTTTTTGTGTATTCTGCCTCATTAAAATTTGTTTAGAGTAATTATTTAGACATATTTAAATATTATTTAAAGATATTTAGAGAGGTTAAGGGATAGCTCCTGGTGAGTTCCTTCCTTTATGCAACTATCTTGGCCTGCTTTTCCCCAACTTTCTTAACAGAAAGTATCAAATATCTACTACCAAAACATAAGAACTTCAGTAACCTCTCTGAATAGAGGAGAATTATTTATTCATACAAATTTGTACTTCATACAAATTGTGGAAACAAAGGTATTTATGTGAACAATCAAGGACTAGGTTATTACTTATCAAATATTTTATGTTTATCTTCAAGATAAAAAGGAGCTTGGATTTAATAGTCAATATAACATATGCAAGCAATCTAGAAACTATGCAACTGTACATCACTGTAGGCAGTGAAAATTTAGCATCAACTAAATAGCAAGAAAGTCATAATTATGAAGTTAAAGTCATATACCTGAAACTTGCTATTCATCATAAACTAATTGAGAACAGATCCCTGAATAACAAAGAATTTCATTCATATAACAAAATTCTTTTTATTAATACAAATATTTTCACGATCTTTACAATTTGTGTTAGATTAAATTACTTGACTAGTGTCACAAAATTAAGATATTTCAGAAACAACAGTTGAACTCAAGTTTAAATTTCAAAACTGGTTCAAAAATTTACTGTGTGATTTTGGGAAAGTCATTTAAACTCTGTTTGCCTCCATTTCCCAGTCTGTATGGGAATAACAATAGCATTTGACTTCCAGTGTGGTTGTGAGGATAAAATGAATTAATATCTGTAAAGAACTCATCATAGAGCCTGGCACATAGAAGATGTTACATACATTGCTGTTATTGTTATTCAATGACAACAAAAAATTTTAATAGTTAGGGGGGAGAATGTAGTAATTAAACATCTATGCAATAACAGTCTTAATTTAAATTTTCAGAAATTTGAAATGGACTATAACAGATTTGGAAAATACCCCCCTCTCCCCCCAAAAAAAACCTTTCTATGATATTAATGAAACAAATGAAAGGACACATGACCTTGAAGCAGCTACAGAAAAAGAGGAAGTAGGCTGAAAGATTTTCTCATAGCACAAGATTAATAGGTCAAAAACCTCAGAAATATTTCTGTAAGGTGCTAATATAAATTTACTGGGCAAAATTAGGGTTAAAGTAGGTACTTGCTCTTGGAGTTGTCAAATATAACCAAAAAATGGCTTCCTTTTATAGTATTTAAAATTCAAATGTGGAATCCGTGGGTAATATCAATGGGAAATCAGCCAACAATATGTAGATGGAGAAACATTAATAATGTGACTAAATCATTTGTAGAAAGGAATCATTGCCAAATGAAATACAGAAAAATTATCTTTAAAGAGCCTAGAATTTGTAATCAATGCAGATTACATAAGGAAATGTAGGAACTGTGAAACACATGATTGCAGAATTCAAAAATATAGCAAGATATGACCAAATGCCTAGAATTATATACTAAAATCTCTCAATAATTCATGAACTGACAGATGACAATTCCCATCTTATTAATAAAGAGCAAAGCATGGAAATTTGAATCAATAAAATATAATGTAAATGAAATGTTTTTATGGAATAAAAGAGCCAAAAAGTGCTGCTGTTGGAAAATAATTGAATTCCTTGCCAAATGGAGTGATATGTCTGCCAAGGACAACACTGGTAGAATACAAACATTTATAAAATCCTACAAAGAAAAATAATGAATGATTATTAGTTAAATAATATTATAAAGCAGAGGCAAAAGGTATAAAATTTTCAAAAAAGAAAGTACGACAAGACATCTCAAAGAAATTTGATAAAACAGATGGAAAGCAAACAATAGTATATATATATATATATATATATATATATATATATATATATATATATATATATATTATATATATATTCTACAAACTTTTGTTTTCATCAAGGACATCAGAGAGTAAGGACATGAAAAATGCTTACATATATATATATATAAGGGAGCTAGAAATGCCACCAGATGTGTGAGGGAGGAGTAAAAAAAAAAAAAAAAAAAACGATGAAATTGAATAAAGTGTATAGAAAGGAAATCCACACTTAATGTGACAGTGAAGAATTGACTGAAAAGTCTGGTATACAATATATCTGAAGAAAGGGAAGATATCAAAGGTATGGAAAAATTCTCATACATTATTAACAAAAGATGATAGAGAATGTCAATAACTACTGATATATATTCTCCCATTTATACAAAATCTTTATGAGTCATCTTTAGACAAATCAAGGATGTGCCTCAAGAGAACAATTGTAGGGAACAAGTAGACTTTCAAAAGAAATAATTAAAAATTCACTTAATCCCTACCATTCCAGAATTGATTGAAAGATTTAGAAAAATAATTCTTAACTTTTTTATCATAGATTACTTTGACAATCTAATGAAGTCTATAGATCCTTTCTCTGAATAATATTTTAAATATATAAAATGTATGCATTAAATAGTGTTGTATACAAAATTTAAAAAAATAATGCACACTATTACAAAGGAAATCATTGTATTGAAATGTAATTGTCAAATTTAAAAGAAAATAAGTTCACCAGCCTCAAGAGAAGAATCTAAATTTTAGAGAATATAAGATCCCAAGAGTTCAGGCAATGGAGGCAAGATGGTGGGGTGAAGCCAGGAAACTGCTCGAGCTCTCCCAGTTTCCTTTGAAAACCAAATAAAATTGACCTAGGCATAAAGAATGAAATTATAAATAAATTAGAGGAACATAAGATAGGTTAACTCTGAGATCTGTGGAAGAGGAAGGAATTTATGACCAAAGAAGAACTAGAGAATGGATTGCAAAATAGAAAATTTTGATTATATCAAATTGAAAAGTTTTTTTGTACAAACAAAACTAATACAGACAAGATTAGAAGGGAAGTAATAAATTGGGAAAACATTTTTTACAGTCAAAGGTTCTGATAAAGGCCTCATTTCCAAAATATATGAAGAATTGACTAAGAATCGAGCCATTTTCTAATTAATAAATGGTCAAAGGATATAAACAGACAATTCTCAGATGAAGAAATTGAAACTATTTCTAGCCATATGAAAAGATTCTCCAAGTCATTATTAATCAGAGAAATGAAAATTAAGACAACTCTGAGATACCACTACACACCTGTCAGATTGGCTAGATTTTCAGGGAAAGATAATGCAGAATGTTGGAGGGGATGTGGGGAAACAGGGACATTAATACATTGTTGGTGGATCTGTTAATACATCCAGCCATTCTGGAGAACAATTTAGAACTATGCTCAAAAAGTTATCAAACTGTGCATACCCTTTGATCTAGCAGTGTTACTACTGGGCTTATATCCCAAAGAAATTTTAAAGAAGGGAAAGGGTCCTGTATGTACAAGAATCTTTGTGGCAGCCCTCTTTATAATGGCTAGAAACTGGAAACTGAGTGGAGGCCTATCAATTGAAAAATGGCTGAATAAATTGTGGTATATGAATATTATAGAATATTATTGTTCCATAAGAAATGACCAGCAGGATGATTTCAGAAAGGCCTGGAGAGACTTACATGAACTGATGCTGAGTGAAATGAGCAGGACAAGAAGATCATTATTTACTTCAACAATAATACTCTATGATGATCAATTCTGATGGATCTGGCCATCTTCAACAATGAGATGAACTAAATCAGTTCCAATGGAGCAGCAATGAATTGAACCAACTACACTCAGCGAAAGAACTCTGGGAGATGACTAAGAACCATTACATAGAATTCCCAATCCCTCTATTTTTGTCTGCCTGCATTTTTGATTTCCTTCACAGGCTAATTGTATACTATTTCAGAGTCCAATTCTTTTTGTACAGTACTTATTTTGTATTTAATTTATACTTTAACATATTTAACATGTATTGGTCAACCTGCCATCTGGGGGAGGGGGTGGGGAGAAGGAGGGGGAAAATTGGAAGAAAAGGTTTGGCAATTGTCAATGATATAAAATTACCCATGTATATAACTTCTAAATAAAAAGCTATTTAAAAAAATGAAATCAATCCTCTCAATAGAGTGTGACAGAATGAAACCATTCCCCACCTAAAGATAGCAAGGAAGGACTTCAAGAAAGGTCAGTCTCACTGGAGTGAAAGAGTAGCTCAGATAAAGTCTAGAAAAGCCAATCAGAGGGTCTTCAACACAGCAATTGAGACCTTTGGTCCTGGTTCAGCTGTGTATCAGATCAGTGGAGCAGCCTCCAGTCCCAGCTCAGAAAGGAAATTCTGGGAAACAGGCTACTTCCTGGAAAGAGCAGGTAAAGCTAAACCCTGCTGTGAGCTAAACACCAAACACAAGATGGTCCTGGTTCAAAGCCAAGGCTTAGAGCTACACAGAAAGCTTGGGACAGTGCTCCTTTTATCCCAGGAGCAGAGGTTGACTATAAAATCATAAAAGGGGAAATAAAGAAAAGAGAAGGAAAAAAATGAGAAACAGAAAAGAACCTCAACCTTAGAAAGCTACTATGACAAGGAAGACCAGAACAACTCACATGAGAACAAAATATCCACAGAGAAAATCTTGTGATTTTGATTCTTCTCAACCCAAAGATGCTTCTTGGAAATACTCATAACATATTTCAAAAAGCAAATAAGAGAGAGAGAAGAAAAAAACAAGAAAAGAAAGAGAGGTATGCAAGAGAGAGTCAGTTTAGAAAAGGAAGGGGAAAATTGACTGAAGAAAACAATTCCTTTAAAAATACAATTGGCCAAATGAAAAAAAAAATCCCCTGAATAATCAAATGGAAAAAAAAAAAGATACAAAAGATAACCAAAGAAAAATACATTAAAAAGTAAAATGAGGCAAATGGAAGCTAACGTTTCTCTGAGGCACCAAGAATCAGTCAAACAAGCTAAAAAGAATGAAAAAATCTAGAAGATGTAAAATACTTCATTGAAAAAACAGTCAACCAGGAAAATAGATGCAGGATAAATGATTTAAAAATTATCTGTTTTTCTGAAGGCCATGACCAATGGATATCATTCTTTGAGGAAACAAAGAAAAACTATTGTAACATACTAGACCCAGAAAGGAAAAAATTCATTGAAAGAATCCATCATCACCTTTGGAAAGAGATCTTACAAGAAACATTGTTGCAACACTCCAGAATTATAATTGAAAAAAAAATACATCAAGCTGCCAGACAAAAACAATTCAAGTATCAAGGATCAATAGTCAGGATTACCCAGGAGCTGGCAGTTTCTACAATAAAGAATCAGAGGGCCTGGAATGCTATATATTTTTTCTTTATTAAAACTTTTTATTTTTCAAAACCTATGCATGGATAATTCTTCGACATTAACTCTTGCAAAACCTTGTGTTCCATTTATTCTCCTCCTTTCCTTGCTTCCCTCTGCTAGATGGCAAATAGTCCAATATATGTTAAACATAGTAGAAATGCATGTTAAATCCAATTTATGCCTACATATCCATACAATTATCATACTTAACAAGAAAAATCAAATCAAATAGGAAAAAATGAGAAAGAAAATAAAATGCAAGCAAACAACAACAACAAAAGTGAAAATGCTATGTTGTGAATCACACTCAGTTCCCACAATCCTCTCTCTGGATATAGTTTGTTCTCTTCATCACAAGACCATTAGAATTGGACTGAATCATCTCATTGTTGAAGAGAGCCACTTCTATCAGAATTGATTATCATATATAATCTTGTTCTTGCCATGTAAAATGATCTTTTGGTTCTACTCATTTCACTTATCCTCAGTTCATGTAGATCTCTCCCGGCCTCTCTGAAATTATCCTGCTTTTCATTTCTTCTATAAGAAATATAGACAAAAAGAAAGACAATAATATCCCATGACATTCAGATACCATAACTTATTCAGCCATTCTCCAACTGATGGGCATCCATTCACTTTGCAGTTTCTTATCACTACTAAAAGGACTCCTACAAATATTTTTGCACATGTAGGTCCCTTTCCTTCCATTAAGATCTCTTTGGGATATAAACCCAGTAGAAACATTGCTGGCTCAAAGGGTATATACAGTTTGATAACTCTTTGGGCATAGTTTCAAATTACTCTCCAGAATGGTTGGATCCGTTCACAATTCCACCAGCAATGTATTAGTGTCCCAGTTTTCCTACATCCCCTCCAATATTTGTCATTATCTTTTCCTGTCATCTTAGCTATCTCAGCCATCACCATCTGAGAGGTGTGTAATGGTATCTCACAGTTGTCTTAATTTGTGTTTCTCTGATCAATAGTGATTTAGAGCACTTTTTCATATGGCTAGAAATATTTTCAGTTTCTTCATCTGAAAATTGTTTGTTCTATCATTTGACCATTTGTTACTTGGAGAATGGTTTGAATTCTTATATATTTGAATCAGTTCTCTATATATTTTAGAAATGAGACCTTTATCAGAATCCTTGAATGTAAAAAGGCTTTCCCAGATTATTGCTTCCTTTTTTTGTCTGCATTAGTTTTGTTTGTTCAAAAACTTTTTTTTTTCCCTGAGGCAATTGGGCTTGAGTAACTTGCCTAGGGTCACACAGCTAGGAAGTGTTAAGTGTTTGAGGCCAGATTTGAACTCACGTCCTCCTGATTTCAAGGGTGGTGCTCTACCCACTGTGCCACCTAGCTGCCCCTGTACAAAATCTTTTTAACTTAATATAATCAAAATTACCCATTTGGTATTCAATTATGAATTCTAGTTCTTCTTTGGTAACAAGTTCCTTCCTTCTCCACAGATCTTAGAGATACACTATGATATGTTTTAATTTGTTTATAATATCATTCTTTATGTCTAGATCATAAACCCATTATATTATACCTTATCTTGGTATAATGTGTTAGGTATGGGTCACTGCCTAGTTTCTGCCATACTAGTTTCCAATTTTCCCAGAAGATTTTCTAAAATAGTGAAATCTTACATCCAAATCTGGGATCTTTGGAGTTGTCAAATAGATTACTATAGTCATTAACTATTTTGTCCTATGAACCAAACCTATTCCATTGATCAACTACTCTATTTTTTTAGTCAGTGGCAAGTGTATTTGATGGTCATTGCTTTATAATATACTTTTAGATCTAATACAAAGAGGCCACCTTCATTTGCATTTTTCATTAATTCCCTTATAATTCTTGACCTTTTGTTCTACCAGATGAATTTTGTTATTTTTTCTAGATCTGTTAAATAATTTCTTGGGAGTTTGATTGGTATAGTATTAAATAAATAGATTAATTGAGATAGTATTGTCTATTTTATACATTTTAAGCATTTTTTATGCATCAACCTATGCAAGAGCACTTGAAATTTTTCCAATTTTTAAAATCTGATTTATCTGGATGGCAAGTAAGCACTTGTAGTTGTGTTCATATAGTTCCTGACTTTTCCTTGGCAGATAGATTCCCAAATATTTTATATTACCAATAGTTATTTTAAATGAAACTTCTCTTTTTATCTCTTGCTGCTGGGCTTTGATGGTGATATAAAAAATGTTGATGACTTATGTGGATTTATTTTGTATCCTGCAACTTTGCTAAAATCATGAATTGTTTCTAGTAGTTTTTAGTTGATTCTATAGAATTCTTTACATATATCATCACAGCATCTCCAAAAAGTAATAATTTTGTTTCCTCATTACTTACTCTAACTCCTTTTATCTTTTTTTCTTCTCTTATTGCCAAAGCTAACATTTCTAACACAATATTGAATAGTAATGATGATAGTGGGCAACCTTGTTTTTCCCTTGATCTTACTGGGATTGGTTCTAGTTTGTCCCCATTGCATATAATGCTTGTTGATGGTTTAAAATGGATGCTTATTGAATATTTTATTTTATTTATTTATTTATTGTAAATAATTTTATTTTTTTTAATTTAATTTTATTTAATAATGACTTTGTATTGACAGAATCCATGCCAGGGTAATTTTTTACAACATTATCCCTTGCACTCGCTTATGTTTCGTTTTTTTCCCCTCCCTCCCTCCACCATCCCCCCAAGATGGCAAGCAGTCCTATATATGTTAAATATGTTGCAGTATATCCTAGACACAATACATATTTGCAGAACCAAACAGTTCTCCTGTTGCACAGGGAGAATTGGATTCAGAAGGTAAAAATAACTCGGGAAGAAAATCAAAAATGCAAATAGTTCACATTCATTTCCCAGTGTTCCTTCTTTGGGTGTAGCTGTTTCTGTCCATCATTTATCCATTGAAACTCAGTTAAGTCTCTTTGTCATAGAAATCCACTTCCATCAGAATACATCCTCATACAATATCGTTGTCGAAGTGTATAATGATCTCCTGGTTCTGCTCATCTCATTTAGCATCAGTCCATGTAGTTCTCTCCAAGCCTCTCTGTATTCATCCTGCTGGTCATTCCTTACAGAGCAATAATATTCCATAACATTCATATACCACAATTTACCCAGCCATTCTCCAATTGATGGGCATCCATTCATTTTCCAGTTTCTAGCCACTACAAACAGGGCTGCTACAAACATTTTGGCACATAAAGGTCCCTTTCCCTTTTTTATTATCTCTTTGGGGTATAAGCCCAATAGAAACACTGCTGGATCAAAGGGTATGCACAGTTTGATAACTTTTTGGGCATAATTCCAGATTGCTCTCCAGAATGGTTGGATTCGTTCACAACTCCACCAACAATGCATCAGTGTCCCCGTTTTCCCGCATCCCCTCCAACATTCATCATTATTTTTTCCTGTCATCTTAGCCAATCTGACAGGTGTGTAGTGATATCTCAGAGTTGTCTTAATTTGCATTTCTCTGATCAATAGTGATTGGGAACACTCTTTCATGTGAGTGGTAATAATTTCAATTTCATCCTCTGAAAATTGTCTGTTCATATCCTTTGACCATTTATCAATTGGAGAATGGCTTGATTTTTTATAAATTTGAGTCAGTTCTCTATATATTTTGGAAATGAGGCCTTTATCAGAACCTTTAATTGTAAAGATGTTTTCCCAGTTTGTTTCTTCCCTACTAATCTTGTTTGCATTCGTTCTGTTTGTACAAAGGCTTTTTAATTTGATATAATCAAAATTTTCTATTTTGTGATCAGTAATGGTCTCTAGTTCATCTTTGGTCACAAATTTCTTTCTCCTCCACAAGTCTGAGAGATAAACTATCCTATGTTCCTCTAATTTATTTATAATCTCGTTCTTTATGCCTAGGTCATGGACCCATTTTGATCTTATCTTGGTATATGGTGTTAAGTGTGGGTCCTTGCCTAATTTCTGCCATACTAATTTCCAGTTATCCCAGCAGTTTTTATCAAATAATGAAATCTTATCCCAAAAGTTAGAATCTTTGGGTTTGTCAAACACTAGATTGTTATAGTTGACTATTCTGTCTTGTGAACCTAACCTTTTCCACTGATCAACTAATCTATTTCTTAGCCAATACCAAATGGTTTTGGTGACTGCTGCTTTATAATATAGTTTTAGATCAGATACAGCTAGACCACCTTCATTTGATTTTTTTTTTCATTAATTCCCTTGAGATTTTCGACTTTTTATTGTTCCATATGAATTTTGTTGTTATTTTTTCTAGATCATTAAAATATTTTCTTGGAAGTCTGATTGGTATAGCACTAAATAAATAGATTAGTTTAGGGAGTATTGTCATCTTTATTATATTCGCTTGGCCTATCCAAGAGCACTTAATATTTTTCCAATTATTTAAGTCTGACTTTATTTGTGTGGAAACTTTTTTGTAATTTTGCTCAAATAATTCCTGACTGTCCTTTGGTAGGTAGATTCCCAAATATTTTATGCTATCAACAGTTATTTTGAATGGAATTTCTCTTTGTATCTCTTGCTCTTGGATTTTGTTGGTGGTGTATAAAAATGCTGAGGATTTATGGGGATTTATTTTGTATCCTGCTACTTTGCTAAAATTATGAATTATTTCTTATACCTTTTTAGTAGAATCTCTAGGGTTCTCTAGGTATACCATCATATCATCTGCAAAGAGTGATAGTTTGGTTTCCTCAGTGCCTACTCTAATTCCTTTAATCTCTTTCTCGACTCTTATTGCAGAGGCTAGTGTTTCTAATACAATATTGAATAATAATGGTGATAGTGGGCAACCTTGCTTCACTCCAGATCTTACTGGGAAAGGTTCCAGTTTTTCCCCATTGCATATGATGCTTACTGAAGGTTTTAAATATATGCTCCTGACTATTTTAAGGAAAAGTCCTTTTATTCCTATGCTCTCAAGTGTTTTTATTAGGAATGGATGTTGGATTTTATCAAATGCTTTTTCTGCATCTATTGAAATGATCATATGGTTTTTGTTTGGTTGGTTATTGATATAGTCAATTATGTTAATAGTTTTCCTAATATTGAACCAGCCCTGCATTTCTGGTATAAACCCTACTTGGTCATAGTGTATTATCCTGGGGATGATTTTCTGTAATCTTTTTGTTAATATTTTATTTAAGATTTTAGCATCAATATTCATTAGGGAGATTAGTCTATAATTTTCTTTCTCTGTTTTCAGCCTACCTGGTTTAGGTATCAGTACCATGTCTGTGTCATAAAAGGAGTTTGGTAGGACTCCTTTAATCCCTACTTTTTCAAATAGTTTATTTAGCATTGGAGTTAATTGATCTTTAAATGTTTGATAGAATTCAGATGTAAATCCATCTGGTCCTGGGGATTTTTTCTTAGGGAGTTGATTGATAGTTTGTTCTATTTCTTTTTCTGAGATGGGACTGTTTAGGATATTTACTTCTTCCTCTGTTAGTTTAGGCAAGCTATATTTTTGGAGGTATTCTTCTATTTCATTTAAGTTGTCAAATTTATTGGCATAAAGTTGGGCAAAGTAACTCCTAATTATTGCTCTAATTTCCTCTTCGTTAGTGGTGAGTTCTCCCTTTTCATTTTTAAGACTACCAATTTGATTTTCCTCTTTCCTTTTTTTAATCAGATTTACTAAGGGTTTGTCTATTTTGTTGGTTTTTTCATAGAACCAACTCTTAGTTTTATTAATTAATTCAATAGTTTTTTTTTTTTTTACTTTCAATTTTATTGATCTCTCCTTTTATTTTTAGAATTTCAAGTTTAGTGTTTGACTGGGGGTTTTTAATTTGTTCATTTTCTAGCATTTTTAGTTGCAAGCCCAATTCATTGACCTTCTCTTTCTCTATTTTATACAAATAGGCCTCTAGAGATATGAGATTTCCCCTTATTACCGCTTTGGCTGCATCCCATATAATTTGGTATGATGTCTCATTATTATCGTTTTCTTGGATGAAGTTATTAATTATGTCTACAATTTGCTGTTTCACCCAATCATTCTTTAGTATGAGATTATTTAGTTTCCAATTATTTTTTGGTCTACTTTCCCGTGGCTTTTTATTGAATGTAATTTTCAATGCATCGTGGTCTGAAAAGGATGCATTCACTATTTCTGCCTTACTGCATTTGAGTTTGAGGTTTTTATGTCCTAATATATGGTCAATTTTTGCATAAGTTCCATGAACTGCTGAAAAGAAGGTGTACTCCTTTCTGTCCCCATTACATTTTCTCCAGAGATCTATCAGATCTAATTTTTCTAGTATTCTATTTATCTCTTTGACTTCTTTCTTATTTATTTTGTGGTTTGATTTATCTAATTCTGAGAGTGCAAGGTTGAGATCTCCCACTATTATAGTTTTACTGTCTATTTCTTCTTGCAGCTCTCTTAATTTCTCTTTTAAGAATTTAGATGCTACACCACTTGGTGCATATGTTTAATATAGATACTGCTTCATTATTCATTCTACCCTTTAGCAAGATATAGTGCCCTTCCTTATCTCTTTTGATTCGATCAATTTTTGCTTTAGCTTGATCTGAGATCAGGTTGGCTACCCCTGCTTTTTTGACTTCACCTGAAGCATAGTAGATTTTGCTCCAACCTTTTACCTTTAACCTGCATGTATCTCCCCGCTTCAGGTGTGTTTCCTGTAAACAACATATTGCAGGATTCTGGCTTTTAATCCATTCTGCTAACCTCTTCCTCTTTATGAAGGAGTTTACCCCATTCACATTTATGGTTAAAATGACCAATTCTGTATTACTTGCCATCTTGTTAACCCCGGTTTATGCTTTTCTCCCTTCTTACCCCCTTACCCCCCTTCCCAGTATTAAGCTTGTGAGCACCACTTGCTTCTCACAGCCCTCCCTTTTTTAGTATCCCTCCCCCCCCTTAGAGTTCCTCCCCCTATCTTACCCCTTTCCCTCCCAGTTACCGTATTCTCTTCCACTTAGCTTATTCCTTCCCTTTTCACTTTTCCCTTCTCACTTTTCAATGAGGTGGGAGAAGTTTCACCATAGATTGAATATGTCTAAAATTTTTCTCTTAAAGCCAATTCTGAAAGCAGTAAAATACTCACTATATTCATCCCTCTCCATTCTTTCTCTCAGATATAATAGGTTTTCTTTGCCTCTTCATGAAATGTAGTACCCCCACTTTCCCCTTTTTCTGGTACAATGTCCTTTCCACATCTAGTTCCACATCTAGAACAAGGTATATCTGTATTCTTTATACATCTTTATAGCCGAAATATAGTTCTCAAGATTAATCTTTACCTTTTTAGATTTCTCTTGAGTTCTGTAACTCGTAGATCAAATTTTTTGTTAAGTTCTGGCTTTTTCATCAAAAATAGGTGAAATTCGCTTACTTCGTTGAATGTCCATCTTCTTCCCTGGAAAAAGATGCTCATTCTCGCTGGGTAAGTTATTTTTGGTTGCATCCCAAGTTCCTTAGCCTTTTGGAATATCATATTCCAGGCCCTTCGATCCTTTAATGTGGATGCTGCCAGATCCTGGGTAATTCTTATTGTGGCTCCTCGATACTTGAATTGGGTTTTTGTAGCCGCTTGCAGTATTTTTTCCTTCGTCTGAGGGTTCTGGCATTTGGCCACTATATTTCTTGGTGTTTTGATTTTAGGATCCCTTTCAGTAGGGGATCCATTAATTCTTTCAATGTCTATTTTACCCTCTGTTTCTATGACTTCTGGGCAGTTCTTTTTGATAATTTCCTGGAAAATAGTGTCCAGGCTCTTTTTTTCATCATACTTTTCTGGGAGTCCGATGATTCTCAGGTTGTCTCTCCTGGATCTGTTTTCCAGGTCTGTTGTCTTCCCCAGAAGGTATTTCACATTCTTTTCCATTGTTTGATTTTTTTGGATTTGCTTGACTGATTCTTCTTGTCTCCTCGAGTCATTCAATTCCATTTGTTCGATCCTGATTTTCAGTGAAGTATTTTCTTCACTCACTTTTTAAAGATCTTTTTCTAATTGTCCCATTGAGTTCTTTTCTTCTGTGGAATTTTTTTCCATTTCGCCAATTTTGTTTTCCAGTTCACCAATCCTATTTTTCAAGGATTTGGTTTCTTTATCCACTCTCTCTTTAATTGACTTCTCTAGGCTCTTTTGCCAAGCCTCCCTCTCCTTTTCCCAAGCCTCCTTCTCCTTTTGCCAAGCCTCACTCTGCTTTTCCCATTTTTCTTCTAGCTCTCTTGTGAGAGCCTTTTTAATTTCCTCCATGAGATTCATCTGTGCTGAGGAACATATGATCTCCTCCTTTGGGGATTCACCTGGGAAGTGTTTGTTTTTAGTCTCCTCAGGATTTGGAGTCTGCTCTTTATCTGTATAGAAGCTCTCAAGGGTTAAAGTCTTTTTCAGTTTCTTGCTCATTCTGTCTAATAATCAAAGATAAACTATCAAAGAAACAGAAGAAAAAACCCTTGAATGGAGGCTGCTTTCTTTGGGGGGGGGGAGGGGGATAGCAGTGAGGAGCTGGCCCTACTGTGCTGCGCCTGCACTCTGAGATCCGAGAGCATGCTGAGACACTGTGGGGGAGGGGTGGCCAGGTCGGAGAGACTCCAGCTGTTTGGGGTTGTATTCTTCACCCCTGGTGTTTTTAGCTTCTCTGCTGGGCTGCTGACTTGCTGCTGGAGCAAAGTATCTAATCCTGTAGCAAAGCTCTCCCCGCAGAGACTGCTGCGATCACGCCCCACCCCCTTTCCACTCTGCTCGGCTTTGAGCCGCCTTCCGGGCTCTTGCTGCCACTGCTGCCCACAGTCTGCTTCCGATCTAATAACCGTCCCCACCCTCGTGCAAAAACAGACCTTTCTTGATGAGTCTCAAGGATGGTTTCTCTTGGTAACTAATTGTATGTTTTTTTTTTTTCAGTCGAGCATTAATTCAGAGGCATGAAATGAAATGGATAGTGAGAGAAAACCGCGGAGGTTACACAATTGTGTGCCTCCTCTCCACTATCTTGGCCGGAAGTCCCGCTATTGAATATTTTAAAGAAAAACCAATTTATCCCTATACTCCCCACCGTTTTTAATAGTAATGGGTGCTTTATCAAATGCTTTTTCTGCATCTATTGAGATAATCTAAAGATTTTTGTTAGTTTGGTTATTGATATAGTCAATAATGCTAATAGTTTTCCTAATATCGAACCAGCCTTGCATTTCTGATAAAAATCTTATGGTATATTTTCCTGGCAATGACTTTCTGTAATCTCTTTGCTAATATTTTATGATTTTTGCATCAATATTCATTAGAAAAATTGATCTATAATTTTCTGTCTCTTTGTTTCATCCTGCATGGTTTAAATGTCAGTACCATATTTGTGTCCTAAAAGAAATTTGACATGAGCCAATCTTTCCCTATTTTTTTCAAATAGTTTGTGTAAGTGTTAGAGTTAATTGTTCTTTAAATGTTTGGTAGAATTCACATGTAAATCCATCTGATTCTGGAGATTTTTTCTTAGGAAGTTGATTAATATCTTGTTCTATTTCTTTTTCTAAAATGGGACTATTTAAGTAAGTTATTTCCTTTTCTTTTAATCTGGGCAATCAATATTTTTGTAGGTATTGTAGAACTTCAAGTTTGATATTTAATTAGGCCTTTTTAATTTGTTCTTAGTCTAGCTTTTTTAGATGCAAGTCCAATTAATCGATCTTCTCTTTCTCTATTTTTTGCAAGCAAGCATCTAGAAATATAAATTTCCCCTTATTACAGCTTAATACTCCTTTATGTCTCCATTCAATTTTCTCCAAAGATGTATCATGCCTATCTATTCTAATATTCTATTTACCTCCTTCTTATTTATTTTGTAGTTCGATTTATCTAGTTCTGAGATAGCAAGGTTGAGATTCCCCACTATAATAGTTTTGCTATCTATTTCTTCTGGTAGCTCTCTTAACTTCCCCTTCAGGAATTTACATGCTACACCACTTGGTGCATATATGTATAGTATTGATATTGCTTCATTGATCTATAGCACTCTTATACAAGATATAGTGTCCTTCCTTATCTTTTTTAGTTAAATCAATTTTTCTTTTGCTTGATCTGAGGTCAGGATGCCTACCATTACTTTTTTTTAACTCCAACTGAAGCTTAATAGATGCTGCTCAAGGCTTTTATCTTTACTCTGTATGTATTACTCCTCTTTAAATGTGTTTCTTGTAATCAACATATTGTAGCATTCTGGCTTTTAATCCAGGCTGCTATCTTCTTCTGTTTTATGGAAAAGTTCACTCCATTTCACATCTACAGTTAAAATGACTAATTCTGTAGTTCCACTATCTTATTTACTCCAAATTATGCTTTTCTCTTTCCTTTCCCCCTTTCCCTCCTCCCCATTTTTTTTGGTTTTGATCATCACTTCCCTTGAGCATCCTTCCCCCTTTATTAGATATTTATCCCATCATTTCTCTTTTCCTTTTGATTATACTCCTTCTTTCCTTTCCCCTTTCCCCTCCCACGTCCCTATAAGGTGAGAAAAGTTTCTCTGTGGCATAGATATATATGTCTAATATTTTCTCTTTGAGTCAAATCTGATGTGGGTAAGTTTCACACAATGCTCATCATTCTCTTCTCTGTCCCTCAAATATAACATGTTTTCTTTGCCTCTTCCTGAGATGCAATTTTCCTCATTTTACCTCCACTTTCCCCTTTTTCCAGTATAATTCCCTCTCTACTTCTAGTTTCTTTTTTATATTATTAAATCAAATTATCAAATTATACCTGCAGTCTCTATGTATATCCATAACATAGATATAGTTCTCAAGAGTTCTTTTCCTTTTGCCTTTTTATGCTCTTTATGCAAAACTTTTTGTTCAGCTCTGGTCTTTTCATAAGAAATGAATGAAATACACCTATTTTATTGAACATCCATTTTCTTCCTTGAAAAAAATGCTCAGTTTAGTGGAGTAGTTTATTTTTCTCTGTATTCTAAGTTCCTTTCCTTTTGGATTATCAGATTCCATACCCTTTAATCCTTTAAGGTACAAGTTTATAAGTCCTGGGTAGTCCTTATTGTGGCTCCTTGATATTTGAATTGTTTCTTTCTGGCTGCTTGCAATATTTTTTTTCCTTGGTCCAATAATTTTGAAATTTAGCCATGATATTTCTTAGAGTTTTCATTTTGAAGTCTCTTTCAGAAGGTGTTTGATGAATTCTTTTAATGACTATTTTACCTTCTGATTTTAAAACATTCTGATTTCCTGAAAGATAATGCATAGGCCTTTTTTTCATCATGGTATAAAGGAAATCTAATGATCCTTAGATTGTCTCTCCTAGATCTATTTTCCAGGACAGTTGTTTTCCCAAATAGGTATTTTACATTTTTTTCTATTTTTTCATTGTTTTTGGTTTTGCTTGACTGATTCTTCATATCTCATTGAGTCATTCATTTCCATTTGTTCCATTCTGATTTTTAGTGAATCATTTTTTTATTTACCTTTTTTAGATCTTTTTTGTACTTTTGGCAATTGAATTTTTATTTTTTTTATTATGACTTTTTATTGACAGAGCCCATGCCTGGGTAATTTTTTTTGTAACATTATCCCTTACACTCACTTCTGTTCTGACTTTTCTCCTCCTTCCCTTCACCCCTTCCCCAGATGGCAAGCAGTCCTATACAATTTAAATATGTCACAGTGTATCCTAGATACAATATATGTGTACAGAACTGAACAGTTCTCTTGTTGCACAGGAAGAATTGGATTCAGAAAATAAAAATAACCTAGGAAGAAAAACAAAAATGCCTGCAGTTTACATTCACTTCCCAGTGTTCTTTCTTTGGGTGTAGCTGCTTCTGTCCATCCTTGATCAATTGAAAATGAGTTAGATCTCTTTGTCGAAGAAATCCACTTCCATCAGAATACATCCTCATACAGTATCGTTTTTGAGGTATATAGTGATCTCCTGGTTCTGTTCATTTCACTTAGCATCAGTTCATGTAAGTCTCATCAATCCTCTCTGTATTCATTCTGCTGGTGATTTCTTATAGAACAATAATATTCCATAACATTCGTATATAACAATTTATTCAGTCATTCTCCAATTGATGGGCATCCATTCATTTTCCAGTTTCTAGCCACTACAAACAGGGCTGCCACAAACATTTTAGCACATAAAGGTCCCTTTCCCTTCTTTAGTATCTCTTTGGGGTATAAGCTCAGTAGAAACATTGCTGGATCAAAGGGTATGCACAGTTTGATAACTTTTTGAGCATAGTTCCAAATTGTTCTCCAGAATGACTGGATGTATTCACAATTCCACCAACAATGTATAAGTGTCCCTGTTTTCCCACATCTCCTCCAACATTCTGCATTATCTTTTCTAGCCAATCTGACAGGTGTGTAGTGGTATCTCAGAATTGTCTTAATTTGCATTTCTCTGACTAATAATGACTTGGAGCATCTTTTCATATGGCTAGAAATAGTTCAATTTCTTCGTCTGAGAAGATTTGTTCATATCCTTTGACCATTTATCAATTGGAGAATGGCTTGATTTCTTATAAATTTGAGTCAATTCTCAATTTATTTTGGAAATGAGGTCTTTATCAGAACCTTTAACTGTAAAATGTTTTCCCAGTTTATTGTTTCCCTTCTAACCTTGTCTGCATTAGTTTTGTTTGAACAAAAACTTCAATTTGATATAAATAAAATTTTCTATTTTGTAGTCAGTAGTGATCTCTAGTTCTTCTTTGATCATAAATTCCTTCATCTTCCACAGGGTTTGAGAGGTAAACTATTCTATGCTCTTCCAATTTATTTATAATCTCATTCTTTATGCCTAGGTCATGAACCCATTTTGACCTTATCTTGGTATACGGTGTTAAGTGGGGTCAATGCCTAGTTTCTGCCATACTAATTTCCAATTTTCCCAGCAATTTTTGTCAAATAATGAGTTCTTATCCCAAAAACCGGGTTCTTTGAGTTTGTCAAACACTAGATTATTAAAGTTACTGGTTGTTTTGTCCTTTGAACCTAACCTATTCCATTGATTGACTAGTCTATTTCTTAGCCAGTACCAGATAGTTTGGGTAACTGCTGCTTTATAATATAATTTTAGATCTGGTACAGCTAGGCCACCTTCATTTGATTTTTTTTCTTTAATTCCCTTGAAATTCTTGACCTTTTGTGTTTCCATATGAACTTTGTTGTTATTTTTTCTAGGTCATTAACATAGTTTTTTGGGAGTCTGATTGGTATGGCGCTAAATAAATAGATTAGTTTAGGTTGTATTGTCATCTTTATTATATTTGCTCGCCCTATCCAAGAGTATTTAATATTTTTCCAGTTGGTTAGATCAGACTTAATTGGAAAGTGTTTTGTAGTTTTGCTCATAAAGTTTCTGATTTTCCCTTGGCAGATAGATTCCTAAATATTTTATACAATCAGTAGTTACTTTAAATGGAATTTCTCTTTGTAACTCTAACTGTTGGGTTTTGTTAGTAATATATAAGAATGCTGATGGCTTATGTGGGTTTATTTTGTATTCTGCAACTTTGCTAAAGGTCTGGATTGTTTCTAATACCTTTTTAGTAGAATCTCTGGGGTTCTCTAAGTTTACCTCTCAGACCTGTGGAAGAGGAAGGAATTTATGACCAAAGAGGAACTAGAGATCACTATTTATTACAAAATAGAAAATTTTGATTATATCAAATTGAAAAGTTTTTGTTCAAACAAAACTAATGCAGACAAGAATAGAAGGGAAACAATAAACTGGGAAAACATTTTTACAGTCAAAGGTATAGTACCCTTTAGCAAGATATAGTTTCCTTCCTTATCTCTTTTGATTAGAACAATTTGTGCTTTTGCTTGATCTGAGATAATGATGGCTACCCCTGCTTTTTTGACTTCACCTGAAGCATAATATATTCTGCTCTAGCCTTTTACCTTTACTCTGTATGTATCTCCCTGTTTTAAATGTGTTTCCTGTAAACAACATGAGCAAAGAGTGATAATTTGGTTTCCTCATTGCCTATTCTTATTCCTTTAATCTTTTTCTCAATGCTTATTGCCAAAGCTAGCATTTCTAATATAATATTAAATAGTAATGGTGATAGTGGGCAACCTTATTTCACTCCTGATCTTATTGGGAATGGTTGCAGTTTGTCCCCATTACATATAATGTTTATTGATGGTTTTAAATAAATGCTACTGATTATTTTAAGGAAAAGTCCATTTGTTTCTATACTCTTAGGTGTTTTTAATAGGAATGGATGTTGGATTTTATCAAATGCTTTTTCTGTATCTATTGAGACAATCATATGCTTTTTGTTAATTTGGTTATTAATATGGCTGATTATACTGATATTTTTCCTAATATTGAACCAGCCCTGCATTCCTGGTATAAATCCTATTTGATTGTGTTGTATTATCCTGGGGATAATTTTCTGTAGTATTTTTGCTAATATCTTATTTAAGATTTTAGTATCAATATTCATTAGGGAGATTGGTCTATAATTTTCTTTCTCTATTTTCAACCTACCTGGTTTAGGTAGACACCATGTCTGTGTCCTAAAAGGAATTTGGTAGGACTCCTTCATTCCCTATTTTTTTCAAATAGTTTATAAAGCATTGGGACTAATTGTTCTTAAATGTTTGGTAGAATTCACATGTAAATTCATCTGGTTCTGGGGATTTTTTTTAGGAACTTGATTAATAGCTTGTTCTATTTCTTTTTCTGAAATGGGACTATTTAAACAATTTACTTCCTCCTCTGTTATTCTGGGAAGCCTATATTTTTGGAGGTAGTCATCCATTTCGCTTAGGTTATCAAATTTATTGGCATAAAGTTGGGCAAAGTAACCCCTTATTATTTCTTCAATTTCCTCTTCATTGGTGGAAAGCTCTCACTTTTCAGTTTTAAGACTACTAATTTGATTTTCCTCTCTCCTTTTTCTAATCAGATTTACCAAAGGTTTATCAATTTTATTGGTTTTTTCATAAAACCAACTCTTAGTTTTATTTATTACTTCAATAGTTATTTTTTTTTACTTTCAATATTATTAATTTCTCCTTTTAATTTTAGAATTTCAAATTTAGTAATTAATTGGCTGTTTTTAATTTGGTCTTTTTCTAGTTTTTTAAGTTGCAAGCCAAATTCATTGATCTTCTCTTTCTCTATTTTATTCAAGTAAGCCTCTAAGGATATAAAATTTCCCCTTATTACTGCTTTGGCTGCATCCCACAAATTTTGGTATGATGTCTCATTGTTGTCATTATCTTGAGTGAAATTATTAATTGTGTCTATAATTTGCTATTTCACCCAATCATTCTTTAAGATGAGATTATTTAGTTTCCAATTACTTTTTGGTCTATTTACACCTAACTTTTTGTTGAACTTTTTATTGCATTGTGATCTGAAAAGAAAGCATTTACTATTTCTGCCTTCCTACATTTAATTTTGAAGTCTTTATGCTCTAAAATATGGTCAATTTTTGTGTAGGTTCCATGAACTGCTGAGAAGAAAGTATTCTCCTTTCTGTCACCATTCATTTTTCTCCAGAGATTTATCATACTTAATTTTTCTAATATTCTATTTACCTCTTTAATTTCTTTCTGATTTGTTTTGTGATTTGATTTATCTAAATCTGAGAGTGCAAGATAGAAATATCCTGATATTATAGTTTTGCTGTCTATTTCTTCTCACCACTCTCTTACCTTCTCTTTTAGGAAGTTAGATGCTACCACTTGGTGCATATATGTTTAATATTGACATTCCTTCATTGTCTATAGTACCCTTTAGCAAGATATATTTTCCTTCCTTTTTTCTTTTGATTAGATCAATTTTTGCTTTTGCTTGATCTGAGATAAGGATGGCTACCCCTGCTTTTTTGACTTCACCTGAAGCAAAATAGATTCTTCTCCAGCCTTTTACCTTTACTCTGTATGTATCTCCCTGTTTTAAATGTGTTTCTTGTAAACAACATATTGTAGGGTTCTGACTTTTGATCCAGTCTGCTATTCGCCTCTGCTTTATAGGAGAGTTTATCCCATTAACATTTATGGTTAAAATGACTAATTCTGTATTTCCTGCCATCCTAATATCCCCAGATTATGCTTTTCTTTTTCTTGCCCTCCTTCCCCCTTTCCCTAGTATTAAACTTATTGGTCCCACTTGTGTCACATAGCTCTCCCTCTTTAGGATCCCTCCCTCCTAAATCCCTTCCCCTTTCTTGTACCCTTCCCTTATAACTCTTTTTCCCTTTCCCTTTTCCTCTCTCACTTTTTAATGAGGTGAGAGAAGATTCTCTGTAAAACAAATATATCAATTATTTCCTCTTTGAGCCAACTCTGATGAGAGTAGGATTCATACAATGTTCCTCCCCATCTCTAAGTTCCCTCAGATATGATAGGTTTCCTTTGCCTCATCGTCACATATAGTTTTCTTCTTTTTGTCTCTCCTTTTCCCTTTTTCTGACACTATCCCCTTTCCATTTTTACTTCCCTTTTTTATGTTATATCAGTAAAATCAAATTATACATGTGGTTTTTATGTATATCGACAAGAGAAATACAGTTCTTAAGAGTTCTTTTTACCTTTTTCTACTTCTCTTGAGTCCTGTGGTTGGAGATCAAATTTTTTTGTTTAAATCTGGTTTTTTCCTTAGAAATAAATGGAATTCCTCTGTTTCATTAAATGTCCAATCTCTTCCATGGAAAAAATACTCAGCTTAGCTGGGCAGTTTATTCTTGGCTGCATTCCAAGTTCTTTTGCCTTTTGGAATATTAGATTCCAGGCCCTTTAATCCTTTAATGTTGAGGCAACCAGATCTTGAGTGACCCTTATTGTGGCACCTAGGTATCTGAGTTGTTTTTTCCGGGCTGCTTGTAATATTTTTTTTTTCTTTGGTCTGAAAATTCTGAAATTTGGCCAGAATATTCCTTGGAGTCTTTATTTTAGGGTCTTTTTCAGAAGGTGTTCGATGAATTCTTTCAACGCCTATTTTACCTTCCAGTTCTATTGCTTCTGGGCAGTTCTCTTTGATGGTTTCCTGTAAAATAGTATGTAGGCTCTTTTTTTAATCATAATTTTCAGGTAGTACAATGATCCTCAGGTTATCTCTCCTAGATTTATTTTCCAGGTCTGTTGTTTTTCCAAGTAAATATTTGACATTTTTTCCCAGTCTTTCATTTTTTTGGTTTTGTTTGATTGATTCTTGCTGTCTTGATGAATCAATCATTTCTATTTGTTCAGTTTTGATATTTAGTGAGTTATTTTATTCATTAGATTTTTTTTTACTTCTTTTGTTGTATGGATTTTTTTTTTCATTTCACAAATTCTGTTTTTCAGGGATTTGTTTTAATTTTCCATTTCACAAATTCTGTTTTTCTGGGAGTTTTTTTTTTTCCATTTTCCAATATTAGATCTATTTTATAAGTAGTTACATGCTTTTTTCCATTTTACTAAATCTATTTTGTATGGAATTTTCTTCAGATAATTTCTGTGTTTCATATACTTTAACAGATTTAACATGTATTAGACTACCTGCCATCTAGGGGAGGGTGTGTGTGGGGGGAAGATGGGAAAAGTTGAAACAGAAGGTTTTGCAAGGGTCAATGTTGAAAAATTACCCATGCATATGTTTTATAAATAAAACGCTTTAATAATAATAAAAAATTAATTTCTGTGTTTCTTTTTCCAAATCCTCTTGCAAAGTTCTCATTTCCTTTCCCCATTTTCTTTTAGCTCTCTTTTAAGATCCTTTTAAACTTCTTCCAAAAGAGCTGTGTGAGATTGGGACCAATTTATATCACATTTTGGGGCTACATCTAGAGACTTCAGGGTTTGAAATCTGTTCTCCTCTTTGACTATAAAAACTGTCTATGGTCAGAGGTTTTTTTGCTTTTTTGCTCAGTTTTTTTTTAAAGTTGAGGTTTAAATTTTAGGGCAAGGGGGAGATTGTCCAAGCTTCCTCTACATGCTGCAGTGGTTGTGCTGGATCAGTGCTACTTGCCTTCTGTTGCTGGGTAGAATAGCCAGGTTCCATGAAATTCTGGTGTTGGGGATTCACTATTTGCCTTTTGTATTGTGTTGGATTTCTTATAACTAATGTACTGATATATTGGCTCATAACTAGGGCAGACTAGCCAATACTGCTGTAGATTATTCCTGGTAGAATTTTGGGGGAGCACAGCCCACAAAGTCCCTGGACTGTGCACTGCTTGCCCTCAGAGTCTGTGCTGAGTCTGCTTGTGCATGGCCCTCTTCTTTTCTTGCCCGATTAAAACATCTTTTCTGGACATCTTTGAAATTATCTTCTATTGGTAATTTGTTACACTCCCAATATCTGTGTGTTCTGTCACTCCAAAACTAATTCAGGGGTTGAATTTGTTGTTAGTGAGAAGGTTGGAAGAAGAGCTCAAAAAAAGATGTGTGTCCTCTCTGCCATCTTGGCTCCACCTCTGGAATACTATATTCTTAAAATCAAAGAACCTGAAGAATCAGCCAAGAATTAACTATCCCAGCAAGAATGAGCATCATCTTTCAGAGGAGGAGTTGGTTTTTTAATGAAACAAGAAACTTTCAATAATTTCTAATGAAAAAATCATAATTAAACAGAAAATTATATATTACATATGTGTGTGTGTGTGTGTGTGTACATAATTTAAAAGTTAACCTATTTACATCCCTAGATGGGAAAATAATATCTGTAATATCTGAGAACTATATCTGTTATTGGGACAATTAGAAGGGTCATATATGGACAGAGGGCATGGTTGTCAATAGATTATGATATCAAAGAAAAATACATTAAGGGCCAGAAAAAGGATTGTACTGGAAGAAGAGGAAAGGGAAAGGAAAAGGGGGCTAACTATACAAAGATGAAAAAGATTAATCACTCACATGGATATAGAAATCTATCTTACCCTATAAAGAAGTAGGAAGAGAAAGGGGTAAGAAAAGGAAGGAAGAGTGATAGAAGGGATGGCCAGTAGAGGATAGAATGGGTTAGAAACAAAATACTGTTAAGGAGGGACTTTGTGGAAGAAGAGAACAAAAGTATATACAGGGGAGAAATAAGATGAAGGGAAATACAGAGCAGGTAATCACAACTGAGAATGTGAATGGGATAAACTCTCCCATAAAACAAAAGCAAATAGCACAGTGGATTTAAAAAAAATCCTACAATATGTTATTTGTAAGGAGCACATTTGAAACACAGTGATACATACAGAGCAGGGGTAAAAGGCTGGAGCAGAATTTATTATGCTTCACTTGAAGCAAAAAAAAAAAAAGTAGGGATAGCAATTTTGATCTCAGATAATGCAAAAGTAGAAACTTAATTAAAAGAAATTAAGAAGGAAAGTACATCTTGTTAAAGGGTACCATAAACAATAAAATAGTAATGCTACTAAATGCACTAGAGAGGTTAATAGAATCCTAGAAAACTTAGAAATGATAGATCTATAGAGAAAAATAAACTGGAACAGAAAGAATACACTTTTTTCTGAGCAGCCTATGGCACCTGTACAAAAATTGGTCATGAATTAGGGCATAGAAACTCCACAATCAAATGCAGAGAGAGAAATAGTAAATGCTTCCTTTTCAGAACATGATGCAATAAAAATTGTATTCAATAAATGCACAGCAAAATATAGACAAAAAACCAATTGTACATCAAATAATCTAATTCCATGGGTCAAGCAACAAATCACAGAAACAATCCATAATTTCATCCAAGAGAATGACAATAATGAGACAACATAACAAAACCTATGGGATACAGCCAATGCAGTTCTTAGGGGGTAATTTTATATCTTTAAATTGCTACATGAATAAAATAGAGAAAGAGGATCAAAGAATTGGACATGTAACTAAAAAATCTATAAAAAGAATAAATTAAATAACTTCCAATTAAATACCAAATTAGAAATTCTAAAACTCAAAGGAGAGATAAATAAAATTGAAAATAAGAAAACTATTTAATTAATTAATAAAACTAAGAATTACTTTTATGAATAAAACAGCATCGATAAACCTTATGTTAAGTTGATGAGAAAAAAGGAAAGAAAAAAATAAATAAACAGAATCAAAAATGAAAAGGATCAATTAATGATCAAGGAAAAAGAAATTAAAGTGATAATTAGGAATTATTTGGCCCAACTGTATGACAGCAAGTCTGATAATCTAACCAAAATGGATGAGTATTTTAAAAAACATAAATGCTCAGAAGAGGAAATAAATTACTTAAATAGTCTCATTTTAGAAAAAAAATATTGAACAAGTCATCATTTAACTCCCCAAGAAAAAAATCTCCAGGGCTAGATGGATTTACAAGTGAATTCTACCAAACTTTTAAAGAAAAATTAATTCCAATAGGTTTTAAACGATTTGGAAAAATAGGTAAAGAAGAAGTTCTGCCAAATTCCTTCTCTAAAACAAAAATGGCACTGATTTACTAAGGTATCAGTAAAGGCACTGATGCCTTAACCAGGAAAAGTCAAAACAGAGAAAGAAAATTACAGACCAATCTCCCTAATAAAAATTGATGATAACATTTTAAATAAAATATTAATGAAGTGATTACAACAACTTATCAGTAAAATAGCACACTATGACCAGGTGGGATTTATACTAGGAATGCAAGGCTGGTGCAATATCAAGAAAACTATTGCCATAATCAACCATATCAATAATAAAATTAATAGAAATCATATAATAATCTCAGTGGATGTAGAAAAAAGCTTTTGACAAAATATAGCACCCCTTCCTATTAAAAACACTGGAGAGAATAGGAATAAAGGGAGTTTTCCTTAAAATAATAAGTAGCATCTATCTAAAACCATAAGAAAGCATTATTTGTAATGCAGAGAAGCTGGGCATATTCCCAGTAAAATCAAGGGTGAGACAAGGATGTCCATTATCAACATTACTATTCAGCATTATACTAGAAATGTTGGTCTTACCAGTAAGAAAAGAAAAAGAAATTAAAGGAATTAAAATAGGCAAAGAGGAAATAAAACTATCACTCTTGGAAATGATATAGTGATATACATATAGAATCCTAGAAAGTCATCCAAAAACCTACTTGAAAAAATTAACAGCTTTAGCAAAGTTGCAGGATATAAAATAAATCCACACAAATCATCACAGTTTCTATATATTATTAAAAAAAAGAAAAGCTTAGCAGTAAGAAATAGAAAGAGAAATATTATTTAAAATAATTGTAGACAAAATAAAATATTTGGGTGTCTATCTGCCAAGACAAACCCAGGAACTATATGAACACAATTACAATACACATCTAATGCAAATAAAGTCAGATCTAAACAATTGGAAGAATATTAATTTTTCATGGGTAGGCTGAGCTAATATAATAAAAATGACAATTCTACTAACATTGGTCTATTTGTTCAATGCTATATCAATTTAACTGCCAAAAACTTAAAGGGGCAATAATATCAAGGGAACTAATGAAACTATATATAAAGAATAGTGGTCTAACATTAACCAAAGCTCTAATATAAAGCAGTAGTCATTGAAACCATTTGGTATTGCCTAATAAATAGAGTAAAATTGATTAGATATATATGATACAATATTCAATGACTATAGGAATGTAGTATTTGATAAGTCCCCAATCTCCAGCTTCTGAGATAAAAAAATAACTTTTTTACAAAATTTCCTTCAAAAACCGGAATATAATTGTAAATTCTAGACTAGCTCTGGAGCTAGTCTCTCTCTCAGGATCAGCCAGAGTCAGGATAAGCAAAAGTCCTTGGTCTTTAGGGGGAGAAATGAAGAATATGGACAAAACTACCACAAGCTCTCTACCAACTTTTCTCCTCCTTGTCCTGAAGCAAAATGAGTCTGGCTTGTCTACTCCACCCTCTAATTCCTCCTATGATTATCTGTATACACCAAAAGATCAAGCCAGCAAGGAATACTGAGAAGGGTCA
Source organism: Antechinus flavipes (assembly GCF_016432865.1). Lineage (NCBI taxonomy): Eukaryota > Metazoa > Chordata > Mammalia > Dasyuromorphia > Dasyuridae > Antechinus > Antechinus flavipes. The sequence goes on along the minus strand of NC_067399.1, from coordinate 290,348,607 downwards.
TTTTCCCAAACATATGCTAATAGTCATTGTCCAATAGGTAATTAGCATTAAGTGTTCGGTTGTCTGATTCAAGCACACCTTTTAAGAGTTTCAGCCCTTTACATATAATATACCAGAATCTCTGCATGGACCTCCATCTCATACCCCATACCTAAATAATGTAAAAATGGGTATAGGATTTGTGTAATGACCACATATTTAAAATCAGCCGGAGTCAGGAATTCAGGTTAAGGGAAAAATCTTCAATATTTATTGAAGTGGAGGTGAATAAAGATTGCGATAGCAAATATAGGCAAGAAAGATTGCTATAGCAATATGAGCAGCTGCGACAGGAAGCCAGCTAGCAGAGAGCGATCTGACCTGAGCCAACCGTTGCAATAGCAATTCCAAAAGTCTCTCCTTCCCCTTCCTTTTCCACTCCCCTGCCTCCACCCACCAAAATCGTCATTTCCTATACAACACATCAGGACTTGCACAAAGAGTGGGCGGGGGCCATTCTTTCTCCAAGCTTATATATTAATAGAGTATGGTCCAATTACTATTTAGCCTCATGTGCTTGGGACCTCAGTGCATCAACTCAAGCCTCAGCCCATTACAGATTTGGGTATACAAGATGATAACATAAGCAAATTAAGAGAGCAAGGGATAATTTACCTATCAGAATTTTGGAGAAGGGAGGGGTTTATAACCAAAAAAGAATTAGAGAACATTACAAAATACAAAATGGGCAACTTTGATTACATTAAATTAAAAGGTTTTTGTACAAACAAAACCAATGCAAACAAAATTAAAATGGCAATTACAAAGCTGAGGAAAATAATTTTTATAGCCAGTGTTTCTGATAAAGGCCTCATTTAAAAAATATATAAAGAATTGTGTTAAATTTATAAGAATAGAAGCCATTCCCAATTGATAATGGTCAAAAGCCATGAATAGACAAATTTCAGATGATGAAATTAATGATATCTATAGTCATATGAAAAAATGCTCCAAATCATTATTGATTAGAGAAATTCAAATTAAAACAACTCTGAGGTACCACCTCATACCTCTCAGATTGGTTAACAAAACAGGAAAAGATAATGATAAATATTGGAGGGGATGTGGGAAAAATTTGGACGCTAATGCAATGTTGGTGGAGTTGTAGAATGAGCCAATCATTCTGGAGAGCTATTTGGAACTGTGTTTAAAGAGTTATAACACCCTTTGGCCCAGAATACTATTGGGTCTGTATCCCAAGGAAATCATAAAGTGAAAAGGATCTACATGTGCAAAAATATTTGTAGCAGCTTTTTTCTATATTAGCATAGAATTGGAAGATGAGTAGAGTCCCACCAATTGGGGAAATGGTTAAATAATTTATAATATATGAAAGTAATTGCATATTATGGTTTCATTAAAAATATGAACAGTTTGATTTTTGAAAGGCTTGGAAAGATTTACATGAACTGATACTGAGGGCAAGCAGAACCAAGGATAGACCATCTAAAATAGCAGCAAGATTGTGGGATGATCAACTATGAAAGAACTGGTTCTTCTAGGTGGTTCTGTGGCCCAAGGCAATCCCAATTTGGAGAAACATCTTTGGATAGAACTTTGGATAGAAAATGACAGAAAGAGAACATTGGAGGTTGAATGTAAATCAGCAAGGCTACCTTCACATTTTTTTTCTGTGTTTTTTTTTTCCTTGTTATTTTCCCTTTTGTTCTGATTTATCTCTCCCAATGTGATTTATAAAGAAATGTGAGTTTTAAAAGTTAATATCCATGTATAACCAAAAAAACAATTTTATTTAAATTTTTAAAAATTTATTTTAATGAAAAACAGAATAATAAGAAAAACAGAAAAGGAATACAAAATAAAATGAAACAAAACAAAAGAGAGCATTGTAATGTGCCCAGCAGAACATCAGGGAGAATTCAAAATATCTAACAACAAATTACCAGATTATGAAAGTGTGTGTGTGTGTGTGTGTGTGTGTGTGTGTGTGTGTGTATTTTAGTTTATTTTCCCCCTTTTATCCTCATCACCAACTCCTAGCCAGCTAAAGTTAAGAAAACCGATATTTATGTATACATATGTAGAGATACACACACACACAAACACACACACACATACACATATCCCAATACATATACACACACATATCTTTCCTATTCCTCCTGATTCTTTATTTTAATTCTGCTCCTAATTTGCTTTGGTATTACTTAACCTTCCCTTACCTGCTTTGCCCTCTTCCTAAACTCTTTGATTACCTATTCACTGCTCCTCCCCCCTCCTTGTTTTTTATAGATTTTGGAGAGTTCTCTCTCTCTCTCTCTCTCTCTCTCTCTCTCTCTCTCTCTCTCTCTATATATATATATATATATATATATATATATATATATATATATATATATATACATATATTTCCTATTTAACACATTCTCAATCTGAGTATATTTTCAGAATTGCAAGCACTCATCCTCCTCTAATGCCACTGTATCTATTCTTCCTCTGCAGCTCATTTTGTGTAAACATAATTACCTATTTTTACCTTAACTTTGCTTCAAACTTTCTTTTGTGCTGCCTATAATTGATGTCATTCTTAAACATATAGTATTCATGTCCCATATTAAAAAAAAAAAAAAACACACATAAACAATTTGTCCATGGTGAGTTCCTTGAAACTGGTCTTTGTTGTTGGGTGTTTTTATTATGTTAAATTTTCTATTAAGTTCAGGTTTGGTTGACAAAAAGCCCTGAAATCAAGAAGTGTGTTGGATGTCCTTTTTTTTTTTTCCATTCAATATTAGAGATAAATTTGCTGGATATATTTTTTGGCCATAGGCCTATTTCTTTTGACTGTTGGTATATATGATTCCAGAACCTGTGGTCATTTATTGTGGCTTTTGAGAAAGCCTGTACTATTCTCATTGTAATTCCAATATATTTGAATTGTGTTTTTCATGTTTATTGAAAAATCTTCTCTGTGATGTTGGGGTTTCAAAATTTGTCAATAATGTCCCCATGTATTTTCCACAAAGGATATCATTGAGGTAGAGAACAGTGAATTTTTTCTATCTCTACTTTTTCCTCATGTTCTATCACTCCAGGACAATTTTCTTGGGTTATTTCTTGCAATATTTTGTCAAGGTCCTTTTTTGGTCACAACTTTCAGGTAGTGCAAATATTCATATATTTTCTCTCCTTGATTTGTTCTCCAGATCTGTTGTTTTTCTTATAATATATTTAACATTATTCATTATTTTCTTTTTTTTATTCTTTATAATTTGCTTTTTTATTTCCTGGTCTCTCATAGTTTTACTAGCTTCCCCTTTCAAAATTCTATTTTTTATTATATTTTTTATTGACAGAACATATGCATAAATAATTTTTTCAACATTGACCCTTGCAAAAACTTCTATTCCAACTTTTCCCCTCCTTCCCTCCATGCCCTTCTCTAAATGGCAGGTGGTCCCATAATATGTTAAAGTATATGTTAAATACAATATATGTATACATATTTATGCAGTTGTCTTGCTACACAAGAAAAATCAGATTTAGAAAAAAGGGAAAAATAACCTGGGAAGAAAAACAAAAATGCAAACAAACAATAACAGAAAGAGTGTAAATGCTATGTTGTGATCCACACACATTTCCCAGTGTTCTTTCACTGGATGTAGCTGGTTCTGTTCATTGGTAATCAATTGGAACGGATTTGGAGCTTCTTATTGTTGAAAATAGCCATTTCCATCAGAATTGATCATCATATACTATTGTTGTTGAAGTGTATAATGAGCTCCTGGTTCTGCTCATTTCTCTTAGCATCAGTTCATGTAAGTCTCACAAAACCTCTCTGTATTCCTTCTGCTGGTCATTTCTTACTGAACAATAATATTCCATAACATTCATATACCACAATTTACCCAGCCATTCTTCAATTGATGGGCATCCATTCAACTTCCAGTTTCTAGTCACTACAAAAAAGGGCTGCCACAAACATTTTTGCACATGTAGGTCCCTTCCCCTTCCTTAATATCTCTTTGGGATATAAGCCCAGCAGTAACATTTCTGGATCAAAGAGTATGCACAGTTTGACAAATTTTTGAGCATAGTTCCAAATTGCTCTCCAGAATGATTGGATATGTTCACAACTCCAGCAACAATGCATCAGTGTCCCAGTTTCCCAACATCCCATCCAACATACATCACTATCTTTTTCTGTCATCTTAGCCAATCTGACAGGTGTGTAGTGGTATCTCAGAATTGTCTTAATTTGCATTTCTCCGATCAATAATGATTTGGAACACCTTTTCACATGGGTAGAAATAGTTTCAATTTCATCATCTGAATATTATCTGTTCATATCCTTTGACCATTTATCAACTGGAGACTGGTTTGGTTTCTTATAAATTTGAGTCAGTTCTCTATATATTTTGGAAATGAGGCCTTCATCAGAACCTTTAATTGTAAATATGTTCTCAGTTTATTGCTTCCATTCTAATCTTATCTGCATTAGTTTTATTTGTACAAAAGCTTTTTAACTAGATAAAATAAAAATTTTCAATTTTATGATCAGTAAAGATCTCTAGTTCTTCTTTGGTCACAAATTCCTTTCTCCATAGGTTTCAGAGGTAAACTATCCTATGTTGTTCTAATTTATTTATAATCTCATTCTTTATGCCTAGATCATGAACCCATTTTGATCTTATTTTGGGGTACATTGTTAAGTGTGGGTCAATGCCTAGTTTCTGCCATACTAATTTCCAATTTTCCCAACAGTTTTTGTCAAATAGTGTGTGCTTATCCCAAAAGTTGGCATCTTTGGGTTTGTCAAACACTAGATTGCTATAGACATTGACTATTTTGTCCTGTAAACTTAACTTATTTCACTGATCAACTGGTCTGTTTCTTAGCCAATACCAAATGGTTTTGGTGACTGCTGTTTTATAATATAGTTTTAGATTTGGTACAGCGAGGCCACCTTCATTTGATATTTTTTCATTAGTTCCCTTGAAATTTTTGACCTTTTGTTCTTTCAGATGAATTTTGTTGTTATTTTTTTTCTAGGTCATTAAATTAGTTTTTTTGGGAATCTGATTGGTATAGTACTAAATAAATAGATAAGTTGGGAGAATATTGTCATCTTTATTATATTCACTCAACCTATCCAAGAGCACTTAAGATTTTTCCAGTTCTTCAGATCTGACTTTATTTTTGTGGAGTGTTTTGTAGTTTTGCTCCTATAGTTACTGACTTTCCCTTGGCAGATAGATTCCCACATATTTTATATTATAAACAGTTATTTTAAATGGAATTTCTCTTTGTATCTCTTTGCTATTAGATTTTGTTAGTGATATATAAAAATAATGATGATTTATGTGGATTTATTTTGTATCCTGCAACCTTGCTACACTTGTGGATTATTTCTAGTAGCTTTTTAGTAGAATTTCTGGGGTTCTTTAAGTATACCATCATATTATCTGCAAAGAGTGATAATTTGGTTTTCTTATTACCTACTCTAATTCTTTTAATCTCTTTTTCATCTCATATTGACAAAGCTAGCATTTCTAACACAGTATTGAATAATAACGATGATACTGGGCAACCTTGTTTCAGTCCTGATTTTATTGGGAATGCTTCCAGTTTATCACCATTACATATGATGATTACTCATGGTTTTAAATAGATGCTACTGACTATTTTAAGGAAAAGTTCATTTATTCCTATACTCTCTAGTATTTTTAATAGCAATGAGTGTTGGATTTTATTAAATGATTTTTTTGCAACTATTGAGATGTTCATATGGTTTTTGTTACCAAATTCTAATTTTTAATGAGTTATTTTCATTTTTTTTTCTGAGGCTATTGGGGTTAAGTGACTTGTCTAGGGTTACACAGCTAGGAATTATTAAATGTCTAAGGTTGGATTTGAACTCAAATCCTCCCGACTTCAGGGCTGGAACTCTATTTACATGGGCAACTTAAAGATAACTACCTATTGAAATAGAATTACTAAAAAATATTTCTAGAGATAAAATTGCAGTAACTTCCAAGATGTTACTCAGCATTAATGTAATATAGTATATTTATTTACAGCCCATAAAGTTTGTCTTAGAGAGATTTCTCAGGCAGCAGAGCAAAGATGGTAGAATTCAAGAACTTGCCCAGCTTCTCCCCCAAAGAGCTTCAAATTCCTTTAAATAATGATTTTAAACAAATTTTTGAATGTCAAAACACCAAAAAAGTAGGAGTAGTTCACTTTATAACTAAAGGCAACTTAGAAGATCAGTAATAATGGTTAGGAAAAGGAAGGGAAAAATCACCTGAAGAAAACAACTCCTTAAAAAGTAGAATAAAACACATGAAAAAAAAAAAAGATACAAAAGGTAATTGAAGGAAATCACACATTAAAAACAAAAACAGGACAAATGGAAGCTAATTACTTTGTGAGACAGCAAGAATCAATCAAACAAACTAAATAGAATGAAAAAAATGGAAGAAAATGTGAAATACCTCCTTGGCAAAACAGCTGACCTGGAAAATAGAACCAAAGAGACAGTTTAAACATTATTGGCCTGCTTGAAGTCCATGACCAAAAAAGAGCCTGAATAACATTCTATAAGAGGTCATTAAGGAAAACTGCCCCAATATTCTAGAGACAATGGGGGAAATAGTCATTGAAAGAATCCATCTATCACTTTTGGAAAGAGATCTCACAAGGAAAACTTCAAGGAGCATTGTTGCAAAATTCCAAGACTACAATCTCCATTAAAAATACTGCAAGCTTACAGACAAAAACCATTCAAATATCAAGGAGTTACCCAGGATCTGACAAATTCTATGATAAAGTATCAGAGGGCCTGGAACATTATATTCTGGAAGAAAAGGGACCTAGGTTTACAACCAAAAATTAACTACCCAGCAAGATTCAGCATTAACTTTCAGTGGAGGAGATAGAACTTCAATGAAGTAAGAGACATTCAATCATTTATATTGAAAATAACAGAACTAAAATGAGCAGATCCAAGATGGCAGAGAGGATACACATCTTTTTTTTCTGAGATCTTCCCACAACTCTCAGACTAACTAACATATCCAGCCTCTGAAATAGTTTTGGAGTTACAGAACCCAAGAATATTATAAGTGCAACAAATTACCAGCAGAGATAGTTTTGATGATCTTCAGATAAGGTCTGTTTCAATTGGGCATGGAGGGAGATAGACCAAGGGCAAATAGGTCAAGCAGACTCTGCAGGCAGCTCAGAGTCCTGGGGCTGGAGACTCTACAGGGAGGAATCTACAAAAGTGTTGACTACTCTGTCCTGGTTGTAAACCAGTATATCAGCAGAGAAGTGATGAAACATCTAACACAAATTCAAAAGGTAAATAGTGAACCCCAAAATGCCAGAATTTCACAGTATTGGCCACACCTACCCAGCATCAGAAGTCAGTCAGCACTGACCCACTCCACTTCTAGAGGAAGCTGGAACAATCTCCCTTGCCCTAAAAGCTAAACTCATTTTTTTTAATGAGCAAAAAAGCAAAAAGAATTCTCACCATAGATAGTTTTTATGTGAAAGAGAAGAACAAATTTCAAACCTTGAGGTCACTAAAAAAGATCATCTCAAGATGAAACAACAAAGAGTAATATAAATTGATCCCCGTCATAAAAGGCTCTTCCAGAAGAAATTAAAAAGGATCTTAAAAGAGAGTAGAAGAAAAATAAGGAAAGAAAACGAGAACTTTGCAAAAGGGTTTGGAAAAGGAAACAGAAATTATCTGAAGAAAATTCTTCACAAAATAGACTTAGTGAAATGGGAAAAGCATATAACTTGTTAAAAAATAGGCTTGACAAAATGGAAAAAGAAAAAAAAACTCCCTGAAAAACACAATTTGTGAAATGGAAAAAGAAAATAACTTCTTAAAAACAGAATTTTTGAAATGGAAAAAAAAAACCATAGAACAAAACAACTCATTTAAAAATTCAATTGGCCAAATACAAAAAAATCTAAAAAAGGTAAATGAAGAAAATGATTCACTAAAAATAAGAACTGAACAAATGGTAATGAATGACTCAATGAGATATCAATAATCAGTCAAGCAAAACCAAAAAAAGTAAAAAAAAAAAAAAAAAAAAAAAAAACCAGAAGAAAATGTAAAATACCTACTTGGAAAAATAACTGATCTGGAAAATAGATCTAGGAGAGACAATATAAAGATTACTGGACTTCCTAAAAACCTTGATGAAAAAAGAGCCTAGGCATTATCTTTCAGGAAATCACCAAAGAGAACTGTCCTGATGTTTTAGAATCAGAAGGTAAACTAGCCATTGAAACAATTCACTGAATACCTCCTTAAAGAAACCCCCAAATTAAAACTCCATGTAATATCATGGCTAAATTTCAGAACTGTTAGACCAAGGAAAAAATATTGCAAGCAGCCAGAAAGAAACAATTCAAATACTGAAAAGCCACAATAAGAATTACCCAGGACCTAGCAGCCTCCACCTTAAAGGATTGAAGAGCCTGGAATCTGATATTCTTAAAGGCAAATGAACTTGGAATACAGCCAAGAATAAACTACTCTGCTAAACTGAATATTTTGTTTCAGGGAAGAAGATGGACATTCAATGAAAGAGGTGAATTCCATTCATTTCTTATGAAAAGACCAGAACTGAACAAAAAAATTTACCTCCAAATATAGAACTTAAGAGAAGCATAAAAAGGTAAAAAGAAAAGAACTTTTGAAAACTATATCTCTGTTATTGGTATACATAAGGATTGCAGATATAATTTGATTTTACTGTTATAACATAAAAAAGAAACTAATGGTGGAAAGGGAATGGTATCAGAAAAGGGGAAAGTGGAAGTGAAATGACGGAAATTACATTTCACAAAGAGACAAAGAAAACCTATTATAACTGAGGAAAAGAAGGAAGGGGGATGAACATTGTGTGAATCTTACTTTCATCAGATTTGGCTCAAACAGAGAATATTAGACATATTTGGTTTCACAGAGAAATCTCTCTTACCTTATAGGGAAGTTGTAAGGAAAAAGGAAAAGGGGAGGCTAATATAAAGGAAAAAAAAATGATAGGGGAAAGGTCTAAGAAAGAGGGCAGGGCTATAAAGGAGGAGCACTGCTTGATTACAAGTGGTGCTTTTACATAAAATACTGAGGAGAAGGGAAATGGGCAAAGGAAAGAGAAAAACATAATTTAGGGTAAATAAGATAGTAGAAATACAGAATTAGGCATTTTAACTGTGAATGTGAAATGGGATAAACTCTTCCATAAAACAGACTAGATAGCAGCATGGATTAAAAGCCAGAATGCTACAATATGTTGTTTATAAAAAAACACATTTAAAACAAAGTGATAGATAGAGTAAAGATAAAAGGCTTGAGCAGCATCTTTTATGCTTTAGGTGAAGTAAAAAAAAAAAAAAAAAAAAAAAAAAGCAGAGGTAGCCATCCTGATCTCAGATCAAGCAAAAGCAAAAATCAATTCAATTAAGAGAGATAAAGAAGGAAACTATATCTTGCTTAAGGATACCATATTTTATCAATATCAATACTATACATAACATACACACCAAATGGTGTAGCATCTAAATTGCTAAAGGAGAAATTAACAGAGCTGCAAGAAGAAATAGACAGCAAAACTATTATAGTGGGGAATCTCAACCTTGCTGTCTCAGAACTAGATAAATAGAACCACAAAATAAATAAATAAATAAGAAAGAAGTTAAGGAGGTAAGTAGAATATTAGAATAGATCTTTGGAAAAAATTGAATGGAGACAGAATGGAGTACACATTTTTTTCATCAGGAGTTCATGGAACCCATCCAAAATTTGGCATTATGTTAAGGCATAAAGACTTTAAAATAAAAGGCCAAAATAGTAAATGCATTTTTTTCCAGCTCACAATGCAATAAAAATTATTTTCAGTAAAAGGCCAGGGGAAAATAGAACAAAAATTAATTGGAAACTAAATAATCTAATTCTAAAGAATGAATATGTGAAACAACAAATCATAGACAAATCAATAATTTCATCCAAGAGAATGACAATAATAAGACAACAAACCAGCATTTTGGGGATGTGCCAAAACTGTAATAAGAGGAAATTGTATATCTCTAGGTGCTTGCTTGCATAAAATAGAGAAAGAAAAGATCAATTAATTGGACTGGCATCTAAAAAAACTAGAAAAAGAACAAATTAAAAAGCCCCAATTAAATACCAAACTTGAAATTCTAAAAATAAAATGGGAAATTAATAAAATTGAAAGTAAAAATCTATTGAATGAATAGATAAAACTAAAAGTTGGTTTTATGAAAAAAAAACAAAATGGATAAATCTTTAGTTAATTTGATTAGAAAAAGAAAAGTGAAAATCACATTGATAGTCTCAAAAATGAAAAGTGAGAACTTTCCACCAATGAAAAGGAAATTAAAGCAATAATTAGGAATTATTTTGCCCAATTTTATGGCAATAAATTCAATAACCTACAAAAACATAACTTTCCAGATTAATAGAATAGGAAATAACTTATTTATATAGTCCCATTTTAGAAAAAGAAATAGAGCAAGCTATTAATCAGCTCCCTAAGAAAAAATCTCCAGGGCCAGATGGATTTACATGTGGATTCTACCAAACATTTAAAGAACAGTTAACTTCACTACTATACAAGTATTGCTGATAAATAAAATACTGAGGAGGGAAAGGGGGAAAGGAAAGAGAAAAGCATAATTTGGAGTAAATAAGATAGTGCAAATACAGAATTAGTTGTTTTGACTGTGAATGTGAAATGGGGTGAACTCTTCCATAAAACAGACCAGATAGCAGCCTGGATTAAAAGCCAGAACCCTACAATATTTTATTTATAAGAAACACATTTAAAGCATAGTGATACATACAGAGTAAAGGTAAAAGCTGGAGCAGAATCTATTATGCTTTAGATGAAGTAAAAAATGGGAAAAGAAGGACTTCTACCAAATTCCTTTTAGCACACAGACATGGTATTGATATTAAACTATATAGGATGAAAAAAGAGAAAGAAAACTATAGATCAATTTTTCCAATGAATATTGATGCAAAAATCTTACATAAAATATTAGCAAAAATATTACAGAAAGTCCTTCACCATAGGTTTTATACCAGAAATGCAGAGCTGGTTCAATATTAGGAAAACTATTAGCATTATTGACTGTATAAATAACCAAACTAACAAAAACCATTAGATTATCTCAATAGATGCAGAAAAAGCATTTTTTTAAAAAAATCAAACAGCCATTCCTATTAAAAACAGTAGGGAGTTTGGGAATACATGGATTTTTCCTTAAAATAATCAATAACATCCAGTTAAAACCATCAGCAAGAATCATATGTAATGGGAACAAATTATAACCAAGCCCTATAAGATCAGGAGTAAAACAAGGTTGCCCACTGTCACCATTACTATTCAATGTTGTATTAGAAATGCAAGCTTTGGTAATAAAAGAGTAAAATAAGAAGTTAAAAAAACTAGGGGTAGCCCTCCTGATCTCAAATCAAGCAAAAGCAAAAATCGATCTAATTAAAAGATATAAGGAAGGAAACTATATCTTGCTAAGGGGTACTGTAGACAATGAAGTAATATCAATACTACACATATATGAACCAAGTGGTATAACATCTACATTCCTTTTTTCATAATTATAACTTTTTATTGACAGAACCCATGCCTGAGTAATTTTTTTTATCCCTTGTACTCATTTCTGTTCCGACTTTTCTCCTCCCTCCCTATATTCCCTCCCCCAGATGGCAAGCAGTCCTATACATGTTAAATATGTCACAGTATATCCAAGATACAATATTTGTATGCAGAACCGAACAGTTCTCTTGTTGCACAGGAAGAATTGGATTCAGAAGGTAAAAATAACCCGGAAAGAAAAACAAAAATGCAAAGAGTTTACATTCATTTCCCTGTGTTCTTTCTTTGGGTGTAGCTGCTTCTGTCCATCATTGATCAATTAGCATCTACATTCCTAAAAGAGAAGTTAACAGAGGTGCAAAAGAGTAGACAGCAAAATTATAATAGCAGGGGATCTTCACCTTGTGCTCTCAGAACTAGATAAATTGAACCAGAAAATAAATAAGCAAGAAGTTAAGGAGGTAAATAGAATGTTAGAATAGATAGGCATGATAGATATATATGTAGAAAATTGAATGAAGACAGAAGGAATACACTTTCTTCTTGGCAATTTTTAGAACCTATACAAAAATCATCAACATTTCTATGTATCATTGACCAAAAACCTCAGCAAGAAATATAAAGAGAAATTACTTTAAAGTTACTATAGATATAATTTCAAATTTACTATAGACAAAATAAGATACTTGGAGGTCTACCTGTCAAGACAAATTCAAGAAGTACATGAATAAGTTACAAAACACTTCTCACATAAATAAAGTCAGATCTAAACAATTGGGAAAATATCAGTTTTTCATGGTTAGGCTGAGCTAACATAAATAAAAATTACAATTCTGCTTAAATAGGTCTACAAATAGCAAAAGAGCTAGAATTACAACCAAAAATCACCTAACCACCTAACCAACCAAACTGAGTATAATCTTCAGGGGGGAAAAATTGGATTCAGTGAAGTAAAAGATTTTCAAGCATTTCTGATAAAAAGACTAGTGCTGAATAGAAAATTTGACTTTCAAGTACAAGATTCAAGAGAAGCACAAAAAGAGAAGAAAAAAAAGGAAATCATAACATAATATAAAGTTAAACTGTTTACAACTGTCAATGTTAAAATGATCCTTGTAATTCATAAGAACTTTCCCATTATTAGGTAAATAGAGTACATATACACATATATAGACAGAGGGCATAGGTATGAATTAATTTGAACAGATGATATATAAAAAATAAAATTAAGACTGAGAAAGAAAAGTACTGGGAGAAAGGGGAAAGAAGAAGTAGAGTAGGGTAAATAATTTCACATAAAAGAGACAAAAAAAGCTTTTTTAGTGGAAGAGAAGAGGGAGGGGAAAGGATACTGAGTGAACCTTAGTCTTACCAGAACTGCTTCAGAGGGAAGCACACTCAATTTGGTATAGAAATCCATATAGGAAAGTAGGAGATAAAGGAGATAAAGAAGGAGGGAGTAATAGAAGGACAGAGAGATTGGGGAAGAGGATTTAGCCAGAAGCAAAAAACTATTGAAGAGAATCAGGATGAAAGAAGAGAGACTAGAATAAATGGGAAGGGGAGAATAGGATGGAGGGAAATGCAGTTAATAACAGTAACTGTGCAAAAATTTTTGAAGCAAATTTCTATAATAAATGCCTTATTTATTAAACATATGATGTCAAATTAATAAAATGAGAGCCATTACTCAATTGATAATTGACCAAAAGATAGGAAGTTTTCATATGAAATAATAAAAGTTAGCTATAATTACATGCAAAAAATGTTCTAATTCACTATTGTTTGAGAAATGCAAATTAAAATAATTCTGAGATTTTACCTTACACCTATTAGATTAGAACAAAAAAAGGAAAATGGAAATTATTGGAAAGAATAAGGTGAGATGAGACAGTAATGAATTGTTGATGGTGTTTGAACTGATTGAATCATACTGAAGAGCAATTTGAAACTGTGTCTAAAGGATTATAAAACCATGCATACTCTTTGAACACTATCACTGATATATCCATTTCTCCTCCTCTCCAAAAAAAAAAAAAAAAGAAAAATGATTATATGTTCAAAAATATTTATAACATCTCCATTCTAGGATCAAAAAATTGAAAATTGAGATGTTTATCAATGGGAAGTGATTTAACATATTGTGGTATATGATTATCTTATTGTTCTATAAGAAATATAAGCAAGAAGCATCTCAGAAAATCCTGGAAAGACTTACATGAACTGACATAAAGTGAAATGTACTGTGTTCAAAGTAACAGCAATATTGCAAGATGATTCACTATGAATGACTTATTTAAATAAATTCAAAAGGGAAAAAAAATGGTCAGTAATGCTAGGATCATAGAGCCTTGTAAGAGGAGTAAAATATAAGAAGACTGAAAAGTTAGGAAAGACCAGAATGTTAAAGGTAGTAGCTAAATACAGAATTTTATATTTGATTTTAGAGTTAACAGGGAGTCACTGGAGTTTATTAAGTATGTGAAGAGGTTGGGGTGAACAATATGGTCTGACCTACTTTGGGATGATCACTTTGGTAGCTGAGTGGAGAACAGATTAGACTGGGGAAAGACTTGGGGCAGGAAGACCAAGCAGCAGACTATTCCAGTAATACAGAAATTAAGTGATAAGAGTTTGCATCAAACTTTAGGCTATATAGAAGGTATAAGAGCAGTGAGAAACTGACTTTATGAGAGGTATTATTAGAGAAGTAATTACAGAACTTGGCATCAGATATGCAGAATGAATGTTCTAAGAAGTTGAAATAGCTCCTGAGTTGTGATAATAAGTGATTGAGAAAAGTTGGAATAGGGGAGTGTTTAATGGAGAAGATAATGGCTTCTAATTTGGACATGGGGAGTTTTAGATGTCTAAAAGACTTCTATTTGAGATGTCCAATAATATGATATTGAAAGTCAGAAGAAAGATTAGTTGGATCCTTGGAGCTAAGAATAATCTGCATGGAGATGATACTTAAAATAATGAGACTTGTTCATTTGGTGGACACCCACATTTAATGGGAATGATGTGAATAAAGAAAAGAGATAAAAATGATATGGGCCAAAACTACAAGTGGAGAACTACACCAATGTCACAAAATCCCAAGGTGAAGAGAATCCAAAAGAAGACAATGATTCAAGACTACAGAGATATCAAGAAGAATGAGGGCTGAGAAAAGATTAAGAATTCGCTGGCAATTCTTGAGTGTATATACTTTTTGAGCAGGCATACACACACATACATTAAAAATATGGCCTAGTCTTAGGCTTATATCAATGTGGAAAACTCATGGCATAGAAACTCTCCATCTATACAAAAATGGCAACTTATAAACTCTCATTTTAGGATCATTGAGGGTCACAGAATTTGCCCTTGGTCACACAGATAATAGGTGCCAGAACCAGAATTTAAACTTATATTTTCCTAAATCCAAAGAAAGCTTTCCATCTAGAATATCATGTTTCTGCTTCTCCTGCTGTATGTTTGATTTAATTTCTCCTTACTGTTGAAAACAACACATTGGCCTCTATTTTTAATTTGACAGTGCTACTGGCATTCACTAACACATTATAGTATTCTCTTGACTGATCTTTTATCACCATATGGGCCAGTCACCCATTAGGTGGCTGAATTGGCAAGGTACTCAGTGAGTCCTAAGTATAACTTTGAGACCACAGGAGATGTTGTGTTCTGTAATTATGCATGCTTCTGGGCTGTGGAATCTGTTCCCCACTGAAATTAAAGAAGTAGCATCTGTTGCAGAAATTAGGCTAAAGTGAAGGTACTGTGTTTGTCAACATTTTAAACTTTTCTTTATTATGTTCACTTCATTTTCTGATGTTTTTACCCCTAATTTTAAGCAAAGAGGGATTTTGAATTGAAACAAACAAATAGCAAGAACCAAATGTTGGGCAACTATGCATTTGTGTAGTAGAGTACTACTGAAGATTGTGTCTTCAATGGTCTACAATTTCATATTAGACACTAATGTTTGTCTGTACAAAGTTAATCCAAATCATTTATTAAAATACATCTGGAAAGATTGTCCTTCTTATATGAGATAAGTGTGTACATAGTTGGGAAAACAGGTGGAACATGTTAAATTCATTGTCGAATCAATCACTGTGTCTATTTCCATTTGTTTTACTGAACAATTTTATGTTATTGTTATAAAAACAAAGTTCTTTTTTGGTGGGGGACACAGTAAATATGAGATAAATGGCTAATATAAGAACAAAAATGTTTCAGTACAATTGTTTTGAAAAAAAGTGGATAAAATATAGAATTAAAAAGAAACTATAAACATTGGAATAGTGATTAACAACATTTTTTAAATGTTAGAACTAACTTTTTAGAATGTGGGTTCTATATGTTGCATGTCATTATGATAATTGTATAGTAATACAAAGGGATGTTATGTGTTATAAAAATGACAAATATGGAGAGATATGGGTAAATACTTAAAGTGATACAAAGCTAGTCCAACATAATGAGAACAACATACAAATATTTCCAACTGTATAAAAATTAAAGCAACAAAGCTTTATTAAAAGACAGACTGACCTATAAAGGACTGCAAAAAAGAATATATTATAGAGTTATCATTTACTTAAAATTTATATTTACTATTTTCCCAAGCCAAATTTTAAAAGTTCAAACTTCAGGATTTCATATTGAGTTTGGATTATTATGTTTGTTGGGAATGCTTTTACAAATGTAATAATAGATAATCAAGATTAAATTATGAAACTACAAGTTGAGAGTCTGTGTGATATTCTGGCAATGTCATTGGACCAGAATTTATGAAAGATTTAATTTCCAGCTTTGTGTGAAGTTTAGGCAACTTCACTTGTGTGAGTTTAGGCAAATCAACCAACCTCTCAGAATTTCTTTCTTAATATATAAAGTAAGTGGAGTTCAAAAAATCCTATTAGGCTCTTGGGTTTCTAAACTCTTACAATATTGATACTTTTTAATAGTGAGTACTTTTTGTTTTGTACTCTAATCACTTTATAATATGCCCTCTTCCCATTTACACAAGTCTTCCTCATAACCAAAAAACCATTTAAACAAAAATGACTTATAAAATGATATGTTAGTATGTGCAACAATCTGCTCCTAAAGTTCTCCACTTCTCTACTGAAAGAAAGGAAGTTTTTCATTGTCACTTCAACAGGATAAAAATATGTCACTACAGGCATGATTTTTTGGATAAGTTTTATAAATAAAATAGATAATAGAGAGTTTAAAAAAGTTGCTTAAAGATTTGGAAGGACGGGACCATACCCTCTTCCTAGTGCAAACAATTAGCTTTCAATAGAGCTTTTTAATAAATTAAAATAAATATTTAATTTAAAAATTTATCCTTATACCTCTCATATAGTGAGAAGATATTGTTTAAAATGCTTTGCAGGGTTTTTTTTAATTTTTTTTCTTTATTTTTTTATTTTAATTCCAAATCTCCCCTCTTCTAATTACTGAATGGTTCATTGAGAAGACAATTAATAGGATAGTTATTGTTTATATGAATTCATGAAAATATTTCCATATTATCCATATTATTAGAAAAAAAGAAAAGAAAAAGCATTTACTTCAATATTTACTCAGAAATCTGTAGTTCTCTTTGGATAGATTGCATTTTTCATTGGAAATATGCATCACTGCATTCATCAGAGTAGTTAAGTCTTTCATAGTTGATCACTATTTTAAAATAGTTATTATGTACTGTGTTTCTCTTGGCTCTTTTCATTTCACTTTTTATCAGTTCATATTTCTCTTAGTGAAGCAAGTATTAAAAAGACAAAGAAATTATAAATTATCCTTCAGTGACTAGGTCAGGTCCTCCTCTTGCATGTTGCCCCAACTTCTCCAATTAAAAGCTGCCATCATACACAATTTAGTGGCCTTACAACTGTTAGCTGGAGCTTGTAAACCCTAGGCACTGTCAGATTCCAAGTGCTAAAAGAAAAATTTAATCCTGAAATTCCCTCTTTGTCTATCTGTGTGTCAATCCTTTTTCCTGCCTTCCTTCTATGTCTCTCTGTCCGTGTGTGTGTGTCTGTATTACTCTATCTCTCCTCCCTTTCTTTCCATCCCCTCTCTATCTCTGTCACTCTCTGTCTTTGTCATTATTTTAACTACTTAGTTGACCAAAACAGGGTAAGGAAAAGAAAGAACTATAGGATGTTGCTTCTTCCACTCTTACTAGAAGCAAGCAGAATGGATATGAGAGTATCACATTTACTGAAGTTATTGATCACGAGTACTTATAGGCACCAAATGGTGTCCCTTAAGAGATTTTCATTGTATCTTCTGGTTCTGCAGAGAGAGCATGGTACAGGACATGTGAAAACTGAATTTGGAGTTGGGGAGTCCTCAGCAAATCCTTTATCTGGAATTTAGAAACTATGCAAAAACAAACAAGTTATTTTATTTCTTTGTGCCTCAATTTCTACATTTGCAAATAAAGGGGATGAATTTATTCAGCAACTGGGTCCCTTACAGGTCTAAACCTATGAAGTACTTTGGGCTCTTGATATCTGGCAGATAATAGTTAAGTTATTTAAATGCTTTATTTTACCTCATCTGATTGAGAAACCAAATGTTTCTAGAACGTCTTTGGCTCAATTTTTCTTTCTGGAGACATGATCACTTAGTAATGATTATACATGTTCTGAGCAAGAAATTCCTCTGTACATTCAGTCTTTGATTATCTGTGCTAATGGAGGAGAGCTGTGACCTAGACAACACCACAAAAGCCAAACATTTTAATTTGGCTTTGGGTTGTGTTTTAGTACTTAAATTTGAATATCACTATTCCTGGCATGCTGGGAATTCATAACACTTCATCCAGAATAATGAATACTCAAAATACTTCCTGAGTTTCTCATTTTATTCTTTTGCTCTAATTTTTCAGGCTAACACACATGATTAAATAGAATTGTTTGATATTTTCTTTTCCTAAAGTTGGTATTATGTCCTTACCCATCCTTAGTAATAAAGTTTGTATGATCATCAGGAACAGAAAGACAGAAGAGGAAAAGAAGAGAGAGAGAAAGAGAGACAGAGACAGAGAACAAGAGAAACAGAGAAGAGAGGAGAAGAAAACAGAAGGAGACAGACAGAGAAGACAGAGACACAGAAAGAAGCAGATAGAGAACAAAGAGACAGATAGAGAGGCAAACAGAGACAGAGAGACAGTGAATCAGAGACAGAGAGGCAGAGACAGAGACACACAGAGAGAAAGAGACAAAAAGGCAGAGAGGCAGAGACAGAAACAGAGAGAAAGGAAGAGAGGGAAGAGACACACAAAGAGAGACACACAGAGAGAAATACAGAGAGAGGACAAGAGAAGGAGGAGAGAAACAGACAGAAACATAGAGAAACAGACAGACAGGGAGAAACAGAGACAGACAGACAGAGAGGTAATCTCAGGATTAAGTTTCCCCCAGGAAAGTATTGGTTGGCATTTCTTTGATATAATATATTATAGATAAGTTCCAGGTACGTAGTAAATTAAAGCATTGATTGATTAATATTGCCATATAACTTTTCCATCATATAATTTCATCAATGTAGCACGTTCTTTTTTTCTCCCTGAACCATTATGCACTGACCTTTCCATTGTTAATGGTTTTTCTCTTGTCTGACTAGAGAGACTTTTTTATCCCTCTTTTTTAGAGATTAACTCCAAAGAAAATTTATTTTTCAGTGGAAAGAATTATTTTCAACCTACTCTTTCAAATGCCTTTTTAGTATCTAATTGATGTATTGGACACTGCATTCATTTGTGGGCATCGGTATTTGCATAATCAAAATTAATTTTTGCTTAATGTCTTAAAAATCACATTACTTATTTGGAACACATAATGCAAAGAATTCAGAATTCAGTTTGCCTGAATATCATTCTACATTTTCCCTTGCATTGTTCTAATTCCTGAATCCTTCATTGAGGCCATGTTTTGTTTCCCCTGTCTACTATAACTCTCTCAAGGAGAATCATTTCAAATTATGTAAAGATAGAATCTAATACAATTATTGTGAAAATTAGGTACCAAGTTAGTCTTGGGGGACTAAGCGATGTCACAGGATCCTCACCATCACTTCTATTTCACAAAGTCAACTTCTGTTGACTTTAAAGGCTTTCCTAACAATTACCCTGTGATATAGGTTATACTGCAAGCACAACTATTTTTATTTTACAAATAAGGAAACTGAACCTTACAGTACTTAAAAAACAGATGATTAAAGTTGTCTTAATTGAAGACAGAAGGAATTGAGGCCCAAAAGAATAGATTAAAGCATTTATGGTTCAATAAAATTCTTAGTCTTTTGAGGCAAGAGGAGAAAGGACTATAATGTGAACACTAAAAGAATTGTTTCAATATAATAAGAGCTCAATAGTTTTGGCAATAATTATAACAGATTAACACCACCTCCTCCCCATTGCATATCATATGATCTTCATGAAAATCTATGATAAAAGTGGTTGTCACCTGGTGACCAATGTTTTGACAACATACCTCTCTATATTTAATCTTGTCTTTACCAGGGACATTATTAAATTCTTTTTGGATTGCTAGGATGTATAATAGCCTACTAAATAAAAGGCTTGAAAATTTCATTCTTTGCTACACCATAATTCAATCAAAGGCATATAGAAAAAAATAGAAAGCATTTAGAAAGAAGGGAGGAGTAAGTCTTTCTGATATTAGTTAGAAGCACATAATATTTGAGATAACTTAGCAATTGACTCATTTCAAGACAAAGAAGCTAAAACACAAAGTTTAGCAATTTACTCAGACTTGTAACTGAAATAGAGCAACTATGATAAATTTAGTTGTTATATATTAAGTCCCAAAGGATCCAAAGAACAAAATGAAGGACAAAAATGAAGTGGGGCCTCTCCCTGAGTAGCTCATCTTCTACAGAAAGCACCTAAGCTTTCCTCATAATCACATTAGTTATTGGTCTTTGGATTCAATTTGCTGTGAAATTTTACTTGAGAGATGATTTTTATTGTAGCATATATAAAATATACCATAATATATGGGCATCTACAAAATAGATTACAGACAGTAAAAATATGAGCAAGGGATCAATACTTAGACAAAATCTAATAGGAGACGAATAATTCTTAGAGGCAGACATTTGTAAAGATTGCACTCAGGCACAGGGGACAGCCAATGCTAAGGGCATGGAAATGTATAATGAGGTGCTATGCATGAGAAACATTATGAAGGCTATGGAAATTGAGAAGTGGGGCACAGCTAGATGATGCAGTGGATAAAACACTGGTCCTGCGTTCAAATCAATAGGACCTATGTTCAAATCCAGCCTCAGACACTTACTATGGAATCCTGGGCAAGTAACTTAACTGCCAAAATTCAATCTACAAAAGTCAAATAAATGAGAAGTGTATGAGAAATTAGAAAGTCAGGATATTAAAGAGAGTAGGTTGTGTGATAAAGTCAAAGATTGTGAGTCAACTGCTGAATTCATTAGAGAGAATGGAACATGAACTGGAAGACCCACATATAATAATAAGGATCTATACAGGATGGAACAACTTTAAAAGAACAGAATTGAATATTAAGTGTTAGGGCCAAAGGGAGAGTATAAAAATGTGAGTAGGAAACTAGGAGTATGCTAATCTCCTCTGACTGTGTATGCCATAGAGTGTGAGAGCCTTGGAGAGGGCATCAGAAGATACTGGTGTATTTAAAGAGAAATTGCTTTTCAGTGAGCACCAGAATAAAGAAGGAACAAAAAACCTAGTGGCAGAAAAAAAAAGTCAAGATGTTTTGTGATGGTCTGGGATGAAGTAAATGATCTTGCTTGGCATTTCTGATGTCTTACCAAGCTCTAAGCACTTCATGACACCTGTAGGCTTCAGGAGAGAGGGAAAGAGAAAGAGAAGACAGAATGGTCAAACCTACTGCCAAGTTTGCAACTCATTCTTTTGTGATTCTAAGTGCCCTATGTGTCACAATTCAACAGGCCAAGACAAATTTGTTGGGGAATGGCTGAACAGCTTGTAGTATACAATGTAATGCAATATTATTGTGCTATAAAAAATGGTGAGAAGGCGGATTTCAGAAAAACCTGAAAAAAAAACTAAACATGAACTGATGTTGAGTGGATGAACAGAATCAGGAAAACATTGTGCACAGCAACAGTAACATTGTGTGATGATCAATTTTGAAAGACTTAGTTATTTTTAGCAATACAATGATTCAAGGTAATGCAAAAAGATTCATGAAGGGAAATGCTATCTACATCCAGATAAAGAATTAGAG
This sequence comes from Antechinus flavipes, assembly GCF_016432865.1. Lineage (NCBI taxonomy): Eukaryota > Metazoa > Chordata > Mammalia > Dasyuromorphia > Dasyuridae > Antechinus > Antechinus flavipes. The sequence continues at coordinate 290,326,634 of NC_067399.1, read as the reverse complement.
TCTGAATGTAGATAAAACATACTTTTTTCTTTTTTTTGTTTTTACCTTTTGTTCTGATTCTTCTTTCCCAATATGAATGAAGTGAAAGGATATTTAATATGATTGTACATGGGAAGGAGGCAAGGAAGAAGAAAAAATTAGAACTCAAAATAACTATCTTTCCATGTAATTGGAAAAAAAATATTATTAAATGAGAGGGAAAAGAAAAGGATTACCAACTTAACATTTTTTCTCCACAAAACTGCAAGCCCAACTAATAGTTGTAACTGATGTTGCAGCATCCCAAATTTTGCAAAAACCTCACATATAGAATCTCATCTATGTCCTATAATAAGCCTTTGAGAAAGAGAACTAAAACTACTCTTTGACTCTTAACAAATGAGTACATTTAGTTCCCGAGAGATTACTTGTCCATGGACCCATCATTTTTTAGTCAGCAAGTATTTATTAAGTAACTACTGTGTGCAAGACACTTTGATATACAGACTAGTTGGAGAGAGAAAAACAAAAGAAAGTCCCTGCTCTAAAGGAGATAGAAACAACAAGAAAAAAATAGGTACAAATATGATATATTATATCCTATCTTGTTATGTCATGTCACATCATATCATATTATGCTATAATGTCATTATATCATATCATATTACATCATATTATACCACATCATACCATACCATATCATTCCATATCATACATCATAAAATACAAAATAATAAATAGAAGGAAGACATGAGAATTAAGAGGGATCAGGAAAGACTTTTTGTAAAACATGGGTTTATAAATTATGGGACTTGAAGAAAGTCAGGAAGTGTAGTTGAAGATATAGAGAATTCTAGACTTAAAGAATGCCAGTGACAATGCATGCAATAGGAAAATGGGGCATCTTGTACATAGAACAGCAAGGAAGTGGAAGTGTCCCTACATTGCAGAGTAATGGAAGGAACTAAGGTATAACAAGACTACAAAGGCAGGGGGCCAGAATGTTAGAGGATTTGATTGCCAAATGAGTGATCCTGAAGATAAGAAGAAGATACTAGTGTTTAATATATAGGTGTATGGGACAGTGTGGGGGAGTTATATGGTCAGATCTCCACTAGAGGAAGATTAGTTTGACAGGTGAGTGGAGGATTAATTGGAATGAGATCAAGAAGACCTCACTAGCAAACTATCTCTGTAGTTCAGGTATGAAGTGAGGGTCATAATTGGGCTGATAACAGTAGTAGAGGAGAGAAGGTATAAAGTCTGGGCTAACTCTCTGGAAGGCCCCAGGACCAGCCCATCTTGGTCTTTAGGTGGAGAAGTGAAGGAGGCAGAAGAGTTCAGCTAAAAGAAGGAACTATATTCAAGAGATTGAATATGTATGAGTGAAAAAGAATGAAGAATGGAACATGATATTTAGGATGGGAGTCTGGGTGACTAGGAGAGTATTAGTTTCTTTGACAATGATGGGGAAATTTGGGAGGGAAAAGGATTTATCAATAATGATAATGACATTAGTTGTGGACATGTTGAGTTTAAGATATCCATTGGACATCCAGTTTGAGATGGTCAATAGACAATCAAAATGTAAAATTTGGAATTTGAGAGAAGTATAAGGTATTAGCTCTGGTTAGCTAGGTTATACAGTACATAGAGAACTAGATCTGAAATCAGGAAAATAAATCCTTCTGAGTTCAAATCTGGTTTCAGACACTTACTAACTTGGTGACCTTAAGCATGTCATTTAAATCCATTTGCCATGGTTTCCCCATCAGAAAAATGATGCAGAGAAGAAAATAACAAACCATTCTAGTATCTTTGCCAAGAAAACCCCAAATGGGTCACAAAGAATCAGAAAATCTTAACACTAATAACAACATAGAAATCTGAGAATCATTAGTCTATAGATCATAACATAAGAATTGATGAGATTGCCACTTTTGACACAATATAGATGGAGAAAACAAAAGGACCTAGGACAGATCTATACATAATGTTGATTGCCTTCATAGCCAATAGCATCATATCTCTACATCTCTACATCTGACTCAATTGACTACTCTGTAATTAAACCTAATTACTTTCATATTGTCTCCCCATTTGACTAAGTAGAGCTATTTTTGATTTTCTTTCTATCACCAGTGTTTGACACAATGATTGTCATACTAAATGCTTCTTATACCAAAATAAGAAATGTAGGGTCATATTATTGCTATATTGAGGTTCACAAGAAAAAATATTATAGTTAACTTGAAAAATTAGTTCATTGATCTTTTTTACAGCAATTATATAAACCTCATTTTATGTTTTTCTAACATTTTGATCTTTACTCAGTAAACTTTCTAAATGTAAAGTCCTATTTATAGCAACATGAATTATTAATAAGAAAAGAACAAATACTTATTTTCAATTAAAAGCAGTTATATGTGTTTTCTCCTATCTTTGTTCTTAGCACAGTGAGCCTAATTTTTCAGAGGTAAACTCATAGATCTATTGTAAATTCAGTTGATTTCCAAGTCTTGCACACTTAGTCACTTAAATAGAATAATGAATACAATTCTAACTTTTTTGTTGCTTTTAAAATTGGTTTTCAGCCACATCACCAACTACAATAGGTACTTCTTAGGTCGTCAGCTAATGTGGGTCAAAAAAGCATCAGTACTATGAGCCTGAGTAGCTTTTGCAATGAGACATTTATAACTGGAAATGGATTTGAGGTTACAGTACGTTCTGTTAAAGAGATTTTGATGTATTCCAAAAATAGGTTAGAATTCTAGTCCATCTGTACTGTCTTCTTACTCCTTGACTACCCTTTTAATTTTCATTATTTTCCTTTTTCAGAACTGATATTGTCTTAATGTTATCTTTATTTTTCCACAGGTTTATCAAGAGATTGAATGATTAGAACTTCAGAATTTGCTGGTTGTACTGTTTTGTTTCCTTGTTATTATGGAATTATATAGCTGATTTGGAATGAACTTTGGATAACATCTAGTGTAACTCTGTCTGTGAAATAAGGATCATCTCTATAACTACCCTTAGAATAAATATCTAGCACTGACTAAAATATCTTTTAAGGTTACTTATTTTATTTTGGACAGTCTAAATAGAATTTCTCTCTTCAAATCAACAATTTTTATTAAACATTGGTAATATCAGTCACTGTCTGGTATAATAGAGATAGAAAAATTCTACCGAAAATAAATCATTCCTAACCTAAAGTTGCTTATAGTCTGTTGAGGAAAATAACAAATTATTTTTATAATTACTTTGTATACATATGTATATACATAAATATGCATATATATGTAGGTATAGATATATCTGTATAAATATATGTTGTTGCTGCTAAGTCATTTCAGTCATATCCAACTCTTTGAACCCATTTGGGTTTTTTCCTCACAAAGATGTTGCAGGGTTTGACATTTCCTTCTTCAGTTCATTTTACAGTTGATGATATCAAAACAAACAGAGTTAGTTGACTTGCCAAGGGTCATACAGCTAGTAATTCTGTGAGGTCATATTTGAACTTAGGTTTTCCTGACTCCAAACCTGGCAATCTATCCACTCCAAGATCATACAGGCTCTTAAAAATGTATGTTTGTGTATTTGTGGATATACATGTATACCACACATACATATTTACATATACAGACCCATGTACGTATATAAGCCTGTATGCATATGTGTATGTATTTCTTCTTTCTCCCAAAAATATCTAGTTATATCGACCTACATATAGATATATAAGTATGGATTAAATATAAATATATAGGCTATTAATTGAAGCAGCAAATATAGTGTAAAGCCTGGTGTCAGGAATATTCCTCTTCTTGAGTTCAAATCTGTCTTCAGATTTTGGACATGTTACAATCCTATTAGCCTGAGTTTTCTTTCATCTATAAAGTGAACTGGAGAAAGAAAAGGTAAACTACTTTACAATCTTTTAAAAGAAAACCCTAAACGATATCACTAAGAGTCAGCTACAACTCTAATGATTTAACCACAAAAAGGTATCAATATATACATGTAGAATAAATCAAAATTTTTTTAAAATAGGGTAGGGCACTGACTGAGAGAAACAGAAAAGATCACATAAGAAAATAGTACCTGAAGTGGGCCTAGACAAAAGCCTAGTGGCTACAAAAGATCAAGCTGAGGAAAGAGAGTATTCCAAAATTGAAGAAGGCCTGACACATAAGTAGGCAATAGACTAGATCATGGACAAAGAATAGCAAATTCATTTAAAATGCAGAAGGCTTTAAAAATAGTAATGTGATATCAGTCTGAAGAGAAAGATTGGAACCAAATTCTGAAATTCATACAGATAATAACCTAACCACATCTTCTAATTCTATGAGATTTTGTTTTTATACATTCTCCTATGAAACCAACATAATAATTTAGCTAATAGTCTTCCATCTACTGCTTATAGAGAATACTGTATTCAGCTCTCAGAAGAGGCCTCTACAATCTTGAGGCTCCCTTTTAAAATAAAAAAAATTAAAATTTAAAATATAAAAAGTTAAAAATTTAAAAAAATTCAACATTTAATTATTCTACTACCCAAAGATTTTTTGTCAGAATTCCCTTGAGCAGAACTTTTATAATGATGTTCCTTCTCTGAGGTGTTTGCTAAATTAACTTAGTTCCACAATAGTCCCTTTGCTTTTTTATAATATTTGTTCATAATAAAAGTAAATAGTAGAACCTTACAGAAGCATTCAGCACCAAAAATGGTTATTAAATAGACAAAATGGACAAGACTAGTATTTCCTAAAAGACACTATTTGGGAAAACATCAATATTTAACTTGAACTTGTTAGGAATTTAAAAAAGAATAGGGAAGAGGAAGGAGTCATTTTCCTAGGAACCAGAAAAGAGGATTATATCACAACTACTCCTATAATTATTAAAAGTAATAGTGGCAGTAATAGTAGTAGTAGCACAAGCAGTTTTGCTTAGTTTTTATTGTTGTTGTTCAGTTGTTTCAGTTCTTTCTGATTCTTTGTGACCCCCCTGAGATTTTCTTAGGAAAGATATTGGAATGTTTTACCATATTTATTCTTTAGCTCATTTTGTAGAAGTGGAAACTGAGGCAAATAGGGTTAAGTAACTTGCTCAGGGTAACACAGTTAATTTAAGGTCAGAAATTATAAAGTATAATAAATAAAGTCTTCCTGACTCCAATTCCAACATTCTATCAACTACATCACCTAGTTGTCCTTTATTTAGTATTTACTTAATTAGAATTGTTATTAATCCCAGAAAGGCAAATGAAGTATACATTGCTTGCATGTATTATCCATTTTGACACTCAAAACCCTGTGACAGGTTTTTTTGTTATTATAATCATTTTATAGATGAAGGAACTGAGTCTAAAAGAAATTAAGAGACTTTTCCATCATCATAAAATTAATAAACATAGCATTGAACCAGAGGTTTCTTAGATCTAGTTTTCTTATTGTTAAGTTTTTAATATGAGAATTTATAACTCAAAAATCAGCAATTATTAAAAATCAGGACTATATTTTTTTGCTGATTTTTAGACTTAGGAATGTGTTAATAAGGCAGATTAAATTTATAATTGTATGTTCATTTATCCTCTTTTCCACCCCTGCTAGACTAGTTGTTAAACATACATTGCTCTATAAACATTGTTTGAATTCTGCAAAATTGCATTAAAAAAAAATCATCCTCAGGTTAATGAAGACACCATGAAGACTAGATTTTGAAATAATAATAATATTGGTGATGGTGATGATGAGTATTTATAGAGTACTTGAAGGATGGAACAGTGCTTTTATATCTATTATCTATTTATATCTATTATCTCATTTATGATTATATAATCCTGGATTGAATTCATAGTTTCTTGACTACAAATCCAGGAAGCTATTTTATGTCACCTCTGTGACTCAACTATCAGATAATGTTCATCTTGTATAGTGACAGAATAGCAGAAAAGCAAAGCCAGCAAGGCTCTATATATAGCCTTCTATATAATGCATAACTGAGTAAGACTTCTCTCTACAATGTCCATGAGGACATCTTTTGGGCTTTACCCAAGAGTCTATTATAGAAGTGGCCCATGAGTATGAATGCTGACAGTTAATTACATCCACCAGAAAATCATGAAATTAACAAGAATTCATTATAAAACTTCAGAGGAGCAGGGGAAAAAGCTCTTCAGGGAAAAGAGCACTATGACAAAATAAAATTCCTTGGAAGTTTAGGGTTGAGAGGTGGAAAAAGGGTTGGCTGTGTAGACATGGTTTCCAAAATTTATAGTCACATCTTCTCCTGACCTTTCCTCTCCTAACTTCTAAGGCATAAATTAATGATACTTATTCTCTTTTGGACGGGAAAAGATGCAGACTTCTATCCTTTTCATTTCTGATTTAGCAAGAAAGGTCACCATGATGTACTTTTAGGTTGTATTTCTTGGCAGTCTTTAAGCACTGTTAAATTCCTTTAGTTCTCTATAGTCTCACTAGCTTCATCACCAATTTTACGATACTACTCTCTTCAAGAAGGGATACAATTTTCTTTTTTTCTTTTGCTATTGTCCAAAAATAAAGTCCAAAAGAGCAGGAATAGATTGTAAATGGTCTAGGTTAGAATTCTGCTGAGACTAGAAATACTAAAGCATGATGATCCTTTTCAGTAACTGCATCCAATTCAGAAAGAGGTCAAGTAGTTCAACTGTGGCTTTTCAAATTAAATCAGGAGACTTTCCTCATTTCAGCCCTTTGTGAGATATGTCACATTGCAACCATCATGCTCCTGGGTCTATTCTGGGGGTCAAATATGCTTTTGCTCTCTGCCCACCCCAGGCTTATTTTTTTTGTCTTGTTTAATTTTCTACTTGGAAAATCTAACTATATAGGTTAGTTGGATTTCCCTATTGTTTTTTCTTTTCCCCTTGAATTTGAGCCCCCTGTTTTTTGCTATGTGTGTGTTTGAGTGCACACATTTGGTAGGGTAAGGTTAATTAGAGCAATGCCTTTTGAAATCTTCCCCAAAGATCCCTAAATCCTTATTCTATTGTAAAATGATGTAATTAACTTCTGTTTCCTCTGACTCACCATCTGGATAGCATACAATTCTTAGGCTCCAGAGTGAGTTTAAACAAGAAAGTGTCCAGGTGTCATCTTTCATGTTGTTGTTTTTCTTTCCTTTTTTCTTTTCTTTCTTTTTTTGTTGTTGTTTTTTTTTTTCTGGAAGATTGGTTGTTCATTTTATTATTTAAGTAAACTCCTTGAAAATTGATATTGTTTCTCAAGAGTTTACTTTCTATCAAGAGAGAGAAGAGGTATACTTACAAATCTGTATAAAATAAGTATAAAGTAGTTAAATGCCATGAAGGGATGGATAGAGGGCAATGACAGTGGAGGGGATTAGGAAAAGCTTCATGGAGAAGTTACTATGTGAACTACATCTTAAAAGAAGAGAAGTATTCTACAGAGGGAAATGAGGAAGGAGAGTACATATCCACAGATAAAGGACTAGAATCAGAATTAGGAAGACCTCAATTCAAATCCTACCACAAATGCTTACTGGATATATGTGATCCTAGGAATTCTCAATCAATCTGTGCCTCTGTTATGCAAGTGAAGAAGTCAGACTGGAAAGGGAACAATATAGAGTGAAACTGGAAAAGATAGAGTGAGGCCATATTGTGAAGGGCTTAAAAAGCTAAACCAAGGAGCTAATGTCTTTGAGATAGTAGGGATCCACTAGAGTTTATTGAGTAAAGAAATAACATTGTCAAGTTAGGATTTAATGAAAAAAATAAAATTAGCAATCTTATAAAAGATAGATTTGAAAGGTGATAGATTTGAGACAGGGAGACCAATTATAAGATCCTTGATATAGTCTAAGTAAGTGGTAATGAGAGCATGATCTATGGTAGTGAATGTATTAGTAGAAAGAAAAAGTTGAATTTGAGAAATGTTATTTAATTAGAATTGAAAAGATAAGTAGGATAAGAAAAGGAGTTGAGGATAATATTGAGATCACAAACTTGAACATTGGTAAAATGATAATAACCTTGACAAAAATATGTACCTTTAAAAGAAAGGTGTATTTTGAAAGTTATATTTTGGAAATGTTGAATTTAAGATATCTCAAGGATATACATTCTGTGGTGTTCAATGGTCAGTTGTCATGTGAAACTAGTATTCAAAGAAGAGACTGAGGCTGAATATAAAGTATGAATCCTGAAAAGACATGACAATTAAAAAGATGGGATTCAATGACGATATAAAATAAGACTGTAGAGTTTGAAAAGAAGACCTAGAACAAAGCCTTAGAAAACAACCACAGTTAGGGAACATGATATGGATTATTGATTAGTTAGTGATTATTGAGATTATTGAAATCAGACAAATGGGAAGAAGTAAGAATAATTCTCACTGCCAAAACACAGAGAAGAGAGAATATCTAGGAGGACAGGGTAGTCAATAATGTTAAATTCGGCAAAGAAACCACGATTGTGAAGACTGAGGGTTCATAAATTTGGCAATTAAGAAATTATTGATAACTTTGTAAAGAAATGTTAAGTTAAATGATTAAGGGAAAAATAGATTTTAAGGAACCTAGGTTCCAATCCTGCTTCTGATCTATATTGATTATTTGACTTTGGACAAGGCAACAACAGTAATTCCTACTGACCTCAGAAAATTCTATCTAAAACTAAGTTTCCAAACAATTTCTGATAATTAATAAATGACATTTCTTTATTGAAAGATGCCTAAATTAATACAATTATTTCAGGATAAAAATAAAATGAAACAAAAGAAAAAATAAATGATAAACAATAATAGAGATATGTTATTCATATTTATTTGCCCCAATATCTAGAAAAAGTTTCTTCAAGAACTCAATATTTCAAGGATGTATGATTTCTTCTCTGTGGTTATCTCACCACAGTTATAAATTACAATCTTCTCTTCTGCAGTCTTTTAAGAGTTTTCATGGTCAAAAGAAATTTTACCTAATGTCCAATCACATGCTTATGAGCTTCTCTGAACTTAGGCAGGCTTGTCAAGATGGACAATATATAGTTATTAAGGCCATACCAAATACCTTGTAATTTGACTAGATGTGTCATAGTGAGTTATTTTTTTTCTACTGATGTACCTTTTTCAGAAACCAGGATCATTCCAATGTCATGATGAGACATTGGAGAAGGAATGTAACAGTGACCATTCTGCATAATAGTTAAATGAGACATGCTTGTTGAATCAAAAGATCTGGGTAAATAAATTTATCCTTTACTGTGTTTATTACAAATCTGATTTTTGGTATTCATATCTGTCTAAGCAACAATAATGCTAATTTGATCAATCATCTCTTTTTTCCATTCATTTAACCTGGATCCTAAAATTTTTACCATTAAATTCACTCTTAATTTTTAAATGTGATTTGGCTATTTACTTATATAATCTTGGGTGAATCTTTTTTTTTTCTCATAAACTCTAAGATTTTTTCAAATTAAAACACTATATGATCTGTAACTCTATTATTACTTTGAAAGGTAATATTGCATATTGGAAAAACTTCATAATTTGGAAGCAGGAAATCCAGATCCCTCCATGGAAAGTAACTATAGGATCATGAGAAAGTTATTTAATTTCTGTGAACCTCAGCTTCTTCATTTATTAAATGTGAATAATAAAGCTTATTGTATTCCAGAAGGCTTTTGTGATAGCAAATTAGATGATGTACATAAAGCACTTTGCCCTTATAAAAATATTATATAAATGTCAGTTATTATTGTAAATATGAGAAACACTATTAACTAACAGTAATATTGCTCTGGTGAGCCTCTCAATACCCATTATGCCTCACTGTCATCTAACATACAGTTTACTTGATAGAATGGGTAATAGAGGGTATATTTTAATGATTAGAAGTTGGAATAGTGTGAGTAGTCTCTTTGAATAAATCATGAGACACCACCTAACTCTAATGGATCATGTCAGTATAGAACTGATTAGGATGAATAAAAAGAGCAATAATTGGATAAGATGATATTAATACAAATTATATTATTTGTAAATTTGTAAAAAAAATTATTTCAGGCTTTACAGAATCCCTTATAAAATCTAAGATTTTATAAGGGATTCTGTAAAGCCTGAAATCTTCTAGCCATCATCTGTGCAATAAAGGGAAAAGATTTATTCTACTAAAATATGAATCAAACCAAATAGAATCTCTTAGGGAAATAACCAAATGTGGTCAAGTAGTTATCATCATCAAAAACTTAAAGTAAACTCTTCAATAAAACTGCAAACTTAGTTGCTTCTTTTTTCAAAACCAGAGTTGTAACTAGTACAGGATTAATAGGATATTGCAGTAGGACATGGATGCACAAGGAGGCCAATTTCAGCTTGCTCCTCTTCAGATTTTTCAGGCACAAATGACTTCAGCAGCCATTTCCAGTGTCTTGTCAATAAGGTGTCCCTTTCATGTTGTCCCCGCTCTCATGTAATCCTTATGACAACAAAAGGCAGGACTGGACAATAACTTCCATCTGGTCACAATGTTCTTTGTGTTACTGCTGCACTTTTCACTGGATTTGCCTCACACTTCTAGCTAGTTATATCTCTGCTTAGAGTCTTTATGTGGAGACTTCATTTCTAACTAAGATTCTCTGATTCTATTTCAGTGTCTGACCTTCTGACAAGATGACAAACCTTCTCCTGTCAGCTTTAATATGAAGTTATTTAACATAAAATTTCAATAGCAATTTATGTAGCATCCTATGTATGAAACTGGATATTAGGAGAATTATATTTATAATATATATATGTGCATATATATATATATATCGCATTGATCTTAATTTCTTCAATTCTAAAAATTGAACAAAAGGCAAATAGTATGTTCATAAACTTGCATACATATTAAATAAAAATAAAATAGGTCATAATATATCCTCACGAGATTATAAGCAACATGATTGGAATCATGTTATGATATTTAAATTTTTCTCATGATATTATAGATATTTAATATTTGCTGATAAAATTGAATGTAAACAGCAAATAAAAACACCACTAAGAATTAGGTGAGTTTTGAGGGAAAAAGAGGAGATAAAGAAAGGTTTCCTGGAAGAGATAGCTATTTTCCATATCATACCTATTAGAATAATATGTACATAGAAGAGGAAAATAATAATAGGAAAGCAGAAAGTAATGATAAAATAGGATCCCCAGAAAAATAAGCATACTGGAATACTTTCAGTGGTGTTGAGAATCGGTCTGGCCATTCTGGAAAACAATTTGAAACTATCCTCAAAATGTTACAAAACTCTCTGCAAAACTGAGAGAAAAGATCTAAAAGTATAAAAATATTTAACACAGTTTTTTTTTTCAAAATAGCCAAAACTAGAAATGAAAGAGCTGTCTTTCTACCAGGGTGATAGTTAAATGGATTATGGAAGATGAGTATAATTGAATATTATTGTGCCATAAGAAGTGATGAAATGGATAATTTGAAGGAAAGCAGAAAGCCTTTCATAAACTGATGTAGAATGAAGTAAAAACATTGTACAATGATAACATATCATAAAGGAAAACAACTTTAAAATACTTTAGAGCTCTGATCAACACAATAATCCTTGCATTCAAAAGAATGAAGATGAAACCCATAACTTAAATCTTAAGAGAGAGGTGATGAATTTAAAATGCAGAAAGAGACAAAATTGCTAGAATTTTTGTTTTGATATATACTGAGCAATTTTAAAAATATTGCTCAATGAAATAGAAGTGAGTGGAAGAGATTGATTAAAAATACTTATTGCTTGAAAAAAATTAAATTTAAAAAGGGGAAAGATTTGATTTAGGCCACAAAGACAAGGTAGAATTTCATGAAGTAGAAAATTGTGTGGCGAGGGCATTCCAGGAACAGAGTGATAGAATCATAGATTTAGACTTTGGAGGTCATCTTAACTTAGCCCTTCATTTTACAGATATTGAAACTAAGACTCAGAGAAGACAAAGTACTTTGTCTAGATTACATATCTTAAAAGCATTAGAGGCAGGATTTGAACCCATACATTCCTGACAAGGTCAATTCTTTACTTACTGTGCAATGCTTCTTCATCATTGAAAGAATGTGGAAATCAATTAGGGTCATAGGAAGAATAGAGAATATTCATTTTTGCTAGAACTGACATACATGGAGGAAAATAGTATGAGAAAGAGCCAAAAAAGATAGACAAGAATCACATTGCAGACTGAATGTTATGCACTGACGTTCAAGTCATTATTTTACTTAAGTACTTCAAGTACATTATTTAGTATTTGGACTTTATTTAGTAAACAAGCAAGTATATTAAAATTTTTGAGAAGAATAATATGGTCAAATTTGGATAGGAACTATAAAGGACAATGCAAATCTTGATTTTACAGATATGAAAACTGAGGACCAAAGAAAAATGAGATGCCCCACAAGAAATATGCAAATAGCAGAGCCCAACTCTTTATTTATGAACCTTAATTCAAAATCTATTGTTCTTTCCATTGTCTCATAATGTTTTTATTTTTGTGAAACAGTGATTATCATTTGTTTAATTAAAATATCTATTTTTTTCTTAACATATCAATTCATTAAGCAATGCATGCCAATTATGCAACAATTCAGGGACAGTAGCCTTCTTCAACTTTGGCACTGAATCCCGAATATAGGGATTTTTATACATAACAAACAATTAACCAAATCAGGTGGGTCAACTATTTTTTAAAATTTTTAATAATATTTTATTTTTCCAAGTAAATGCAAAGATAGTTTCTTACTTTTTCCCCAACTTCTCCCCAAGAGAGCAAGCAATGTGATATAAGTTAAACATGTGCAATTCTTCTAAACATATTTTCATATTTGTCATGCTGTGCAAGAAAAATTAACATCAAAAGGGAAAAAAATGAAAAAGAAAAAAAAAAACAAGCAAACAACAAAAAGATGAAAATACTATGCTGTGATGACTGCATATTTAAAATCAGCCAGAGTCAGGAATTCAGGTTAAGGGAAAAATCTTCAATCTTTATTCTCAGTAGAGGTGAGGGGGGATTGCGATAGCAATATGGGCAAGAAGGATTCTGATAGCAATATGGGCAGCTGCAACAGGAAGCCAGCTAGCAGAGGGAGATCGGAGATGAAGGGCCATAGCAATTGCAATGCAAGCAGCTGTGTCAAGATGCCAGCCAGTAGTCTCTCTTTCCGCTTCCCTTTCCACTCCCTTGCCTCCACCCACCAAAAACATCATTTCCTATACAACACATCAGGACTTGCACAAATTGTGGGCAGGGGCCATTCTTTCTCCAAGCATATATATTAATAGAGTATGGTCCAATTACTATTTAGCCTCACGTGCTTGGGACCTCAATGCATTAACTCAAGCCTCAGCCCATTACACTATGCTTAATCTATATTCAGTCTCCATAGTTCTCTCTCTGGATATGAATGGCACTTTATATCACAAATCTATTGGAAATACCTTCAATCATCTCACTGTTAAAAAGAGCCAAGTTCATCACATTCTTGAACGTCCCATAATTTTGTTGTTACTGAGTACAATGTTTTCTTGATTCTGTTCACTCCACTCAATATCAGTTTATATAAATCTTTCTAGGCCTTTCTGAAATCATACTGTTCATCATTTCTTTCCCTCCTTTTATTGCTTTTTCTTTTTTTGGTTATATATGTACTTTGATTTTAAAAAACACATTTCTTTATAAGTCATGTTGGGAGAGAAAAATCAAAACAAATGGGGAAAATCACAAGAGAAAAAGAAAAAATGGACTTTGAATATGCTGACTTACATTCAGTTTCCCTAGTTCTCTCTCTGGATGCAAATTACACTTGCTATCCAAAGTTTATTGAAATTTCTGAGGATCATTGAACAGCTGAGATGAACCAAGTCTTTCACAATTTATCATTCCATAATCATGCTGTTACTGCTGAACAATGTATTGCTTGTTCTACTTGCTCAGTGTCAGTTTGTATAAACCTTTTCAGGTCTTTCTAAAATCAACCTGTTCATTATTTTTTATAGAATAACAATATTTCATTACTTGCATATACCATTTCATATACCATTCAGCCATTCCTCAATAGATGAACATCTGCTCACTTTCCAATTCATAGTCACCACAAAAAGAGGTACTACAAACATTTTTGTACATCTGTATCTTCTTTGTTCTTTATTATTTCTTTGGGATACAGATGCCATAGTGGCACTGCTTGGTCAAAGAGTATGTGCACTTTTATAGACCTTTGGACATAGTTTAAATTGCTTTCCAGAATGTTTCATTAATTTCCACTAACTCCACCAACAATGAATTACTGTTCCAGTTTTCCCATATCCCCTCTAACATTTATCATTATCTTTTCCTGTCATCTCAGCCAATTTGAGAGGTGTGACATGGTACCTCAGAGTTGTTTCAGTGTTCATTTCTTGAATTAATAGTAATTTGGAGCATTTTTATATGATTGTAAATGGCTTTAATTTCATCATCTGAAAACTGTTTGTATCCTTTGACCATTTGGCAATTAGGCAATGATTTATATTCTTATAAATTTGACAGTTCTTTATATATTTTTGAAATGGTCTTTATCAGAATCATTGACAGTAAATTTTTTTTCACAGCTTTGCACTTACTTTTTAATCTTGTTTCTACAAACTCTTTTTAATTTAATGTGATCAAAGTTGTCCATTTTGCATTTTATAATGTTCTCTAGTTCTTCTTTGGTCATAAGTTCTTCCCTTCTCCAAAGATCTGTTCAGTAAGCTATTGTTGGAATCTTTACAAACTGCTAACTAATTAGAGTTGATCTGATCTTACAAGAAGATGTTTTGGGCCAGAACCTGAAACAAGGTACTAAACAGAACTAATTAGTACAATGCTTGTGTTTACACCTTTACTCATCGGAGTTCACAAGTATGCCAGATTCACAAAGTAAACTTTGTAACTGTGAATTCACACCTCCCTTAAAGCTCTTAGGGCCAGAGAGCATTATGGGAAAAAACCCATAATCCCATTCTCTCAGAAGAGTCTTATATAAGGCCAGTGAACAGAGATCTATCACAGAATATTTTCCAGTTGGCTGGCTGGTGGCAGAAGAGAGTTCAGCTGGATTGGAGAGGAGCACTCTGGTGCAGACATAGAGCACTTTGGGAGATTTCAGCAGAATTACGCCAGAAGCCCTCTCTCTGAGGCAAGAGAGAATATTTTCCACTTGGCTGGCTGGTGGCAGAAGAAGAGTTTTCAGAGGAAGAAGCTACGAAGGCTCTCTCAGAGGCAAGACAGATTCAACTTGGTACTGGCTCTGGAGGCTGAAGAAAGCAGAGGCAGAGGCTGAAGGACAAAACCTTTGGATTTGGAGACATTCGGAGGGAGCTCTTGGAACCAAGTAGAGAGATAGACCTCTAAGCTAACCGGGCTATATTAGAGACAATAAAAGATCTGTGCTTTTATCACCTGGCTGCGTTTTGAGGTGATTATTACTTTCAACTGATACTAAAGCTGCCTCCAAGAAAACCTCCCCGAGAAACCTGCTCCTCTCCCCCAGAGAGAACCATTCATCTTAGATTATTATTTATAAAGAAGAAAAGAATCACCACAAGCTATCCCTTGTTCTTCTTTTTTTTATGGCAGTATCCTTTATACCCAAATCATGTACCTATTTTGAACTTATTTTGGTATGGGGTTGAGATTTAGGTCCATGCCGAGTTTCTGACATATTATTTTCCATTTTTCCCAGAAATTTTTTTAAATGGTGAATTCTCCTTAAAGTTGGAGTTCTGGGATATATTACTAGAGTCATTTGATTATTGTGTCATGTATATCTAACCTATTCCATGAACCCACCACTCTATTTCTTGGCCAGGAAGTGATTTTGATGATAGCTGTTTTATAATGGAGTTTTCAGTCTGATAATGCTAGTCCACCATCTCTTGCATTTTTTCCCATTAATTCCCTTGATATTCTTTCACTTTTGTTCTTCCAAATTAATTTTGTTTTTATTTTTTCTAGCTCTATAAAATATTTTTTGGTAGTTTGGTTGGTATTTAGATAGTATTGTCATTTTTATTATATTAGCTCATCCTACTCGTGAGCAATTGATATTTTTACAGTTGTTTAGATCAGATTTTATTTGTGCGAAAAGTGTTTTGTAATTGTGTTCATCATAATTCCTGGGTTTGTCTTGGCCTGCTTATCATTTCGTACAGAAGAATAATTTTCTGTTACATCCATGTACCATAACTTATTTAGCCGTTCCCCAATTGAGGAGCATCCACTTAATTTCCAGTTCCTTGCCACTACAAAAAGGACTGCTACAAAAATTTTTGCACTTACATTGATCTGCAATTTTCACTGGTGTGCTACAGCAAATTCTTTCTAACTTATCATCTTTGAAAGTTAGATGAGGTACTTGACCTTAGTTAAATAAATAATATATATTAACTTGATTCTTCCTGATTACAAAGTTCTATCTCAATAGGAATATATAGATGTTTATAGGGAGTAGTCCATGATCTCATAGTACAGGAAATTCTTGATCTTCTTTGTAACTAAAATACTTAGAAATTAAGTGACTTATGTCTAATGAGTGTCAAATTTCTACTTGATCCCAGGTCTTTTTGGTTTCAAGGACAGCTCTCTATCCATTACTTCACATCACCTAGATACAGTAACAAATGCCAATAAATGTTCATATATCATTCCTTATTCCATTAAATTCCATTTTTATGAATATTTATATTGAAAAATTGTAAGAAGAGTAACTTAACTCAACTCTCCACTTAATGAAATTTTACCTATCCTTTGTGGCCTAGTTCAAATGTGGCCCCTTTTAAAATTCATTTTTAATTAATATGTATTTTTAAATCAATCTCTCCCTCCCACTTACTTCTATTCCATTTATTTATGCAAATGAATGTTAAAGGAAACACTTGACCACTAGCCCAGCAATCCCATTTCATGCTGCTTCCTGAAGAGAAAAATACTGACAAGAAATAAAAGAAGAAGTAGGAAGATGTATTCTCTATTTGGCAGATCATACCCATAGTACTATGATTAGCTCTGATTACCATATTTTCTGACAGACATTGACAAACTCAAGGAGGATAACTAGGAATGTTATATTCAAAGAGAGGAGGGAACAAACATTTATATAGATGTCTACAATATATCAAGTACTGTGCTAAGCATTTTGTGTTAACATGTGTTGTCACTTTCCAGCCATGTTACATTCTCCATGACCTCATTTAGGTTTTTCTTGACAGATATATTGGGGTTTACTTTTTTTTTACTTTACTATTACTTTACTTTACTATTTTCCTCTCCAACTCACTTTATAGATGAGGAAACTGAGTCATATAGGGTTGTTACTTGCCCAGAATCAAACACTTAGTAAGTGTCTGAGGTCAGACTTGAATTCATAAAAAAAAATCTTCCTGATTCCATATCTGGCATACTTACTGCACCACTTAGCTGTCACAAGAATTTGATATATTTCCACTAATTTGATCCTTATAACAACTCTATTGAGGTAGGTGCTGAAATAAAACAGTTTAAGACTTCCTCAAAATTACACTGCTAGTTAAGCTCTGAGATTAGATTTGAATTAATTTCTTTCTGACCCCAGACTCTTCTCTATTCACTATCTAGCTGCCTTTGGAATGATGAAAAGAATGTAAAATATTCAGCTTGGAGAACAGAACATTTAGCAAGTTCATTAGCTATCTTCATGTAGAAGTTAAAATAAACTTATTCTGTGCTGCTTTAAAACAGTAGTGTAAATACACATAGTATATCACAAATCAACATTATCAACATTGTATTATATTTTTATTCATTTGGTTAAACAGTATCTAGTTCCATTTATCAGATTTGAGCCATTTTGGGGCTGCTTGCTGTCCTGTGGCTAGAAGACTGATATCTAGCTAGATAGCTAGAACTGATAGCTAGAAGAGATCAGAAGGCAGATCTGTTCACAACATGAGTAAACATTTTCTTATCCATTAGAGTTCTTAAAAAAATAGATGATTGATGGTGATCAAGCAGAGCTATCTACTCAGCATACTATATAATAGGGATTTTTAAACTGGTGATAAAATTCTG
Source organism: Antechinus flavipes (assembly GCF_016432865.1). Lineage (NCBI taxonomy): Eukaryota > Metazoa > Chordata > Mammalia > Dasyuromorphia > Dasyuridae > Antechinus > Antechinus flavipes. Next base: position 290,308,521 of record NC_067399.1, on the reverse strand, counting down.
TAACGTATTCATATTTTCAGAAAAATACTTCAAAAAATAATATGTATTTTATTTTGCACATTTAAATATTTGGAGGAGCCAATGGATTCACTAGATTGCCAAAGGGGGTCTACAACATACACAAACATACACACACATAGACGCATAAACACAAGAAGATTTTTATTTATTAGAGAGGAAATTTAAGTAGATAGAATTTATAATATCTTCTAATTTTAATAAGGTTTATGATTCTTTATTTATACCACCAAATTCCAACTCCAAATTCAAGTCTTTAATGAGAAACAACAAGAAAAATATCACCCACACAGTCTTCCTAAAATTGTTATTAACAGTAATTTTGGAAGGAGCTTCAGAAAGGGAAATTATTGTCTCCTTTTGGGGAAAAAAATGCAAGAAAGAATTCACTATTATCTAAATTACAGCATATAAAGCAGTAATCAGATAAAAGCAAAACAAGTTTGTTCACAAAGTTCATTACCAATAACCTCTTTCATACTGTAACAACAGACTTTTAACCACAATTCACAAGTCCCAACACAAATTGTAAATAAATTTCAGGAAATCTGGCTGACATAAAATGTAGTAAGCAAGACCATCAATGAAAAATAGATTTCCCTACTTTGCTTTGTTGGCTATGAGGCCTTATAATCTCTTATATCCCTTCCAGTTCTAAGATTCTATGATTTTTCAAGACTATAAGCAACAATTCTGGATGTCAGGTGGTGAGGAAAGGCAAACAGAACACTGTAAGCATTTTAAAATAATTGATTATTAAATGGATTTAGATTTTTAATATTCATTTGGCATGTAAATTGCATTTTCTCTCTGATTTTTTCTATAATAAAAATAGTTGCAAACCAGAGACACAAAGAGGAAAACTGGCAAAAGAGTAAAAAATAAAGCTGAGAGTTTGCGTCAGAAGCAAAGAAAGGAAATAAAAGATAGCTAACCTCTTGCTTGGGGATTCAAATTCAATTCACTTTTTGGTATTTATTTTTTTATAGCTTTTTATTTACAAAATAGATGCATAGGTAATTTTTCAGCATTAACAGCTGCAAATCCTTTTGTTTCAACTTTTTCCCTCCTTTCCCTCACCCCTTCCCCCAGATGGCAGATTGACCAATCCATGTTAAATATGTTAAAGTATAAGTTAAATACAATATATGTATACATGTCCAAACAGTTAATTTGCTGTATAAAAAGAGTTGGACTTTGAAATAGTGTACAATTAGCCTGTGGATGAAATAAAAAATACAGGCAGACAAAAATAGAGGGATTGGGAGTTCTATGTAATGGTTCATAGTCATCTCCCAGAGTTCTTTCCCTGGGTGTAGCTAGTTCAGTTCATTACTGCTCTGTTGGAACTGATTTGGTTCATTTCATTGTTGAAGAGGGCCATATCCATCAGAATTGGTCATCATATAGTATTGTTGTTGAAGTACATAATGATCTCCTAGTCCTGCTCATTTCACTCAGCATCAGCTCATGGAAGTCTCTCCAGGCCTTTCTGAAATCATCCTGCTTGCTGGTCATTTCTTACAGCTGCAAATATTCCATAATATTCATATAGCACAATTTATTCATCCATTCTCCAATTGATGGGCATCCACTCAGTTTCCAGTTTCTGGCCACTACAAAGAGGACTGCCACAAACATTCTTGCACATACAGGTCCCTTTCCCTTCTTTAAAATCTCTTTGGAATATAAGCCGAGTAGTAACAGTGCTGGGTCAAAGGGTATGCACAGTTTGATAGCTTTTTTAGCATAGTTTTTGGTATTAATTTATCTTCAAAGTCCTAGCTTCCAAAGTTCTAATACTCAAGAATATGTAAGAAAAATTATAATTTCAGATTGATAGGATATCAATTATCACCTAATTTAACTTTATATGCATATTTGGAAACTAATGTCCAGTCTGATTTAATAATACATTAAGTGTCATAGTTTGTTAATGATTGTCACTATTAGAATTCGGGTCTTTTGAGCCCCCAATTTAGTGTTCTTTCCACTAAATCACACTAATTTTCAATGTGTCTATTTCTATTAGCCATGGGACCAGAGGCCTCAGTTGGAACTATATACCAGTGATGAGCATCAGGGATTTCATACATTGATGAAGATGTTAAAATTGTATTGGTGTTCTTGGGGTGAGACCTGATCAACACATGCAATAGTGACAGTCTAGTTCAAGAGAAGTACTATCTTATTAAGGTAAGGAAGTAGACAAAATATTCTTCTCAGCTTTCTTCAGAGAAAACCACTTTCTCTGTGGTGGTTTGGGATTTTCCCTCCAGGTGTTAAATGAAGCATTATCTTTTAGATAGGATAGTAAGAAGTTTCTGAAGCATATTTCTGAGGCAACCAGGTGGCACAACTGAAGTGAGGAAGACTTGAATTCAAAACCTACCTCAGATACTTACTAATCATGTGACCCTTGGCAAGTTACATAAGTCTGGCTCTCTTCTTTCATTTGTAAAATGGGATTTGCTACTATTATCTACTTCACAGAGTAGTTGTAAGGATTAAGTATCTTGATATGTACAATACTTTTGAAACTTTAAATCAATATGTGAATGGCAGCTGATATTGTTATGTTGTTCAAAATATATTGTATTATTCTTATAACTGTTTCCCTGGCTGTCTTGTAGGTAGATCCTCTAAGAGTCAGAAGGCAAGATTATTAATATTAATCAGAATGACGATATCTCAGAATCCTGTATTAAAACTTTTACAAATTAGCCCAATCCTTTATCCCTGGTGAAATTATCCACTAGTAAATATTTTTAGAATTTTTTTTTATTTTTCAAAATACATTCAAAGATAGTTTTCAACAATCACTCTTGCAAAATCATATTTTCCATATATTTCTCCCTCCCTCCATCTCTTCCCTAGAAGCAAGTTATCCAATACAGGTCAAGCACATGCCATTTGTCTAAACAGATTCCCATATTTATTGTGTTGTACAAGAAAAATCAGATCAAAAAGGAAAAAAAATAATAGAGAAAAAACAGTTAAGCACAACAGAAAGGTGAAAATATTAAGTTGTGATCCATAGTTTTCTCTCTGAATATAAATGGTTTTCTCCATCATAAGTCTATTGGAATTAGCCTGAATCATTATATTGTTAAAAAGAGACAAGACCATCGCATAATCTTGCTGTTACTGTGTACAATATTATTTTGGATCTACTCATTTCACTTAGCATCATTTCATCTAAGTCTGTCCAAACCCTTCTGAAATCATTCTGCTGTTCCTTTCTTATAGAATAATAATATTGTATTACATTGATATACTTTAAATTATTTAGCCATTCCCCAATTAATGAGCATCCCTTCAGCCTCCAATTCCTTGCTGATTAGTGGACATATTAATTACAGATTACAAAATTTCAATTGAGAGAGACTGTTTAATTCAGGAATGTTTTTGTATGTCTGAATGCAGATGGAGGGAACTTATATCTTAATTTTCACTAACCTTTAAATGAAATTAAACCTTTCTTTCAATTATGAGGTGTTCAACAGACCATTATTCTAAGAATGGACTACCAAAGGGATCAATGACACACAAATTAATCATTCTAGAATTAACTCAACAGTAAACAAATTGAGGCATTTCATTGTCCCAGAATATATTGGGACACATGTAAATATAATCAACAATTTTGCGTACAAGTCTTTCACATATGATGTTCTTCCTCTTCCTTAAGCTCTTCACCACTATTTTCCTCACTTGTTTAGCAATTTCCCTGCCTTTTTTTTTCTTTTGCCCTATTCCCCATGGCACTCACCACATTATTCAGCCTGGCTAGTGGCTAGAAAATTGCTGACCCATGCTCTTGTTCATAGAATTTTCAGACACACCTGCTCTCATTCCTTGCAAAAGAGCTTCCCAACCTGAGCCCTCAATTTAATGAAGGCTTTGGGCATTCTTGCCTAGAGAAAAGCTGGTCTCCAGGCAACCAGAGAAGAGTGTTTCGCCTTCTGAAAAGGGACTAAGTGGGTCCTTGCCCTGACAACCCATCAAACAAAACAGATTCTAATGTTAGAGATAGGGGGGAAGGGAGAAAGGGGAAAAAAGGTTTAAAATAAGCTTTGTGAACAAGCCCTGATGATAATTTTCACAGAAAAATGCCTAGCCAAAAGGATAACAGTACTCCAGCCATCAGCACCTGGCACTGCTTAGAAATCACAGGAAGATAAATGTAGAGATTGTCATAGATAAGTAATTGCTCTTGGGGCCATCAGTCACCTGTGGAAAAAAAGTTTTTCATTCAGTACAAAGAGGGAGGTGATATTCAAGAAAAACAGTCAGTTTAACTGTGGGCACCCAGTGAGGTCTCAGGACTAAGTTACTATATGCTTAAGATGTTAAAATTAGTTGTAGTATTTTTGGCTTGGATCATATATTGAGTCAATATGTGAATATAAGAGCTGTCTAGTCTAGCTCTTCTCCCCATCCTTCATTTCATTTGTGAAGAAACTGACTCAATGGAGATCCACTAAGTAATTATCAAATACTGGTTTTGAATTTGAGATTTCTTTCCAGTTTATTATACTACCATCAATTTTCCTGACTTACTCTAGGGCAATAACTAGGTCTCTTGAATAGGCAGTATTCAATAGGGCTCTCCTACAATAAGTCAATATATTAAGCACCTACTATGTGCCAGATACTGTTCTAAGTACTATGAACAGAATCTCAGAATCTACTAGAAGAGATGACATTCAAATAAGGTATGAATAAGGTATGTGTGTGTGTGTATATATATGTAATATGACAAATTGGAAATAATCAACAGAGTGAAGGCACTAGAATTAAGAGGAAGCTGGCAGTGCTTCCTACAGAAAGTGGGGTTTTAGTTCTAGGAGGCAGAGATCAAGAAGGAGAGCATTCTATGCATGCATGTGAAAATGCCTGAAATAGGGTGATGCTCTGTCTGGCTAGTTACTTTCTTTGTTGTGAAACTATTTGCTTCATTATTTTCCTTGCTGCTGGCTAGGTTAAATCTTTAATCTTTACCTTCACTCCTATTTCTTGGACATGGAAAGTTACTGCCTCAACAAGGCTACCTGGATCAATACATTTGAGAATTTAGAATCTGTGTCTAGTTTTCAAGAACCCAAGGGAGTTTCAAGAAAAGTAATCAAGGTGAGTAGAAAAGGATACATAATGCAAAGTAGTGCCTCCTGGAACTTAATTTTAATAGGAACATAGGGAATTTCCCCAGAGGGTGTGAGTCCTGCAATGTCAAATGTAAACTTCTACAGTGCTTTTGCAATATACTCAAGGTATTGGAGTCCTACAGAGCCAAACATTCCTAGAAAACCAGCAGTAGAAAGAGAAATGATGGTATATATTGTATTACTTGCCTCACTGGGTTTTTCAGCCAGGTTTAGACATTTTTAAGTAGTTGTGTAGACCAGAAGTATCAAAACAGCCCTGCCACAGCATTCCCCAGTGTGACCTAATCAGATTAAAATGTAATTGAGAAATATTTAACAAAGTAAATTAAACTTCAGTAGAACAGAGCTAACGTTAATATGAGGTTTTTAAACTAAATTTGTGACCTATGGGGATCTTTATTATGATTTTGTGGCCCCCCCATTTTTATTTGAGATTGACACCATGAGTATAGACTGCCCTATAGATCTGTTTGAATTTTTAGTAAGAGCTTTGAAAGAAATCAATTATTTTCCAGGCAATTCAGATTTCTTGATTGTGAATGATATTTGGGAAAAATGGAAGTTGAGCCAGAGCTATATGAAATAATTTTGTATTAATAAATCTAAGACAGTGAGATATAAATACATAAACTACCTGCCACGAAAAAAGGGAGAAGAATTTTAAGCAGGAGCCTCAGCATCTTTGAGTAGTAATGTCTTGGATGCTGGGAATAACAAGACTAAAAGTAAAAATTAAAAAAAAGATCCTTTCCCTCAAAGACTTTCTGTTTCATGCAGAGAAATGAGCATATTATCTAGTTCTCTGATAGTAGAGGCAGTTATGAAGATACAACATTTAAAGTGAAATCAGAAACACTTGAGCTTAAATTCTGCTTCAGCAATTTACTAATTGACTAATCATGGGCAACTCATTTAAGCTCCATCTGACTCAGTTTCCTCATCTATAAGATGGGATAATCATAGCACCTACATTGGAGTATTGTGTGAAGATCTATTGAGAAATTTGTAAAGTTCGTAATATAATGCCTGTAATGTAGTGAGCATTTAATAAATGCTTGTTTCTTTCTTTCCTACATTTCAAAATGCTAATATAGTATCCATAAGAAGTTAGAAATAGCAAGTAGACAAGGAATTCTATATTGAGTATGTTTTATTTAGATATTTCTCCAATTAAGACAGATGTCTAATTAGGGGGTTTAACCTATTTCTAGTCTAGATCTCAAAATAAGTGAGACTTGGGCATGACCACCCAGCATGTAAAGGACACTGGCATCATCAGCCCCAGGACACCATGAAAGCATTTACTATAGAGGAAGCTTGAGATAGTCTCCCCTTCCCCCTAAGAGAAGACCTCCCCTAATCTTTAAAAATGCAGAAAAAAGCAAAAATAATTCTGACTATAGATATATATTTATGGAGACAGAGAAGAACAGACGTCAAACTATGAGCACTCTAAAGGAAAATATCTCTAGAAGCCTCAAAGGGTGATGCCATTTGGTCTCCATCTCAAAAGTCTGTCTTGGAAGAATACAAAAAGGATCTTTAAAAAAAGCAAAGAAAATGGGGAAAGGATATGAAAGTTCTGGAAAAGGAATAACAGAAATTATCTGAAGAAAATTGATCCTTAAAAAATAGTTTGAATAAAATGGAAAAAAACTCTTTGAAAAGCAGAATTTGTGAAATGGAAAAAACTTTTAAAATTTAAAAGTTCAATTGTCCAAATGCAAAAGAAGATAAAAAGCTAGCTGAAAAAATAATTGACTAAAAATTAGAACTGGACAAATGGAAGTGAATGACTCAACAAGACATCAAGAATCAGTCAAGCAAAACCAAAAAAAGAGAGAAAAATAGAAGAAAATGTAAAATACCTCAGCAGAAAAATAACTGATCTGGAAAATAGGTCCAGGAGAGGCAATCTAAGAATTACTGGACTACTGGCTTTCACACAATGAAAAAAAAAGTCTATACAACATCTTTCAAGAACTCATCAAGGAAAAGTGCCCTGATGCCCAAAAACCAGAGGATAAAACAGCCATTGAAAGAATTTACCAAGCACCTTCTGAAAGAAACCTCAAAATGAAAACTCCAAGGAATGTTGTAGCTAGGTAAAAAAAATTATCAGATCAAGGAGAAAATATTGCAAGCAATTAGAAAGAAACAATTCAAATATCAAGGAGCCACAATCAGGATTACACAGGACTTTGCAGCTTCCACTTTAAAGGCTCAAAGAATCTGGAATATGATATTCCAGCCAAGAAATAAGTATTCAAAAAACAATTAAGCATTCTCTTTGAGGTAAAAAGATGTACTTCAGTGAAATAGGGGATTTTCATTTATTCTTAATGAAAATACCAGAGCAGAACAGAAAATATGATCTTCAAATACAGAATTCAAGATAAGCATAGAAAGATTTAAAAAAGGGGAAGAGAAAAAGCTATATTCTTTTGTAAAGTTTATTTTATTTACAAAACATCTGCATAAGTAATTTTTCAACATTGACTCTTGCAAAATCTTCTGTTCCAATCTTTTCCCTCCTTCCCCCCACCCCATACCACAGATGCCAGGTAGTCCAATGCATGTTAAATATGTTAAAGTATAAGTTAAATCAACTATATCTATACATATTTATACAGTTATCTTGCTGCATAAGAAAAATCAGATCTAGAAAGAAAGATAAAAATCTGAGAAGGAAAAAAAATGCAAACCAGCAATAACAGAAAGAGTGGAAATGCTATGTTGTGGTCCACCCTCATTTCTAATAGTTCTCTCTCTGGGTGTAGTTGATTTTCTTCATTACTGAACAATTGGAACTGTTTTGAATCATCTCATTTGTTGAAGAGAGCCATCTCCATCAGAGTTGATCATCATATAATTTTGTTATTTGCCATTTATAATGATCTCCTGGTTCTTTTAAGACTCCCCAAGCCTCTGTGAAATCATCCTGCTAGTCATTTCTTACAAAACAATAATAATCCATAACATTCATATTCCGCAATTTATTCAACCATTCTCCAATTGATGGGCCTCTGTTCAATTTCCTGTTTCTGGCCACTACAAAAAGGGCTGCCACAAACATTTTTGCACATGTGGGTCCCTTTCCCTTCTTTAAGAACTCTTTGGGATATAAGCCCAGTAGTAACACTACTAGTTCAAAGGGAATACACAGTTGGATAACTTTTTGAGCATAGTTCCAAATTGCTCTTCAAAATGGTTGCATCCATTCATAGTCTTAAATTTGGAGGCCAAATTTTTTGTTTATTTCTGTTTTTTTCATCAGCAGCAGAGAAGTTAGAAATGTTTCTTTGAATGCCCATCTTCTTCCCTGGAAGAAAATGCTAGATTTAGTGGGGTTGTTTATTCTTGGCTGCATTCCAAGTTCCTTTGTCTTTTGAAATATCAGATTCCACACCCTTCAGTCCTTTAATGTGGAAGCTGCTAGATCTTGAGTAATATTTATTGTGGCTCCTTGATGTTTGAATTTTTTTTTTCTGGCTAATTGTAATATTTTTTCCTTGGTTGGATAGTTCTGAAATTTAGCCATAATATTTCTTGGAGTTTTAATTTGGGGGTTTCTTTCAGAAAGTGTTCAATGAATTTTTTCAATGGTTATTTTACTTTCTGATTCTATGACCTCTGGGCAATTCTCTTTGATGATTTCCTGCTGGGCTCTTTTTTTTTCATAATGATTTTCAGGAAGTCCAATAATCCTCAGATTACCTCTCCTAGATCTATTTTCCAGGTCTATTGGTTTCCAAGTAGGTGTTTAACATTTTTTGTTGTTGTTTTGTTTGACTGATTCTTGATGTCTTATCGAGTCATTCATTTCCATTTCTTTAGTTCTGATTTTTACTGAATTATTTTCTTCATTTACTTTTTTTTTTTTACTTCTTTTTTATTTGTCCAATTGAGTTTTTAAATAAGTGGTTTTGTTTTATGGAATTTTTTTCCATTAAAAAAAAATTAAGGAGTTACTTTCTTTTTCCAATTTACAAATTATATTTTCTTGGGATTTCTTTACCTTTTCCAATTCACATATTCTGTTTTTCAGGGAATTGTTTTCTTTTTCAAATCTATCTTTTAATGAGTTATATGCCTTTTTCAAACTTTCTTGCAAAGTTTTCCTTTCCTTTCCACAATTTTCTTCTAGCTGTCTTTTTAGAACCTTTCTAATTTCTTTTAAGAGAGACTTGTGTGGTGATGAGGACCAGGTCATATCACCCTTTGGGGCTTCATCTGGGGACAATCTGCTTTTAGTTTCCTCAGGGTTTGAAATCTGTTCTTCTGTTTTGCTATAAAAGCTATCTATAGTTAGAGTTTGCTTTGCCTTTTTATTCATTTTTTTAAAAAGTTGGATATGATTTTATGGCAAGTATGTTCCAAGCTTTCTTTACAGACACCCAGAAGTGGTAACAGCTGTGCTGGGATCCCACTGAGTCATTCCTAATGCTGGGTGGGTGTGGCCAGGTCCCATGAGACTCTGGTGCTTTGCTGTTCGCTCTTTACCTTTTGTGTTTGTGTTGGATATTTTATAACTTCTCTGCTGATCTACTGGCTTTCAACCAGGGCAGAGTATCCAACACGGTAGATTCTCTGTTCAGTGAAGCTTCCCCTACCCCTGGTCTGCTCAGCATATGCTGGCTTCCATGCTCTTCCTCCCTGACTGTGACTGGCCTTCTCCCATGCCCACACCTGATCAAAACAGATCTTTTCTGGCAATCTTTAAAATTATCTTCTGCTGGTAATTTGTTTCACTCCTAATATTCATGGATTCTGCCAGTCCAGCACTATTTCCAACGCTGAATTTGTATTTAGTGTGAGGGTAGTGAGAGAGCTCAGAAAGAAATGTGTATCTTGGCCATTTTGGCTCTGCCCCCAACTATATTCTTTAAAAGCTAAAATGTTTTCATCTTATATGAGAAAATGATATGTTAATTCTTGAGAACTATATGTTTGCATACTTAGAGAGCATAATTATAATTTGACTTTACTGTGACAATATAAAAAGATTCTAGGGGAAGAAAAGAGATTATACTGGAAGAAGAGGAAGGGGGATGTAAAACAAGGTAAATTATACCACATGGAGAGGCAGAAAAGACCTTTTACAGTTGAGAGAAAGAAGGAAGGGAGATTGAGCATTGCATGAATTTTTATCTCATCAGATTTGGCTCAAAGAGAGAATATCAGACATATTTCATTTGATAGAGAACTTGTCTCACTCTACAGAAATAGGAGAGGAAAGAGAAAAGGAAAGGAGAAGACTAATAGAAAGGAAAACAGAAGGATAGGGGGGAAAGAATACGAAAGGGAGGAAGGGTAAATTGAGGAGGTGGTGGACAGAATTAAACATTGAGGAGGAGGGAAAGAGCAAAATGAAAAATAAAAGTATTACTTGGGGACAATAAGATGATTGGAAACGAAGAGTTAGTGATTTAACTTTTGAATGTTAATTAGATGAACTGTCCCACAAACATGTTTACTAAACAAATTGAGATAAATGACTTATGGACAACTCCTCCCTCCAAAACAACCACAAAAACACAATTGTGATTAGTTGCTCTAAGGAACACATTAGATACTTTCTAACTCAGTGGGAAATAACAGGCAAAAAAAAAAATTAGACTATTGTTTCAGTATGGTTATCTATGAAGTCAAAGTTTAAAGCAGAGTGATTCATACAGAGTAAAGGTCAAAGGCTGGAGCAGAATCTCTTATGCTTCAGCTGAAGTTTGAAAAAGCAGCAGTAAAAATCCTGATCTCAGATCAAGCAAAAGCAAAAATAGATCCTGGATAATCCTGACTGTTGCTCTTTGATATTTGAATTGTTTTTGTCTGGTAGCTTGCAGCAATTTTTCTTTGATATTATAGTTTTGGAATTACAAAACAATTTTCCTTGGAGTTTTCTTCTTGGGATCTCTTCCCAGAGGTGATCAGTGGATTCTTTCAATGATTATTTCTCACTCTGTTTCTAGAATATAAGGACAATTTTCCTTAATGACTATCCAGGCTCTTTTTTTTTTTTTTTTTTTTTTTTTTGTCATGGACTGCAGGTAGGTCAATAATGTTCAAATTGTCTCTTCTGGATCTATTTTCCAAGTCAACTTTTTTGCCATAGAGGTTTTTCACATTTTCTTCCATTTTTTTTCATTCTTTTTTAGTTTGATTAATTCTTCCTGTCTCACAAAATCCTTAGCTTTATTTGTCCCATTCTAGTTTTTGAAGTGTGATTTTCTTCAGTTGGCTTTTGTATCTATTTTTCCATTTGGTTTATTCTACTTTTTAAGAAGTTGTTTTCCTCAGACATTTTTCCTTTCTTTTTCCAAACTGTTGACTCTCTCATGCATATCTCTTATTTTTTCCCATTTTTCTTCTGTCTCTCTCATTTACCTTTTGATATCTTTTATGATCATTTCTAAGAAGCCTCTTTAGACTTGAGATCAATTTATCTCATTCTTTGAGATTTCTTCTGTGGACATTCTGTCCTCCTCTGAGTTTGTGTTTTGATCTGCCTTGTCACCGTAGTAGTTTTCTATGGTCAAGATTCTTTTTAATTTCTTGTTTATTTTCTTTCCTTTTCTTTTGGTATTTCCTCTTTTTTTTACTTTTAAGGTGGAGTTCTGCTTTTGGAGTAAAGATGATGCTGTCCCAAGATTCCTCAATGAGCCTTGATTTTGAGCACAGGAACGAACCCCTTGTATTTGGAGGGGATACATTTGCCCACTGTGTTCAGGAAATAGCCTGGTTTGCCTTCTGAGCTGGGACTGGAAGCTGCCCCACTGATTTGCTCCCTTAGTAAGCCAGGTCTGAGGGTCTTTGTTTCTGATTTGCTGTGATTAAGACCTTCTCCCTGGGTTTCCCAGAGTCTATCTGACCTGGGCTGAACACTTTTTTCACCCCAGGGAGACTGATCTTTTGTGAAGTTTTTCAGTCTATCTTGAGATGGAGAATGGTTTTATTCCATTAGATTCTGTTCAGAGGCTTGGTTTTATATGTTTTTTGAGAGAAACTGGGAGAACTGGAGCAGCATCATGACATTACTCCAACAACTTGGCTCTATCCCTGGAACTCTCCTCTTTGCAAAATATTTGTAGCAGCCCCTTTTTTTTTTTTGTAGTGAGAAGGAACTGCAAACTGAGTGGATGCCCATCATTTGGAGAATGGCAGAATAAGCTATGATACCATAGATATACATGAATGTTATGGAATATTATTGTTCTATAAGACAAGATCAACAGAATGATTTCAGAGAGGCCTGGAGAGATTTAAGTGAACTTATGGTAAATGAAGTGCATAGAAGCAAGAGAACATCATACACACACAAAAAAAAATATTATATGATGATAAATTCTAATGAATGTAGCTCTTTTCAGCAGTGAGATGATTCAGGCCTTGTAGTGTAGAGAGCCAGAGAGAGGATTGTGGGGACTGAATTTGGATCACAACATGGTAATTTCACTTTTTTGTTGCTGTTTGCTTGTATTTTGTTTGGTTTCTCATTTTTTTCCTTTCTTGATTTGATTTTTATTGTGCAGCATGATGATTGTATAAATATGTATAGAAGAATTACTCATGTTTATCATATATTAGATTGCTTGCTGTCTAGGGGAAGAGTAGGAGGAAGGGAGGGAGAAAATATTTGAACACAAGGTTTTGTGAGGGTGAATGTTGAAAACTATGAATGTGCTTTGAAAATAAAAAACTTTATAAAAATAAAGGAAATAAAATAAAATTTTTTAAAAAGCTTAGCTGAACCAAATGAATATTGAATGTTTCATCAGTGATATGTCTTGATCAATATACTCCAAGAAATAATAAATTAAGTACATTGAGAGACATATTCACTTTATGTACCATTGAAGAAATAATATTGGAATACCCTGAGAGAGTTCATGATTTCAAAAATTTAAAAATACAAAGACTTTTGATACTATCAGAATAATTCAAGCTAGATTCTCCCAAAGTCCAAATGTTCCCTGGAAATGAGTCAAGTACACTGCATTCAGTTTTTCAGTCTATTGGAGTACCAGAAAATTACTGGCTTGTAATGATAAAGTCATGACTTCTCAACAAACATCAGCATTTGGAAAATGAACAATAAGAATGCAACTGAAGTCTTGGTGATTAAGCCATTAAGGTGTCCCAAATGTTGTTTTGTCTGCTTCCACTGAATTTGCTACACTAGTAAACTGCAAAACTTTTTTTTTCTATTTTCTTTCATGTTTGACAAAAATTTGCTATATAAGTTATCTGGAATTGATTGATATTCATTGAAATATGAATACAAACAAGATGCAAATATCTCTGGGATTTATGTGAAGCAAATAGAAGTTTAGGAAAATAGAGAAATTACGCTAAATTCTATGTCAAGAGTTTTACAAATTCTGACTTTTAGGATTACATAATTTCTCTTATTGCTGAGAGAATAAAGAAGGGCAAAAATATTTTGCCTGGGATGCATCTTTTACTATCTGTAATACAATCATCACTATATCTCTGTTGTTCTTATTGCCCAAGAACACAGATCTAGCAGCACAATCCAACTCAGCATAGACAAGTCACTAGGGGCTGACATAACAGGGGAATATAAACAGAAACAGAAAAAAGCAACTCAAACTCATCTAGCTCCATGCTATTCTCTGCCACAAAGAGATCTAGATTGTCATTCTCTCATTTTTGACTTCATAGATAACCATACTGAAACAATAGTCTATTTTTTTTTTTTTTTGCCTAGTATTTCCCACTGAGTTAGAAAGTATCTAATGTGTTCCTTAGAGCAACTAATAACAATTGTGTTTTTGTGGTTGTTTTGGAGGGAGGAGTTGTCCATAAGTCATTTATCTCAATTTGTTTAGTAAAAGAAATAGGTAGATGGGCAGACAGAGAGAGAGTGTGTATACACAGGCATATTTTATACATACGCATATTTTATACATGCATACGTGTATGTGTTTGCATATGGATGTGTATGGCTTTTCACTTTTCCAGGTTTCCCTCAGGTCCAGGAAGAAGATAGGGCTATTGAAACAAATGATTCCAGAGTTTAGGAAGATTCTTAAACAAATTGTCTTTTGCTTCAGAAAAAGATCTTGCTGTTACTAGCATAAAAAATTAAAAAGTACATTGTTGACATACATCTTTGAATTAATAAATCTATGTTCCTCCTCAGTACTATATTCCAATGTGCTATCTAGAGTTTACAACAGCTATGTCATCAGAGATTTAGAAGTTTCTACTATATCAAGAAGACTTCAAGATATCACATAAGCAATTGGTTATGTTTGCATTGACAAGGATGAACATAAGTAAATATAGAACGGCTCTTCTTTATTAGGCAGGCTGCCTGGTGATGAATTCTTTGGATATTCTGACCCATCATGAAGCAAATGAAAATACAGAGTTAGTATGAGTTAGTTTGTCCCTTTGACCCTTTCTTCAATAACAATTAGCAAAATGGGGAGAATGCGAAGAGCATAAGGAGCTAAGAAATTTTTTATAAACTTTTTTATTTTCAAAACACATGCATAGATAATTTCTCAACATTCACCCCTGCAAAACCTTGTGTTCCATATCTTTTCTCCCTCCCTTCCTCCTACTCCCTTCCTGACAGCAAATGATTCAGTATATGATAAATATATGCAATTCTTCTATACATATTTCCACAAGTATGCTGCACAAGAAAAATCAGATCAAAAATGGAAGAAATGAGAAAGAAAATAAAATGCAAGTAAGCAACAACAAAAAATGAGCATACTATGTTGTGAACCACATTTAGTTCCCCCAGTCCACTTTTTGGGTGACGATGACTCTCTCCATCACAAGACCATCGGAACTGGCCTGAATCACCTCACTGTTGAAAAGAGCCATGGCCATTAGAACTGATCATTTCTGCTGTTGCTATAAAATATTTTCCTGGTTCTATGTACTTCACTTAGCCTCAGTTCTTGCAAGTCTCTCCAGACCCCTCTTAAATCATCCTTCTGATCAAATAATATTTTTGAAGCGTTTCTAAATATTAAACTTTTTGATGGTATTCTAAATGTGGGCTCCTTTTCTAGTTGACCAAAGAACAGGCATAAATCTTTAGGAAATGAGTGGAATTTATCTTGACAACTTCACTAAAGATGAAAGCTGAAGGGTGAAATAATTGGCAGCATATAATAAGAGCAAGGAGTAATAGGTGGGCAGTTTTGTTGTGCTAATGGTATCTAGATAATGTCATGAATTCTGGAGAATAGTCCCTAGAAAGTTGGATAAATACTCTTTTGGAGTCATTGAGAAGAGATAGAAAAAGTTGTGCAGAATGAGAAGCTTTGAATATGTTATATTCCATACAACTAAATGAAATACCCCTTTTGAGGAGATAGGACATTCATCAAAACTTTGGAAATATCTTTATAAAAATATAGACAAATGATTTTGTTTTCATATTGTGAATTCACTTGGCACTTTTGGAAGAACTGTTGTTGTCAAGACTAAGATAATAATATAGAACACTGTTCTAAGAGCTTAGAGAAGTACAAGTTTAGATCTTTGGGAACTTATTGCAGCCTTAGAAATTTGCTCATACACTAAATCTGTTCTGAACTCTCTGCACACTGACCTTCACCAGCTAGTTGGTCAAAAGCAATTTGTACAATAGCTCCTGTTTGCCTATTGCGTTGGGCTTGAATCCTACATAATTCATGAAACTCCGAAAGCTGCAATAAATTTTGTCCCGGTTCTAGACATGTTCTGGTTATGGATTTCCAGTCATTCGGGGTTAAGATTTCATAAGACAAATTATCCAGTAACATCTTCATATAAGATGATGTAGCCCCCTAAAGAGTGCAACCCTTTTTCAAATCTTTAATTTTTTTCCAAATTAAAAGGAGTGTATCTTCTCCCTTTTTGACCTGAGGAGTTGAGCTCTTCAATCACAGGATATGCATTTATAAAATCAGATATATCTTCTCCTTCATTTTTTGCCTTAATTAATGCTTTTTCTAATCTTGTCAAATTCTGCTCTACAGGAGAAGCTGACTATGTTTCTGCCTCTCTTCCCCCCCTTTCTTCCTCTACCCATGAAGGGTTAATTGAGGGGGGAGGATCATGAGATGTGGAATCACCTAATTCCTCCTGCTGTGAAGTGTCATACTCAGAATTGTACTTAACTCCATTCTCATCTGATTCATCCTCCTTTTCACCTAGTAAAGTTGGCACTTCTCCCTCCTGCACTTTCTTTTTCTTCATTCTAACACTTAAATAACTTCTTATAGCCAATTGTATTAAATTATATGTATTAATTATGTCTTTGGAAATTGAGTCTGGTCCATTTCTATTATAAAAAAGATCCTCTCTTTCTAATGTCCACTGCATTGAGTTTGAATTAGATCTGTAGTACTCACCCAGTTTTTCTCCTATTAATTTCCACTCGTCTAAATCTAATTCCTTTTCTGTAGAGAACCAAGGACATATGTACTTAACAATTTCTAAAAGTTCAGTGATCTGCTCCAAAATTATAATTAAACCTTGGCTTTCCATAATTTTGACAATGCTCTCTAAACATTTTCCTTGAACAGAAACAGGCTGTTTTCTAAATATCTGTCCCATCTTAGATGAAATTCTACTTTAACTCTTCTAACAAAATTTCTTTGTTGCACTCACCCTAATTTCTGGGTTGAAGAGTCTTTTCCACTGGATCAGGATCAGAGGCTTTTCCACTTGAATCAGGATCATGCTTTTCCACTGAAATCCACTGAGGGGTCTGTCAGTCCCACGTTCAGGGCGCCAAAATGTGGTGTTTCTTTTTCTTTGAAAATAAGTAGAATAGTTCTCTCTGGGGGAGAGAGTGCAGGTTTCTCGGGGAGGTTTTCTTGGAGGCAGCTTTAGTATCAGTTGAAAGTAATAATTACCCAAAATGCAGCCAGCTGGTAAAAATACAAACATTTATTTTCTCTTTCCAAAATAGCCCGGTTAGTTGAGGCCTATCTCTCTGCTTGGTTCCAAGAGCTCTTGCAGTTTTGTCCTTTGCTTCTGCCTCTGCTTTTTTCAGCCTTCAATCCAGCTCCAAGTTGAATCTGCCTTGCCTCTGAGAGAGGCTTCTGGCTCTCCACCAGAGTTCTCCTCTCCAATCCAGCTGAACTCTCTTCCACCACCAGCCAGCCAAGTGGAATATATTCCTTCTTGCCTCGGAGAGAGGGCTTCTGGCTTAATTCTGCTGAAATCTCCCTGAGAGCCTCTGTCTGTTTCTTTTATACAAGAGGGAGGAATTGTGGGATATGAGAGAGAGGGATTATGGGTT
This sequence comes from Antechinus flavipes, assembly GCF_016432865.1. NCBI lineage: Eukaryota > Metazoa > Chordata > Mammalia > Dasyuromorphia > Dasyuridae > Antechinus > Antechinus flavipes. The sequence goes on along the minus strand of NC_067399.1, from coordinate 290,291,058 downwards.
TTCTCCCATAGTGCTCTCTGGCCCTAAGAGCTTTAAGGGAGGTGTGAATTCACAAAGTTTACTTTGTGAATCTGGCATACTTGTGAACTCTGATTAGTAAAGGTGTAAACACAAGCATTGCACTAATTAGTTCTGCTTAGTACCTTGTTTCAGGTTCTGGCCCAAAACATCTTTTTGTAAGATCAGATCAACTCTAATTAGTTAGCAGTTTGTAAAGATTCTAACAGGAACTTAAACACTAGTTGAATGGAAAAATCATATGTGATAATTATAATACATGATGAAAGCTTTAGAGAGGTAATGAAAACATGGTAAGTGAGATATAAGGAAGAGATGTTCTTACAAACAGATGAGAACAGGGAAAATAACTTGTAGGAGATGTCAATTAAATTGAGCTTTAAGTAAAGAAAACTCAATTAACAAATTGTCCCACAAGATTATAGACTTACAACTGGAAAAGAACTTAGAGATCATTAGGTTTTGGTCTATTTTCCCCTGGCTTTTTACTGAATGTAATTTTCACTGCATCATGATCTGAAAAGGATGCATTTATTATTTCTGCCTTTCTGCATTTGAATTTGAGGTTTTTATGTCCTAATATATGGTCAATTTTTGTATAGGTTCCATGAACTTCTGAGAAGAAAGTGTACTCCTTTCTGTCTCCATTTAGTTTTCTCCAAAGATTTATCATACCTAACTTTTCTAGTATTCTATTTACCTCTTTGACTTTTTTCTTATTTATTTTGTGGTTTGATTTATCTAATTCTGAGAGTGCAAGGTTGAAATCTCCCACTATTATAATTTTGCTGTCTATTTCTTCTTGCAGCTCTCTTAATTTCTCTTTTTAAATGCTATCCCACTTGGTGCATATATGTTTAATATTGATATTGCTTCTTTATCTATGCTACCCTTTAGCAAGATATAGTGCCTTTCCTTATTTCTTTTAATTAGATCAATTTTTGCTTTTGCTTGATCTGAGATAAGGATGGCTACCCCTGCTTATTTGACTTCACTTGAAGCATAGTAGATTCTGCTCCAACCTTTTACCTTTATACTCTGCATGTATCATTCTGCTCTAAATGTGTTTCCTGTAAACAACATATTGTATGATTTTGGCTTTTAATCCAGTCTGCTTTACGCTTCTGCTTTATGGGGAAGTTTACCCCATTCAGATTTAAAGTTAAAATTACTAATTCTGTATTTCTTGCCATCTTGTTAACCTTTGCTTATGCTTTTCTCCTTTCCTTTCCCATTACTCCCCTCCCCAGTATTAAACTTGTGAGCACCACTTGCCTCTCACAGACCTCCCTTTTTAGGATCCCTCCTCCACCTTAGACTCCTCCCCTTTTCTTACCCCTTTTCCTCACAATTTCTGTATTCCCTTCTGCTTAGTTTACTCCTTCCCTTTTCACTTTTCCCCTCCCACTTTTCAATGAGGTGGGAGAAGTTTGTCTGTAAATCGAATATGTCTAATATTTTCTTTTTAAGCCAATTCTGATGAGAGTAAGATACACACTATGTTCATCCCCCTCCCTTCTTTCCCTATAGGTTTCCTTTGCCTCTTTGTGAGATGCAGTACCCCTACTTTACCCTTTTTCTAGTATAATTTCCTTTCCATCTCTAGTTTCTTTTTTATATTATAACTGTAAAACCAAATTATACATGTGTTCTTTATGTGTATTTATAACATAAATATAGTTCACAGGATTTCTTTTTACCTTTTTATTTTTCTCCCACTAATTCATCTGGAGACAATCTATTTTTAGTCTCCTCAGGGTTTGAAGTCTGCTCTCTATCCATATAGGAAAAAAAAATGCTCATTTGGGCTGGGTAAGTTATTCTTGGCTGCATACCAAATTCCTTAGCCTTTTGTAATATCAGATTCCAGGCCCTTCGATCCTTTAATATGTATGCTGCTAGATCCTGAGTAATCCTTATTGTGGCTCCTCTATATTTGAATTGTTTTTTTTTTTTTTTTCTAGCAGCTTGTAGTATTTTTTCCCTTGGTCTGACAGTTCTGGAATTTGGCTACAATGTTTCTTAGAGTTTTGATTTTGGGGTCTCTTTCAGTAGGTGATTGATGAATTCTTTCAATGTCTATTTTACTCTCTGTTTCTATAACACCTGGGTAGTTCACATTGATAATTTCCTGGAAAATAGTGCCTAGGTTCTTTTTTTTTCATCATAATTTTCAGGAAGTGCAATAATTCTCAGATTATCTCTCCTAGATCTATTTTCCAGATCTGTTGTTTTCCCAAGTAGGTATTTGACATTTTTTCCATTGCTTCATTTATTTGGTTTTGGATAACTGATTCTTGGTGTCTCCTCCAGTCATTCATTTCCATTTGTTCAATTCTGATTTTTAATGAATTATTTTATTCATTTACTTTTTTTAAAATTTCTTTTTGTAATTGCCCAATTGAGTTTTTAAGTGAGTTGTTTTGTTCTATGGAATTTTTTTTCCATTTCACCGATTTTATTTTTTAGAGAGCTATTTTCTTTTTTTAATTCAGTAATTCTGTTTTCCTTGGAATTGTTTACCTTTTCCTATTCCCTAATTGTGTTTTTCAGGGATTTGATTTCTTTATCCACTCTATCTTTAAATGAGAAGGATGGCCTATCCAGACCCTCTTGCCAAGCTTCCCTTTCCTTTCCCCATTTTTCTTCTATTGTAAAAGCCTTTTTAAATTTCTTCTATGAGAGTCCTGTGTGTTGGGGACCATATCATATCAGCCTTTGGGGATTCATCTGGCGACAATCTATTTTTAGTCTCCTCAGGGTTTGAAGTCTACTCTCTATCCATATAGAAGCTATTTATAGTTATAGTGTGCTTTAATCTTTTGCTCATTTAGACAAAAAAAAAGAATCAAAAGAAACAAACAAAGAAAAAAAAAAGCAAATACAGTCTGCTTTTGGGCAGTGTGGTGTTACCAAGCTTCCTCTACAGACTATAGGAGGTAGCAATGAAGCAATAGTGCAACAGCAATGGCTGCATTGCGTCTGCGCTCTGAGACTCTGAGAGTATGCTGATGTTGGCTAAGTGTGGTCAGGTCCCGAGAGACCCCAGTGTTTTGGGATTGAAGTCTTTATCCCATGTGTTTATAGCTTCATGATGATCTATTGGCTTGCTGCCAGGGCAAAGAAGCTCATACTGGGTAAAATTCTTCTCACACATTTTCCAATATTTGAGGCTACACCTTGCCCCCCTTCAGTCTACTCAGTGTCAACTACTTTCTGTGCTCTCACTGCCTGCCTGAGGTCTGTGCCAGGTCTAACCATCCCCACTCAAGAGCAAAAACAGAACTTTTTTGGTGAATTTCGAGGATATCTTCTGTTGGTAATGTATTTGTGGTTTTTTTCAAGCACTAATTCTGAGGCCATATCATGAAAAAAAGTATTCTGAGTGCAAGAAAGAGCTTAGATAGATGCGTGTGTCCTCTCTGTCATCTTGGCCAGAAGTTTGCAGTCTTTGATCTATAAGATGTTTCTTTCTTCTACTTCAGAGCATGTAAACTTGTCTTAGAAAAAAGCAAATGATCATCTGCCTCCTCCCTCACTCTCATTGGTCCTTCCAATGGCTCAGAAAGTCAACCTTAAATTTTGAACCACATAGGAAAAGTAGGTCTCAAGGACAAAGATAATTGTTTAAAGTATTTATGCCATTTCAGCTGAGCAGGCCAACACTTTGTGTCATGGCACAATGCAAGCCCGTGAGCATATCTACTCATGTTCTGAAGTGGAAGAGTAAGGCTTATCCATGACCCAAGGCCAAAAGTAGGCTTACTCTGAGCCATGGTATACTTGCTTGGAATTCTAATTAATCATACTTATCCTAAGAGGAATGAATTGAGGATAACAACACAGTTGAAAACCTGGTTGACTAGAAGGATTGTGATGCCTTTGAGTGAAATGAAAGAATAAAACAGTGAAAGAGCTCTGAAACTGGAGTCATAAACTCTGGGTTCAAATCCTATCTCTTTGTGACCTTAAGCAAACCATTTAATCAACTTTAATCCCAATTTCCTAATTTAGTATTATTATTTATCATATTCTTAGATGTTAAACTTTTTTCCTGCTCTAGTCCTGAAATCCTATGATTCCAAGTTTGAAAGTGGGGTAGGATTTTGGGGGTGGGGGGTAAAAGAGGGTATGTATTTAGTCTCAAACTCAGAAGGTCATTTTGACATGCCCATAATACATTCCATTTGAAATTTACAATAAGGAGTTGGATTTGCAGGCTTAGACTTCAGAAGAGAGGCTGGGTTTGATTTCATTAATTTGAGAGCCATATGTAGAGAAAGGATAACTAAACACATGGCAATTGATGAAGATGGTGTCAATCTCTGGGATGTAAATGGCTGAGTATTCTGCTATAAGTATGAAGAATGGGGGTGTGGTTGAAGGATATAGTGTTTTGGAGGGAACTTAAGGAGAGTACAAAAGTCTTGGAATAGTTTTTTATCAAAAATTTTACTTTTTTGAATGACAGCAAAAACATCTCTCAGCAAGTGTTCTTAATCCCAACATTGCAAGTTTTATTTAGACCATATGAATGAAAGCACAGTTATGGCTTGATGATATTTACTTTCCAAGTGGAGATGACTGCAAAACTTGGTTTTATATTGATTGGTATTTGTCAGCCACCTAGAAAACCACAATGAATTCATATTGCAGTAAGAATCCCATTGAAGCATAGAGTGATATTTATGGGAAAATAATCCTGTTATCATTTCTTCTATAATGTTGTATTTATGCCAAGGACTTGGCAAACTATTAGGCTTGCACCATATTCCTCCAGTCATTGAAGGACTGATTTTTGAATATTGACTTACATGAACTTCTCTATAATTTGTTCTTGAAAGAAAAAACATTATTTTACTTTCTTTTTCAGAATAGTGTTATTTACACATCACAGTTTCTCCCTTAACCCAAGATCCAAATATGACTGATTACAAGGATAAACAGGAGTTTAGTTGTGTTATAACCTCATCACTAAGCTATGAACTTAGTTTATTTCTTGTTTGACTTGCCTATTGGAGGGGAAATGTTTTCTTGCAAAGGAAGAGTATCCAATTACTTTTAAAGTACAATTTGAATTGACAGAGGGAGTAGACCAGTAAATTTATACTTGTCATAAATCTTTTTTGTGACATAAATGTACAAGGTATTATTTTTGAATAAACAATAGAGAGTAGCCCCAAATTTTCCTTGGAACCTAGTTAGAACTCAGTAGTCATGAGGTATATATTGAATTTCAATAGTTTATTTTTTTTTAATTTTTATTTAATAATTACTTTATATTGACAGAATCCATGCCAGGGTAATTTTTTTTTACAACATTGTCCTTTGCACTCGTTTCTGTTCCAATTTTTTTTCCCTCCCTCCCTCCACCCCCTCCCCTAGATGGCAAGCAGTCCTTTGTATGTTGGATATGTTGCTGTATATCCTAGATACAATATATGTTTGCCGAACCGAACAGTTCTCTTGTTGCATAGGGAGAATTGGATTCAGAAGGTATAAATAACCCGGGAAGAAAAACAAAAATGCAGATAGTTCACATTTGTTTACCAGTGTTCTTTCTTTGGGTGTAGTTGCTTTTGTCCGTCATTTATCAATTGAAACTAAGTTAGGTCTCTTTGTCAAAGAAATCTACTTCCATCAAAATATGTCCTCATACAATATCGTTGTCGAAGTGTATAATGATCTCCTGGTTCTGCTCATTTCACTCAGCATTAGTTCATATAAGTCTCGCCAGTCCTCTCTGCATTCATCCTGCTGGTCATTTCTTACAGAACAATAATATTCCACAACATTCATATACCACAATTTACTCAGCCATTCTCCAATTGATGGGCATCCATTCATTTTCCAGTTTCTAGCCACTACAAATAGGGCTGCTACAAACATTTTGGCACATGCAGGTCCCTTTCCCTCCTTTAGTATTTCTTTGGGATATAAGCCCAATAGAAACACTGCTGGATCAAAGGGCATGCACAATTTGATAATTTTTTGGGCATAATTCCAGATTGCTCTCCAGAATGGTTGGATTCATTAACAACTCCACCAACAATGCATCAGTGTCCCAGTTTTCTCACATCCCCTCCAACATTCATCATTATTTTTTCCTGTCATCTTAGCCAATCTGACAGGTGTGTAGTGGTATCTCAGAGTTGTCTTAATTTGCATTTCTCTGATCAATAATGATTTGGAACACTCTTTCATATGAGTGGTAATAGATTCAATTTCATCCTCTGAAAATTGTCTGTTCATATCCTTTGACCATTTATCAGTTGGAGAATGGCTTAATTTCTTATAAATTTAAGTCAGTTCTCTATATATTTTGGAAATGAGGCCTTTATCAGAACATTTAACTGTGAAGATGTTTTCCCAGTTTGTTGCTTCCCTTCTAATCTTGTTTGCATTAGTTTTGTTTGTACAATGGCTTTTTAATTTGATGTAATCAAAATTTTCTATTTTGTGATCAGTAATGGTCTCTAGTTCATCTTTGGTCACAAATTTCTTTCTCCTCCACAAGTCTGAGAGATAAACTATTCTATGTTCCTCTAATTTATTTAAAATCTCGTTCTTTATGCCTAGATCATGGACCCATTTTGATCTTATCTTGGTATATGGTGTTAAGTGTGGGTCCATGCCTAATTTCTGCCAACTAATTTCCAATTATCCCAGCAGTTTTTATCAAATAATGAATTCTTTTCCCAGAAGTTAGGGGCTTTGGATTTGTCAAACACTAGATTGCTATAGTTGACTATTCTGTCTTGTGAACCTATCCTTTTCCACTGATCCACTAATCTATTTCTTAGCCAATACCAGATGGTTTTGGTGACTGCTGCTTTATAATATAATTTTAGATCAGGTACAGCTAGGCCACCTTCATTTGATTTTTTTTTTTCATTAATTCCCTTGAGAGTCTCGACTTTTTATTGTTCCATATGAATTTTGTTGTTATTTTTTCTAGATCATTAAAATATTTTCTTGGAAGTCTGATTGGTATAGCACTAAATAAATAGATTAGTTTAGGGAGTATTGTCATCTTTATTATGTTCGCTCGGCCGATCCAAGAGCACTTAATATTTTTCCAATTATTTAAGTCTGACTTTATTTGTGTGGAGACTTTTTTTATAATTTTGCTCATATAATTCCTGACTTTCCTTTGGTAGATAGATTCCCAAATGTTTTATGGTATCAACAGTTATTCTGAATGGAATTTCTCTTTGTATCTCTTGCTGTTGGGTTTTGTTGGTGGTTTATAAAAATGCTGAGGATTTATGGGGATGTATTTTGTAGCCAGCTACTTTGATAAAATTATGAATTATTTCTAATAGCTTTTTAGTAGAATCTCTGGGGTTCTCTAGGTATACCATCATATCATCTGCAAAGAGTGATTGTATGGTTTCCTCATTGCCTACTCTAATTCCTTTAATATCTTTCTCGACTCTTATTGCCGAGGCTAGTGTTTCTAATACGATATTAAATAATAATGGTGATAGTGGGCAACCTTGCTTCACTCCAGATCTTACTGGGAAAGGTTCCAGGTTTTCCCCATTGTATATGATGCTTACTGATGGTTTTAAATATATGCTCCTGACTATTTTAAGGAAAAGTCCATTTATTCCTATGCTCTCAAGTGTTTTTATTAGGAATGGATGTTGGATTTTATCAAATGCTTTTTCTGCATCTATTGAGATGATCATATGGTTTTTGTTTGTTTGGTTATTGATATAGTCAATTATGCTAATAGTTTTCCTAATATTGAACCAGCCCTGCATTCCTGGTATAAATCCTACTTGGTTGTTAGAGTTCAAATGTTGGAGTTTGTTCTTCTCAGGGCACAGCTGGTTTAGAGGCTTAGAGCCCTTCGGATGTCTCCAAATCCAAAGGTTCTGTCCTTCAGCCTCTGCCTCTGCTTTCTTCTGCCTCCAACAAAGATGGAAGATCTCTCTTATCTCCTTCTGGGGAGCCCAGCCACCAACTTGCCGCGGAGAGAGGGCTTCTGGCGTAGCTCCACTGAAATCCGTCAAAAGTGTTCTCTGCAGCAGAGTCGTTCCTCTCGAGTCTAGCGCGATCAGCCAGCCAAGAGGAAAAAATGTATTCTGGAATGGCTGTCTTGCCTTATATCTGAACCTTCTGAGAGAATGGGATTATGGGTTTTCTCCCATAGTGCTCTCTGGCCCAAAGAGCTTTAAGGTGTGGACTCCCTTGAAGTTAGAAAGTGTACTTTGTGAAGCTAGCATACTTGTGGACTCCAATGAGTAAAGGTAGGAACACAAGCCTTGTCTTGATTAGTTCTACTTAGTACCTTGTTTCAGGTTCTGGCCAAAACAACTTCTTGTAAGATTAGATCAACTCTAATTACTTAGCAGTTAGTAAGGATTCCAACATCTCCCCCTTTCTTTTGTTTTAAAACATAGGGGGTTTCTGAGGGGGTACACATAAATCCATCAATGTGGGCCAGAACTTTGTAACAGATATACATGGTATACATAAATCCATCAATATGGGAGGCATTATACATAATTTACATGAGCACATAGCAATATAACACAGGCTAGTAGTAATGTAACAAATAACAAGAATCAATCTGAAAATTTACACATGTCCATAAGTCCTAGAAACAGTCCAATAGGATTCCATTGTCCATTAGTTCATGTGCCAGGAATCTAATAATTCTTGTGAGCACAATCAGCAACAGAACCACCCGATATTTCTTGGGTCTTCTCCTTTGTTTCAAGGGTCTGCTCCATCTTTCTGCGATGGACAAGGCGAATGCGGCTCGTAGGCACCCATCTGATTCCTTCTCCACCTGTAGAGATGCAAACAAATCCTCTCCCCCAAGCAGTTAGCCTATCTGGTCCCTTCCATTCACCACTTTCTGGGTCTCTCCACATCACCTGGCGATTATCTAAAGATAGTGGAGCTGCTCGCACTGGACACTGCTCTTCTGGTGGGTTATAAAACCTGTCTGCTGGAGCCAGTGCATCTTTATCAAAGATTAAAAAATTAATGGTATAGAGAACTAAATTTAGAAGTTCTCTAGGGTTACCCGTGGCTCCCCCTTTCTTTTGTTTTTGGAGGAGTGTCTTAATGTCTCTGTTTCTTCTTTCTACTATTGCTTGACCTTGAGGATTAAAGGTATGCCAGTAGTGTGTAGAATCTTATACTGTGCACAAAAGTGTTCAAAATGTTTGGAGGTATATGCCGGTCCATTATCTGTTTTTATTTCTTGTGGCACACCCATAATTGCGAATGCTTGAATGAGGAATTCAGTGACCACTCGGGCTGTCTCTTTTGCTGCTGGTATGGCAAAAGTGAATCCTGAAAAGGTGTCTACCACAACGTGGATAAAAGACAGACGACCAAAAGATTTATAATGAGTCACATCCATTTGCCAGATTTCATTGGGTCTCAAACCACGAGGGTTCTTCCCTGGAGGCAGTGTAGGAGCGTGGAAGGGAAGGCAAGCTGTACAGCTTTTCACTATGCTCCTAGCTTCTTCTCTTGTAATCCCAAACTGTAAATGCAAAGCTCGAGCAGCCTGATGGTATTTAGAATGGGATTCCTGGGCCTCCTGAAATAAAGGCGTACTGGCCAACATAGTTAAAAGGCTATCTGCCTTTGAATTTCCATCAAAAATAGGACCTGGAAGTCCACTATGTGAATGGACATGCAGGATATAAATCTTTCCTGGATGCTTTCTCACTTGCTCTTGAAGTTCCTTAAAGAGCTGATATATATTAGAAGCTGCAAATTTTATTTGGGCTGTGGCAATTCTTTGTACCACACCTACTGAATAGGCTGAATCAGATATTATATTTATGTCGCCTGGGTAATAAGTGAGAGCTAGCATGATCGCATATAATTCGTTCTGCTGAGTGGACTGAAAAGGAGTTCTGACTACTCTTTTTACGGTTAGATCATGAGAGTATACAGCACAAATATTTTGTTTGGCTGCGTCTGTAAAGATGGTTGGTCCTTCAAGAGGAACCTTAGAAACCTTCTCTTCAAAAATCCATTGCCAATTATGCAGTAGTCTGGTTATCTTTAATGGAGATCCATGTGCAAAATTTGGAGCCATGGCCAATAAAATCTGCCACTCTGGGATGGTTTCACAGCATACATTAATTTGTGCATTTGTATAGAAGGTATATATCTTGTCAGGTCTTGTCCCAGATAATTGTACTGCTCGCTTAATGGCCTTTAATAGAATTCTAGCCACAAGTATTGGGTAAGGCGTAAGGCTTTGTTCTGGTTGTGCTGGGAGGTTCACCCACTCTATCACACTGTCTCCTTGATGAAGGACTGCTGTGGGTGCTTCTTTCGTAGCAAAAACTGATATTTCCAAGGGTTTTTGAGTTACTCTCTCAACTACATTGGATAAAGCCAGTTCAACTTCTCTCAAGGTCTCTTGAGCTTCTTTTGTAAGCCGACGTGGTGAATTTAAAGCAGTGTCTCCCCTTAAAATGTCATATAGGGGTTGCAATTGATTGGTAGTTAAACCTAATACTGGACGCATCCATTGGATATCTCCTATTAATTTTTGGAAATCATTTAAGGTGTTCAACCTCTCTGTTCTTAAAGACAGTTTTTGTAGAGTAAGTGCCTTAGGATATATTTCATATCCTAAATATTGAAAAGGAGCATGCCTTTGAATTTTTTCTGTAGCGATATGAAGTTTGTAGTATCTTAGTGTTTCTATGGTTTTTTGTAGACATGCTTCTAGAATTTGTTCCTCAGGTGCACATCCCAATATATCATCCATATAATGTAATAGCATAACTTTTGGAAATGCTTTTCTTATTGGAGCAAGAGCAGCAGCAACATACATTTGACACATAGTGGGGCTGTTCTTCATTCCCTGTGGCAAAACCGTCCATTCATATCTTTTATAAGGCTCAGCTAAATTGACACTGGGCACCGAAAAGGCAAATCTCTTCATATCCTCCTTATCCAGAGGAATGGAATAGAAACAATCCTTGATGTCTATAACCCAAAGAGGCCATTCTCTAGGAAGCTGAGTAGGAGATGGAAGTCCAGGCTGAAGAGTTCCCATAGTTTCCATCTGTTCATTCACTTTTCTTAAATCAGTGAGCATCCTCCATTTTCCCGATTTCTTTTTTACAACGAACACTGGGGAATTCCAAGGACTTAGAGAAGGTTGTAAATGCCCTTGTTCAAGCTGCTCCTGTACTATATCTAATAAGGCCTGAATTTTATCGCTACTTAAGGGCCACTGTTCTATCCACACTGGTGTATCAGTTTTCCATTGGATAGGAATAGGTGAAAGTGTTGGCAGGCCTTCAACAGCAGCCCTGCTTAAAAAACCGAAGTACTCATTTTTAACCCCAATTGTTGTAAAACGTCTCTTCCCCACAGATTGATGGGGATTTTTTCAACTATAAAAGGAGTAAAAACTCCTGTTTTGCCTTCAAAAGTCCATCTCATAGGGGCAGCACTAACTTCAGCTGCTATTGATCCTCCTACTCCAGACATATAGGTATCTGCTTTAATCTTTGGCCAGTGACTGGGCCAACTGGCACCTCTAATAACTGTACGATCCACACCTGTGTCTACCAATCCTTCCAATGGTAGGCCATTTATATAGATAGTGAGCATAGGTCGGTCAGCCATTACTGCTGCTGTCCAGTATATTCCTGGTTTTTGTGGTCTGGAGTCAGAACCTGGGTGACTATCACGAGGCTGCTTATTAGGATTCTGTATGAGTAAACCTGATGCTACTACGTCTCCTGGGTGATAAGTCACACATTGACTACCTGTATTAGTGACTGGGATATTATCTACACATTCCCCAGTTTCCCACATCAGTGTGTGGATGGACACTGTTTTGTACATACAAGGAGGTGAAATGGTCAAGCCTACTGTGCCTGGAGGTAAGGATCCATAGGCTGGAGAGGAACAGATTTCACCTCTCCAGGGGGTATCTCAGTTGTCCCAGCTGCATACAGCTCTATTCTCCCCAATTGTAATTCCCTTCTGCCATCAGGTTGCTTCCTGGCTGGTTGACTGTGTAATCCCCTTCTCCCATCATATGGATTTCTGGCTGATTGGTCATGTCTGGGTACTGGACTTCTAGGCACTCTCTGGGTGCACCATTGGCTGGCATCATGCCCCAAGTGTTTTTTGCCTTGGGCCCTGGGGCTGGGCCCCTCATCCCGTTTCCCTGAATCTGTCTGCATTCTGAGGCCCAATGGAAGCCTCTGTTGCATTTTGGACATGGTGTTTGGGGTCTTGTTCTCCCACCTTGTCTTCCCATTCTATCTCTATACCAACATTGAGCTTTCAGATGTCCTACTTTTCCACACTGAAAGCATCTACGAGTCTCTCTGGAAGTCCCTTGCCAAGAGGGATTCTGTCTTCTCATGTTTGGATTTTGGGAAGTCTGCATCATAGCCTGGCTATAAAAGGCACCTGTGCCCACTGTGGCACAGCGTCTTATGAGTTCCTCTAAAGGAGCATCCTTGCGCAGTCCTAGTATAATTCTTCTGCAAACCTCATTAGCATTTTCCTTAGCAAGTTGCCTTATCAAGATGTCTGTTATTGCATTTTCTCCATTTGTTCTTATGATAGCTGTCTGCAAGCGTCCCACAAAGTCAGCGAAGGGTTCATTTGGCCCTTGTGTTATTTTTGTGAAGGCCCCCCCCTTGTCGTCTTTATTGTGAAGAGAAGCCCACGCTTTGATAGCATTATCAGCAATTTGCTGATATGCTGCTACAGAATAACTAATTTGTGCTGCGACATCTGCATAAGGACCTGTACCTGTTAGTAGGTCACAGGTGATTGCAGTATGAACTCCACTTTGAATATTTTGTTGGGCTTGTATCCTACAGAGCTCACTATATTCAGAAAGCCACAAGTAGTTCTGTCCAGGTTCTAGGCATATTTTTGCTATCGATTTCCAGTCATTAGGGGTCAAGATTTCAAAAGACAAATTTTGTAATAGCATCTTAACATAAGCTGATGTAGCCCCATAAAGAGTGCAAGCTTTTTTCAGGTCTTTGAGGATTTCTATATCAAAAGGTGAGTATCTTCTACTTTCTTGACCTGAAGAATTAAACTGTTGAATTACAGGAAAAATGTGGTGTTGAAATTCTGATACATTTTTCCCTTCTTCTCTGGCCTTAATTAGTCCCTTTTGCAATCTACTCAAAGGAGCAGCTGGATGCTGGGAGGGAGGTGCTGGATGCTGGGGGGGAGGTGCTGGATGCTGGGGAGGAGGTGATGGATACTGGGGGGGAGGTGCTGGATGCTGGGGGGAAGGTGCTAGATGCTGGGGGGGAGGTGCTGGTGCTGTCACTGCCCCCTCCACTACCCCTCCTCCCTCCATCCCGGAGGGTGGAGTTGATGAAGGAGAGTCAATTACCTGCTCCTCAGGTGGGGCTGAGGCTGCCTCAGATTCACCCCACCCTTGAGCCTCACTTAAGTCTCCCTGCCCTGTGGGGATATGGACATTAATCTGTTCTTTGTCTTCCTCCTTTATCTCAGGCTTCCCCCTTTGGCTATCCCGGTATTTTAAGGCCATCTGTATTGTATTGTATAAATAGAACACTGCAATGGAAACTGAACGAGGACCGTTTTCATTGTTATATGCAGAGATCTGTTGACCAACCAATGCCCAGTTTTTTAGAGAGATTTGCTTTTCCTCTAAGAACCAAGGGGAGGTGCGTTTTAATGTAGCCAGAAGTCTAGCTGTCTGTCCCCAAGTTACAAGTAGCCCTTGATCTTCTATCAGCTTAAGCAGGCTTTCTATAGCACCACTCCTGGGTGGGTCTGGGGTTGGGGGGGTTGGGGTGGGGGATGGAGAATCTTTACCTAGGATCTGTCCCATTTCAGCCAAAAAAGGTTGTACTCACTCAGTTCCTGGTCACTGGAGACTTCTTCAGTGAAAGTAGGGTCCTTGGTTCCCACGCTTGGGCGCCAAATGTTAGAGTTCAAATGTTGGAGTTTGTTCTTCTCAGGGCACAGCCGGTTTAGAGGCTTAGAGCCCTTCGGATGTCTCCAAATCCAAAGGTTCTGTTCTTCAGCCTCTGCCTCTGCTTTCTTCTGCCTCCAACAGAGATGGAAGATCTCTCTTATCTCCTTCTGGGGAGCCCAGCCACCAACTTGCCGCGGAGAGAGGGCTTCTGGCGTAGCTCCACCGAAATCCGTCAAAAGTGTTCTCTGCAGCAGAGTCGTTCCTCTCGAGTCTAGCACGATCAGCCAGCCAAGAGGAAAAAATGTATTCTGGAATGGCTGTCTCGCCTTATATCTGAACCTTCTGAGAGAATGGGATTATGGGTTTTCTCCCATAGTGCTCTCTGGCCCAAAGAGCTTTAAGGTGTGGACTCCCTTGAAGTTAGAAAGTGTACTTTGTGAAGCTAGCACACTTGTGGACTCCAATGAGTAAAGGTGGGAACACAAGCCTTGTCTTGATTAGTTCTACTTAGTACCTTGTTTCAGGTTCTGGCCAAAACAACTTCTTGTAAGATTAGATCAACTCTAATTACTTAGCAGTTAGTAAGGATTCGAACACTTGGTCATAGTGTATTATCCTGGTGACGATTTTCTGTAATCGTTTTGCTAATATTTTATTTAAGATTTTAGCATCAATATTCATGAGGGAGATTGGTCTATAATTTTCTTTCTCTGTTTTCAGCCTACCTGGTTTAGGTATCAGTACCATGTCTGTGTCATAAAAGGAGTTTGGTAGGACTCCTTCAATCCCTATTTTTTCAAATAGTTTATTTAGCATTGGAGTTAATTGTTCTTTAAATGTTTGGTAGAATTCACATGTAAATCCATCTGGTCCTGGGGATTTTTTCTTAGGGAGTTGATTGATAGTTTGTTCTATTTCTTTTTCCGAGATGGGACTGTTTAGGATATTTACTTCTTCCTCTGTTAGTTTGGGCATGCTATATTTTTGGAGGTATTTTTCTATTTCATTTAAGTTGTCGAATTTATTGGCATAAAGTTGGGCAAAGTAACTCCTAATTATTGCTCTAATTTCCTCTTCGTTAGTGATGAATTCTCCCTTTTCATTTTTAAGACTAACAATTTGATTTTCCTCTTTCCTTTTTTTAATCAGATTTACTAAGGGTTTGTCTGTTTTGTTGGTTTTTTCATAGAACCAACTCTTAGTTTTATTAATTAATTCAATAGTTTTTTTACTTTCAATTTTATTGATCTCTCCTTTTATTTTTAGAATTTCAAGTTTAGTGTTTGACTGGGGGTTTTTAATTTGTTCCTTTTCTAGCATTTTTAGTTGCAAACCCAATTCATTGACCTTCTCTTTCTCTATTTTATACAAATAGGCCTCTAGAGATATGAAATTTCCCTTTATTATCGCTTTGGCTGCATCCCATACATTTTGGTATGATGTCTCATTATTATCGTTTTCTTGAGTGAAGTTATTAATTATGTCTATGATTTGCTGTTTCACCCAATCATTCTTTAGTATGAGATTATTTAGTTTCCAATTATTTTTTGGTCTACTTCCCCCTGGTTTTTTGTTGAATGTAATTTTCATTGCATTGTGGTCTGAAAAGTATGCATTTACTATTTCTGCCTTACTGCATTTGAGTTTGAGGTTTTTATGTCCTAATATATGGTCAATTTTTGTATAGGTTCCATGAACTGCTGAAAAGAAAGTGTATTCCTTTCTGTCTCCATTACATTTTCTCCAGAGATCTATCATATCTAACTTTTCTAGTATTCTATTTACCTCTTTGACTTCTTTCTTATTTATTTTGTGGTTTGATTTATCTAATTCTGAGAGTGCAAGGTTAAGATCTCCCACTATTGTAGTTTTACTGTCTATTTCTTCTTGCAGCTCTCTTAATTTCTCTTTTAAGAATTTAGATGCTACACCACTTGGTGCATATATGTTTAATATAGATAGTGCTTCATTATCCATGCTACCCTTTAGCAAGATATAGTGCCCTTCCTTATCTCTTTTAATTAGATCAATTTTTGCTTTAGCTTGATCTGAGATCAGGATGGCTACCCCTGCTTTTTTGACTTCACCTGAAGCATAGTAGATTTTGCTCCAACCTTTTACCTTTAACCTGCATGTATCTCTCCGCTTCAGGTGTGTTTCCTGTAAACAACATATTGTAGGATTCTGGCTTTTAATCCATTCTGCTAACCGCTTCCTCTTTATGGGGGAGTTTACCCCGTTCACATTTATGATTAGAATGACCAATTCTGTATTACTTGCCATCTTGTTAACCCCGGTTTATGCTTTTCTCCCTTCTTTCCCCTTTCCCCCCTTCCCAGTATTAAGCTTGTGAGCACCACTTGCTTCTCACAGTTTTCCCTTTTTAGTATCCCTCCCCCCGCCTTAGAGTTCCTCCCCCTATCTTACCCCTTTCCCTCCCAGTTCCCGTATTCCCTTCCGCTTAGCTTATTCCTTCCCTTTTCACTTTTCCCTTCTCACTTTTCAATGAGGTGGGAGAAGTTTCACCATAGATTGAATATGTCTTAAGATTTTTCACTTAAAACCAATTCTGAAGGCAGTAAGATACCCACTATATTCATCCCCCTCCCTTCATTCTCTCAGATATAATAGGTTTCCTTCGCCTCTTCATGAGATGTACTACCCCCACTTTACCCTTTTTCTGGTACAATGTCCTTTCCACATCAATTTCTAGAACAAGGTATACATGTATTCTTTATACATCTATATAGTCAAAATATAGTTCCCAAGATTAATCTTTACCTTTTTAGATTTCTCTTGAGTTCTATATTTGTAGATCAAACTTTTTGTTAAGTTCTGGCTTTTTCATCAGAAATAGATGAAATTCACTTACTTCGTTCAATGTCCATCTTCTTCCCTGGAAAAAGATGCTCATTCTCGCTGGGTAAGTTATTTTTGGTTACATACCAAGTTCCTTAGCCTTTCGGAATATCATATTCCAGGCCCTTCGATCTTTTAATGTGGATGCTGCCAGATCCTGGGTGATCCTTATTGTGGCTCCTTGATACTTGAATTGGGTTTTTCTAGCCACTTGCAATATTTTTTCCTTCATTTGAGGATTCTGGCATTTGGCCACTATATTCCTTGGTGTTTTGATTTTAGGATCCCTTTCAGTGGGTGATCGATGAATCCTTTCAACGTTTATTTTTTCCTCTGTTCCTATGACTTCTGGGCAGTTCTCTTTGATAATTTCCTGGAAAATAGTGTCCAGGCTCTTTTCTTCATCATGTTTTTTTGGAAGTCCAATGATTCTCAGATTGTCTCTCCTGGATCTGTTTTCCAGGTCTGTTGTCTTCCCCAGAAGGTATTTCACATTCTTTTCCATTGTTTGATTTTTTTGGATTTGCTTGACTGCTTCTTCTTGTCTCCTCGAGTCATTCAATTCCAATTGTTCAATTCTGATTTTCAGTGAAGTATTTTCTTCACTCACTTTTTAAAAATCTTTTTCTAATTGTCCCATTGAGTTCTTTTGTTCTGTGGAATTTTTTTCCATTTCGCCAATTTTGTTTTCCAGTTCACCAATCCTATTTTTCAAGGATTTTACTTCTTTATCCACTTTCTCTTTAACTGACTTCTCCAGGCTCTTTTGGCAAGCCTCCCTCTCCTTTTCCAAAGCCTCACTCTGCTTTCCCCATTTTTCTTCTAGCTCCCTTGTGAGAGCCTTTTTAATCACTTCTATGAGGTTCATCTGTGCTGAGGAACAGATGATCTCCTCCTTTGGGGATTCACCTGGGGACTGTCTGTTTTTAGTCTCCTCAGGATTTAGAGTCTGCTCTCTATCTGTATAGAAGCTGTCAAGGGTTAAAGTCCTCTTCAGTTTCTTGCTCATTCTGTCTAATAATCAAAGACAAACTATCAAAGAAAAACAGAAAAAACTGGATTCTTTCTTTCGGGGAGGGGCTGGGTGGTGTTACCGAGCTTCCTCTCCAGACTGTGGGGGGCAGCAGTGAGGCACTAGCCCTACTGTGCTGTGCCTGTACTCTGAGATCCCAGAGCGTGCTGAGTCACTGTGGGGGGGAAAGGGGAGCGGCCAGGTCTCGAGAGACTCCAGCTGTTTGGGGTTGTATTCTTCAACCCCGGTGTTTTTAGCTTCTCTGCTGGGCTGCTAACTTGCTGCCGGAGCAAATTACCAGTCCTGTAGCGAAGCTCTCCCTGCAGAGACGGCTGCGATCACTCCCCACCCCCTCTCCAGTCTGCTCCCATGCTCTCACTGCCTCTGCCCGCCTCCTGCGCCCTATCTAAAACCGTCCCAGCCCTCCAGTAAAGACAGACCTTTCTTGGCGAATCTCAAGGATGGCTTCTCTTGGTAACTATTTGTGGGGTTTTTTTTCAGTCAAGCATTAATTCAGAGGCTTGTAATGAAATGGATAGTGAGAGAAAGCGTGGAGCTTACACAGCTGTGTGCCTCCTCTTCACCATCTTAACCAGAAGTGCCCGAATTTCAATAGTTTAAATTAGATTATTTCTTTTTAAGTGGTTTCCAGTTGCAACTGACAAGGATGAGGTACACAGGCAGCAAAATATTGTATATAGTGTGGCAGAATGAATAAAAATTCTAATGACATAGACCTTGTATTGAATTTCATTACTTGCAAACAAAGAGAAGTTTAGCAAGATTATAAGATCATAGATTTAGAGCTGAAAGGAAACTTAGACGTCATTAAATCCCATTCTTCATTTTAGAGATAAGAAAATAAGGCCCACAGGAGGAAAAGACTTGCCCAAGGATCCAATCATATGTACCAAATAGAACTCATTTCCAAAATACTATTTTCTTTCTGCTTCCATATTGCTATTAAGGATATACCAATCCTCCCATTTCACCTATGCTTACAACACAAATATCATTCTATCATCTCCTCATTGTCTTTCACTTGCCCTCTACCATATTCAAGAAATTGCAAGCCAAGCCCTACCTTTATAATAACTCTCCTTTTTCTTCTCTGACATTACCATTGATCAGGTAAAGAACCTCATTACCTCACTTGTGAACTATTGCAATGGTCTCCTAGCTCCTCTCCTTGCCTCAAATCTCTTCCCAGTTCAGGCTATTTTTCACTTACCTAACAAATTGATCTTTTTAAAGTACAAGTCTAACAATGTCACAATCTCATTTAATAAATTCCAGTAGTTATTACCTTCAGGATGAAATGTTAAATCTTATGTGACTTATAAAGTCCATAATCTGGCCTCTTCTTACCTTTATTGCTTTTTTAAAAAATAAAATAATCATAACATTTTTCCCTAGCATTTTAGTAAGTAGATTTTTTTTCCAATTACATATAAGTATGTATTCAACATTAATCTTTGGAAAGATTTTGAGTTTCAAGTTTTTTTTTTTTCTCTTTACCTCCAAACTCTCTCCCCAAGATAGCAAGAAATCTTATATGGATTATACATGTATATTTATGTAAACATAATTCCACATTAGTCATGTTATGAAAGAAAAATCAGAACAAAAGGGAAAAGCCAGCAAAAAAGTAAAAATAGCATGCTTGAATTTGCATTCAAACTCCACAGTTCTTGTTATGGATATGTATAGCATTTTCCATAGTCCATTTTGGAATATTTGTAGATCATTGTATTGCAGAGAAGATCTAAGTCAATTGTAGTTGATTATCTCATAATGTTACTGTTAATGTGTACAATGTTCTTGTTGGTTCTGTTCACTTCACTTAGCATCAGTTCATGTAAGCCTTTCCAGTTTTTTTTTTCCTGAAATCTTCCTGCTCATCAAATCTTATAGTACAATAGTATTATATTATATTCATATACCACAACTTCTTCAGCCTCTCCCTAATTAATGGTAATTCCCTCAGTTTTCAATTCTCTGATGTCATAAAAGAACTGATATAATATTTTTGTATATATATATATAGTTATTTTCCTCTTTTTTAAGGCTCTCATTGGGATACAGTGGTAGTATTGTTGAATCCAAGGGTATAAATGGCTCGATTGGCCTTTGAGCATAGTTACAAATTGTTCTCCAGAACTGTTGGATTAGTTTACAATTCTTCCAACAATGCATTAATGTTCAAATTTTACCACATCTTCTCCAAAATTGATCACTTGCCTTTTCCATCATATTAGACAATATGATAGGTGTGACTTGTTTTAATTTTCATTTCTCTAATCAAAAGCAATCTCTTTTCATAAAACTATAAACAGCTTTAATTACTTCCTCTAAAAATTTCCTATTTATATCTTTTAACAAGTTATTTGGAGAATGATTTGTATTCTTAAAATTTTATTCAGTTATCTGTATTTTAGAGAATTTCTATATTTTAAAATTGAGGTTTTTATCAGAAATACTGATTGTGAAAATTGTTTCCTATCTCTTTGCTTTCCATCTAATCTTGATTATATTTGTTTTGTTTATGCAAAAACTTTTTAATTTAATGTAATCAAAGAATCATTTTGCATTTCATAATGTTCTCTATCTCTTGTTTGGTCATAAATTCTTCTTTTCTCCATAGATGTGACAATTAAATTATTCATTGCTCTCCTAATTTGCTTATGATATCACTATTTATGAGGAAATCATAAAACATTTTGAATTTATCTTGGTATGTATGCATAGTTTCTGCCATACACTTTTCCATTTTTCCCCAGCAATTTTCATCAGATAATGAGTTCATAATCCAGAAACTGGATTCTTTAGATTTGTCAAATAGTAAATTATTGTCATTTACTATAATATCTTGTACACCTTACCTATCCCACTTATCCACCACTCTGTTTCTTAAACAGTACAAAGTAGTTTTGATGATTGCTGCTCTATAAAATAGTTTTAGAATTAGGATGTTTACACTATTTTCTTTCACATTTTTCTTTTTTTTAAATTAATTCTCTTGATATTCTTGGTCTTTTGTAGCTATAGATGAATTTTCTTATGATTTTCTAGTTCTATAATTTTTTTGTAGTTTGATTGTCTTGGCATTAAATAAGTAAATTAAATAGAATTCTCATTTTTATTATATTAGCTTGATTTAACCATGGGCAAGTGATATTTTTTCCAAGTGCTTAGTTCTGTCTTCATTTGTGTGAAAAGTGTTTTGTTACTGCGATCATATGCTTCCTCATTAATCCAGGCAACTAGATTCCCAAACATTTTATATTGTATATATTTAAAGTAGAATTTCTTTATAATCCTTCTTAGTGAGATTTTTATTGTAATATATGGCAGTGTTGATAAAGATTTATATTGATATATTTCATCTCCTGCAACTTTGGTAAAGTAATTATTTGCTAAAACTAACATTTCTTGGCCACTATTAAATAATAACGGTGATAATTAGGCATCCATGTTTCAATCCTGATTTGATTGGGAGGCATTTTAACTTATCCTTATTACAGATAATCATTGCTCATGGATTTAGATACATTCTACTTTTCATTTTAAGGAAAACTTCATTTATTCCAATGGCATCTAGTATTTTTAATAGGAATGACTAGGGTATTTTGTCTAAAGATTTTTTTCTGCATCTATTGAGATAATCATATACATTTTGTTACTTTTGTTATTTGTATGATCACTTATGCTAATAATTTTCCTAATATTACATCAGCCAGTTTTCTTACTTTCAATTTTATTAATCTCCCCTTTGCTTTTCAGAATTTCTAATTTGGTTTTTAATTCAAGATATTTAATTTTTTAAATTGCATGATCAATTCATTTATCTATTCTTTCTCTGTTTTACTCATGTCAGAATTTAAATATATCAAATTTCCCCTAAGTATTACTTTGGCTGACTTCCTTAAATTTCAGTCTGTTGTTTCATTATTGTAATTTTATTTGATTAAATTATTAAATTGTTTCTATAATTTGTTCTTTGAGTCACTCATTTTTAGAGTTAGATTATTTAATTTCCAATTATTTTAATATATCTTTTCATGGCCTTCTATTATACATAATTCAGCATGATATGAAAAGAATGCATTCAACATTTCTGCCTTTTGCAATTGATTGTGAGATTTTTATGCCCTAATACTTGGTCAATTTTTGTGTGGATGACATGTACTATTGAAAAAAAGTTTATTACTTATTATCCACATTTGATTTTCTTCAGAGGCCTGTCATATTTGGCTTTTCTAAAAATTCTATTCACCTCCTTAACTACATTATTTTCTGTTTTGGGGTTAGATACATCTAGTTCTGAGATGAGGAGGTTGAGGTATCCCACTAGTACAGTTTTGCTAACTCACTTAATTTCTCTCCTAAGAATTTGAATGTTATGCTATTTGGTGCATATATGTTTAGAATTGCTTTGCTTCAATGTTTTGGGTAACTTTTAGGAAAATGTAGTTTATTTCTTTATTTTCATTAGACATATTTTTACATTTGCTTTATCTGATATTGGGATTGCTACCCCTGATTTTTTTTTTTAATTCAGTTGATATGTAATATATTCTGCTTCAGCCTTTTACCTTTATTTCATGTGTGTGTGCGCGTCTGCTTCAAATGTGTTTCTTGTAAACAACATTTTGTGGGATTCTTGTTTTTAATTTTTTCTTCCATTTGTTTTCATTTTATTAGAGTTCATCCATTCCTATTCACAGTTATGATTACTGTGTATTTCTCTCCATACTATTTTCCCTCTTTTTACCATTTTGCTCTTCTTTTACCCTATCTTTTCTCACCAGTGTAGTGCTTCTGTCCACTGCCTCCCCCAATCTGCCTTTCTATCAATCCCCTTCCTTTTTCTTTTTTCTTTCCTCCCCTACTTCTGCTCTTCTTTCTACCAGTCCCCTCTCCTTTTTCTTTCCCCTTTCCACTGATCCTATATGTAAGTTAGATTTCTCTACTCAGCTGAGTGTCTATCTTATTCTCTCTTTGAGCTAAATATGAGGAGAGTAAGATTCAAACAAAGTTCACCCTTTCCCTTCTTTCCCTTTATTATAATAGATTTTTAATGTCTCTTTATGTGATTCATTTATACTATTATACCTTCTCTTTTTTTCTCTTAATATAATCCTTTTTTTTCACTCCTTAATTCACTTTTTAAAAATCAACTTTTATCTATACTCTTGATCTAAGCATACTCCTTCTAACTGCCCTAATAGAGATACTGTTCTTAAGAGTTACAAGTATCATCTCACGTAGAAATGTAAACAGTTTAATTTTTAACCTTATTTAATAATTTGTTGGGGGTTTTTCTTTCTTATTTAACTTATTATTATTATTATTAACTTAGAAGTTAATTTATATTAACTTCTCTTGAGCCTTGTTTTTGAAGAGTGAATTTTTCCTGATCAGCTCTGGTCCTTTCATCCAAAAAATGTGAAAATCGCTTATTTCACTGCCCTGAAGTATTATGGTAAATTTTGCTGGGTGGTTGATTCTTGGTAGGGATTCAAGGTCTCTGCCTTTTGGAATATTATATTCTAAGTCCTCAAATTCTTTAATGTAGAGCTGCTAAATCCTATGTAATCCTGTCACTTCTTGATATTTGAATTGTTTCCTTCTGATGGCTTGCAGAATTTTCTTCTCGACTTATTAATTCTGGAATTTTGCTACAATATTCCTTGGAGCTGTCATTTTAGAATCTGTTTCAGAAGGTGATTCATGGATTCTTTCAATGACTATTTTCCCTCTGGTTCTAGAATATCAGGACAGTTTTTCTTGATAATTTCTTGAAGATGTTATCTAGACTTTTTCTCTTCTTTTTTAACCATGGCTTTCAGGTAGTCCAATAATTTTAAAATTTTCTCTCCTACTTCTGTTTTTGAAGTCAGTTGTTTTTCCAATGAAATATTTTACATTTTATTCTTTTGTTTCAATTTTTATTTTGTTGGACTTATTTTAATGCGCTACAAAGTCATTAGCTTCCATTGGTCCAATTCTAATTTAAAAGTTCATTCATATCCTTTTCCATTTGTCCAATTCCATTTTTAAAGGACTTGTTTTTTTTCTCAGTAAATTTTTTTCCTATTTCACCAATTATATTTTTTAAGGAGTCATTTTCTTCAATCAATTATTGTGCTTCCTTTTTCAAGCTGTTGACTCTTTTTTTCATAATTCACTTACATTACTATCATTTCTCACTTTTTCTTCTAGTTTTCTTCCTTGATTAAAAAAATCTTTTGTGAATTCTTCCAAGAGGACTTTTATGGGCTTGAGACCAATTCATATTTTCCTTTGTTGTCTTTTTCTGAGTTTGTTTTGATCTTTCCTGATGATATAGTAGCTTTCTAAAGTCTAAAGTTTGCTTGTTTGTTTTTTTTAGTTCAATTTTTAAAGTTATGCTGTGCTCCTCGGGTGCAGGGGACAATGTCCTGTACTTCTTGTCTAAAGGTTAGGGACCTGATCACTGGCTTTCTGTCTGAGCTGCTGGTGGATTGAGTAATGCGCTAAAATGGACCAGCCTAATTTCATCTGTTGTGCCCTCAATTTTAGGACTGGCATTTTGCCTGCTGTTCTAGAGGTGAAGGTCCCATAGGTGCTTTTAATAAAAACTTATGGGCTTGACTTCTTGACAGTGAAATAACTTACTTACTGTTGATTAAAACACATATTTGACTACATCTTTTGAGCTTTACCCTTATGACTACATTACTGCCTTTTTACTCTTTCTACATTTGAATTTCCATATCTATAACATCATAATAGTCCTTTATTGCCTAACTCACATAGTTATTTTGTCATTGCTTTTCTTGTTCTTTGTTTCTGTGAAGAGCAAATTAGATCATGGATATGAATAGTATTTTGTAGGGGAAACTAGATAATATAGTGGATAGAGTGAAGAAGACCTGAGTTGAAATCCAACCTCAGACACTAAACACTTCCTAGCTGTGTGACCTTAAGCAAGTCAGTTAACTCCAATTGTTTGTCAAAAAAAGTGCTTTTTAATCATGAAGTGCTTCATTATCTCCTTAAGGATGGGGACTATTTTATTTTTACAAGTTGCAATCTAAATATCTAGCAGTAGGTGGCATATATCAGGTGATGAATAAATGTTTATTAAATCAAATATATATTTAAGATCTTATTATCATAAAAGAAAGTAATAGAATTATGCTAAAAATGAATTTTAAATCAGGAATGATTTATTGTATTATTTTCCTCTCTAAGACTAATACTCTGTGACTAGAGTTCAGGAATCAGAAGTAGAATATATTAGGAATATTAAGAGCTAAAGACAAGAATTGGGCCTGTGATTTCATTAATATGGGAAATTACAGGTGAGGAAACTCCCTTTACTAAGGAAGATTGTCACCTTTTCTGCAAATTTTTTGTTTAGGGAATTTCCTAGAACCCTATGGGGTTAAGTGATTTCTTCAGTATCACACAGTCAGTACTTATGAGACTTATATAGCTCTTCTTGGCTTTGTGACCAGCTACCTGTCTTCTATGCCAGAGTATCTTTATTTGAAAATAAGAGGAAGACAAGGAAATAAAGAGAAACTTGTTTTTAAAAATGTATTAAGCACATTTATCTAGTAACATTTGATTAGTAAAAGGAAAATGAGAGCAAAAGTTCTATTAACTATAATTCTCCAAGCCACCATTTCCCAAGGACATGTCTCTTTTAAATATTTGTAATACTATGTTTTTCAAATGTACACATATAATTCAGTGCATTAAATTTCCTTTATTCTCTATCTTTTATTTCCATTGGATTGGGGGATGTACAAATATCCCTCTTGGTTAATATCTTCCTGTCAAACACCAAACCCCATAGGGGAGTTCTGCCATTCCTTTCAGAAGTTCCTTCAGATCCTACCCCTCACTGTTAAATATTCTGTCATCATCTATTGGTTTTTCATTCCCTTTTATGTGTCTTCTTTTTATTGTGTTTTCCCCTTTATATATTTTCTTTCTCTTCCTCTCTCTTTCGCCCTGCTGTTTTTATTATCTTTAGTCCCACAGGTTCTCAGCTGAAGTTTTCTTTGTTTCATATGCTTGACTGGTAGTTTCTTTGACTCAGTCACAGACTTTCAAGTATTCTCTTTCCGTATTTGCTTTTTTCTTCTAATCAGTGTCTTTGTGATTCAAACTAAAGTGTTCTTAAGTTTGTGTTGCAGTCTTATGGTGACAAGACAGATGAATCATTTTCTCCTTTTCTAATTGATCTACTGTACTCTAGTTCATCAGCCTGGATTATCAGTTCATATATTTAGGATGACATATGCTGAAAAGATATTATCTGAAGAGTGCATGCCAAAGAAGTATCAATAAATTTCTTTTTACTCCTCTTGTATAGGGAGAACAGAAGATAGTGATGCCCCATCTGTCAAGTGATTAATATCCCATCCATCATTTAGTTTCATGAACTACCTTATCATTGACCCTAGTTCTCAGGTTTTCATGTAATATGCATGTCGTTGAATCTGGGATTTTTCTATATTGAGGACAAAACCATAATGGAGTCTGTTTTCTTGAGAAGAATAATACTCTAATTGAATTTTCATATTCATTTTCACAATATCAGTGAAATCAAAAGGAAATAACAGCATGAATTTAGAGCCTAGAATGAACCTTAGAAGACATTTGCTGCAACAATATTTTTTCCTTCAGATGAGAAACTGGCATTCTAAGAACTAAAGTGTCTTGTCTGAAGTCAAATAGACAACAGACATGGGATTTGCATATAGAACTTCTGGCTTCCATTTCAACAATTTTTCCACCTTATCTTCTACAGGAAGGCATAAGTAATACTAATGTACATATGTATTGGTAATTTCAATGACATAAAAATTCTTTCTAGTAATATAGACTACAATCTGTTCTTGTCTGCCCATTCTATATGACTTTTCTCTACATTCTCTCATAAATTTGTCAAAAAGACTCCAATCAACATGTTGGAGACTGTTGTTGCTCTCTTTTTGGAAACAAAGAATTGGGTGATCACAAAAACTGCCCATCAGTTATTTCTCATTCTCTGCACAGAGCTAACCCACACTCTTTTTGTGATCATACATGTATTGGTGATTCTTTTTTTTCCCTAATTCTTCCCTATTATTCTCATTTGCTGTGTATTATAAACTGCTTGTACTCATTACCCAGTGGGTGATACTCAAGTTGAATTCTTCTCAACATTCCCATTTTACAGATTGAAAACAAAGTAACAAACATAAGAGAGTGTAGGGAATTTGTTCTAAAGACAAATTCTTATTCTAATTTTAGATAAAGCTAAAATCTGGGTTTCATGATTTACTAATTGTAATGCCATAGTCTTGTAAGAGACCTTAAAGATACTCTAATCTACCTTAGTGCTCAAATTCTCTATACAGTAAATTGCTTTGGTCACTGAGCAAAGGAATCCACTTTCCTTTAAGAACATAAACACTATTGTGCCAAAAAATAAATGGCATATTTAGAGCCTGACTGAAACTCAGCCTAAAAGCTACCTTATAAATACCTGAAGCAGCAAAATGTTACACTCTCACTTTCCCATTAAACTAAAGTATAACAGAAAATAAATGATTAAGATTAAGCTTTGTGGAATAAATCAAGTGAAAAGGATTTTAACTCTATCACCAAGATAGCTGATGCTGTAAAGTTTATGCAACAACAAAGTGGCAGGTGACATAATCTCCCAGTGACCCTCATCAAATTTTGGGTAGCCATATAATGGGCAACATTTCCATTAGCCATGAAAATGAAGTTAATTCTTGCCCTAGCATTTCTTGAAGCTCCCTGATTCAGAGAAACCAATTTTCTTCCTTCTACCTTTCTGCTCATTTAATTGGAACATAACATTAGAAAAAAGCTCTTTAATATTCAAGAAATATATCGCAAATAGCATCATGTCATGAATATTCTCTGCTGTAAAGCCATCCTTTAGTTTTGACCTTGTTGTCATTGTTTTATTAAATAAATTATTCAGTCTGGTATGTCTTAAAGAGTAACCACACTGGAAACAAATTTTTAAAAAGCATTCCAGTGTGCTTCTCCCCTATTTTTGCTTTTGAATAACTTTATTTTAAACAGAAAGGTTGGTTAAAAATTCAACATTCACATTCTGTTCAGAAACCAATTGTTAGACAAAATAGGTCTGTCTTCCTCTTCACATCACACCCCTCAAAGTGATCAGACCCATTTCCCAAATTTTTGTTCAAGGAGTAATAAATAATATATTCTCTGAGTTAGAATAGAATAGTAGAATTCCAAAATCCACTCTCAATACACATATTTTCTCTCCCTTTTTCCCTCTCTCTCCCTTTTTCTCTCTCTTCTCTCTTCCTCCTTTCTTTTCCTCTTTCTTTTTTCCTTCCTTTCTTTCTTTCCTTCATTTTCTCTCTTTCTTTTCTCTTTTTTTCTTTCTTTCCTTTCTTCTTTCCTTTCTCTTTTTTTCTTTCTTTCTCTTTTTCTTTCTCTCTTTCTTCTCTCTCTCTCTCTTTTTCTTTCAATATTAGCCCCACTCTAAAAGATTTTTTTTAGCAAATTGAAGTTTTTCTTCTTCAAGAAGAGATGCATTCCTCTCTGGATTATTGTGTACATGGTGGTCTATGTCTTAATCCTGTTTTCTTATACCATTGGCATAAGTAGTACAATGAAAGTGATGGAATTTATTAACGAAAAAAACTATCTGACCAATAGTGAAGAAGGCTACTTTGGGGAGTTGTCAGCTCCCTTTTATTAGAGTCTAGACCACCATCTATCAGAATTTCAGGGCTTCATTTTTCTCATCTTTAAAATTATAGAATCAGATTTATGAATTTTAAGGTCTTCATTCCAAATGTAAACATTGTATTGAAAGAGTTTAATGGTAGCCTGGTGAAAAGGAGACAAAAGATGTGGAAAGTTACAGAGAAGATTTGATAATGTTCTTCAAGTATTTGAAGGTTTGTTATTTGAAAGAAGGATTCAGGTTATTCTATTTGATTTCAGCAGGCAGACCTAGAAACAATGAATAAAACTGATAGAGGCATATTTTAATTCATCATAGGAAAGAGGGAGGAATTCTAACAATCATAGCTATTTAAAATTGCCTTGCAAGGTGATGGAATTTCCAGTTAGTAAAAGTTTTGGATTAAAATAGAAGTCACAATTATTGTTCAGCATCAGAAATCCCCCAACCACCTGATGGTGTTTTAGAAAATTTCCAACTCTTTGCAAGGGGACAGTAAAATGATCTTATACAATGTTATAATTTATAACTGTTCTCTGTCCTTGGATAAGAAATCCTACAGTTTTGCCTTAAAATACCATGTTCATAGTTGG
The DNA here is from genome assembly GCF_016432865.1 of Antechinus flavipes. Taxonomy (NCBI): domain Eukaryota; kingdom Metazoa; phylum Chordata; class Mammalia; order Dasyuromorphia; family Dasyuridae; genus Antechinus; species Antechinus flavipes. Next base: position 290,261,905 of record NC_067399.1, on the reverse strand, counting down.
AAATTATTTGGCTTCTTCCTCTTGACTCCTGATCTTGATTAGGGAATGTTTAATATTCTGATAATAAATTTTGCCACTTGCATTCCCCATTGTCTCCCTATTTTTAAATTTTGCCTGATCCCTCTTTTTCACTACCCTTCCCTCTCATCAAATACTTCACTTTTTTTTCTAACTTGTCGATGAAAGTTTTTGATGGACTGTGTTTTTTAAGTTGGCACAAAAGATTATAAAAGTCAAATTTATATCTTTGGAAACTGGTATCAACAAAAGCAGCTTCCTTAGAGTGCAATATATATTTCTTTATTTTCAATTGGACTCCTGTCATTGACTCACCATACTGGAATCAACTGATTCCCCATGAATGTAAGATAATTTCCCCAACAAAGTCTTTAACAGTGGTTAGGTAGCCTGTCATAGAGAAACTTATATAAATTGAGGTAGGTGGCCTATAATATCTCTTCTAGTTCTATTCTACAATAGAATTCTCCAATCATGAAGCCAGACACCTATCCAATGTAGGTAGATTTGATGGTTCCATGAACTTAGAATGGAGGGAAATTCCATCTTTACTTTTTCTTTATTTCAAATATTAGATATTTTGAGAATTTAAAAATATTCTTCTTAGAGGGGGTCTATAGACTTCATCAGAGGTCCATGGCACTCAAAAAATAAAGAACCTTTAAACTAGAACAACAACTGACATTTATATAACACTCTAAATGTTCTAGTATTTTGCATAAGTTGTTACATTTTAACCTAACAACAAGATTGTAGTTCATTTTCAGGCTTGGACCAGATTTGTGATTTTATTGGCATAAGGAAAGTTCTAGAAAGGAATTCCCTCTGCTGTAATAAGGCAAGTCACTAACTGATCTATAATGTGTGGTCTTAGAGTGCTATCTTAATTATAGAAGCTTGCCTTGGTATTACACAGGCATTAGAGGCAGCATTTGAACCAAGTTTTTCTGGCTCAAAAGAAGGCTCATTAGCCCCTAGGCACTCAGAGAATTGTTGTTCCCATCTTAAAGATAAGGAAACTGAGGGTCATAGTTAAGTAATAAATGTGTGGTCATAAGCTGTTAATTGCACATCCTTAAAGGCAAGTAGGTATTGTAATGGATAGAGAAAGTCCAGGAGTAAGGAAAACCTGAATTCTAATCTGAGCTTAGACATTTACTAACTGTGTGACTCTGGACACAATCTCTGTTTCCCTTAATTTCCTCATATATAAAGTAAGATGACAAATTACTTCAGTATTTTTGCCAAGAAAACCCCAAATGGGAGTCATGAAGAGTTAGACATGCCTGAAGCAACTTCTAATTCCAAGTCTACTATTGAATTCACTAAATCCAATGTGTTAAATTCACAGCCAGCACAACTTATAAGTGCTGCCTAAAACAGATTAAATGTAATTGGGACATATTTAACAAAATTTTAAAAAACCAACAAAAATAATATTAATTTCTGTTTTTCTAAGTCAATATGTGGTTTTCAAATATTTGACACCACTGAACATTTGAGTTTGACACCACTGCACATAAGCCTCACTTTGTTTTTCTTCTGGGGCAGGTGTTACTTTATAATATACTATATTTTACTTTATGTATTATACTAGATATTATGTTATATAATGCTTTATATACCACTTCACCAAAGAATGTTAGGGAATCATGCTGCACTTTCTAGTTCCTTTCATTTCTGAGTCTATGGTATATGAGGAAAATGACTATGGCAGCCATCAAGCCCCAAATAAAATCATACTTTATGAGTGACAATGGGTTCTGTACCCAGGATATCACAGAAATATTCCAGAGACTACACAATAAAATAAGTATGGTTCTTAATGGGTTTCAGGCAGAGCCATTCCTTACATTCTTTGTAAAGACCATTATTCCCTGATTCCCAAGTATAAGTGTCTGTTTTTCATAGAAGCCTACAGTAATGCTATAAAAACTGTACACAGTCAGAAAACAATCAAAATGATGTAATCAAAACTTTAGAGTTTAGAAAGTGAATTTAGAGCTCCAAAATTTTCATTGTGAAATTGAGATAAATTAGACTCACTAAAATTAAGCCAATTGACTAGTAACAAACAACATTTTTATAGGGCTTCAAGGTTTGCAGAACCCTGGGGGAGAAGTATAATTATCTCCATTTTGCAGTTGATAAAAGTTACCAGTCATATAACTGGTAAGTGTCCAAGGCCAGTTTTGATATTATTTCTTTAATCCCAGTCTTGTGCTCTATTCTTGTACTACTTAATTGCCTCTAGGGATGGAACAAGTTCCCCTAGGGAAGAAAATATACTATTAACTAGATATGAATAAGACATACATACAGGATAAATTGGAGAAAATCTTAGAGGAAAGTCAGTAAGATAAAGGGGGACCAGGAAAGATTTCTAACAAGAGGTAAAACTTAAGCCATGATAGAAAGAAGCCAAGAGAGCCAAAATTCATAGATGAATAAAGAGAGAATACCAATAAGAGACAGTTAAAGAAAATGCAGTCTGGACATGGAATTTATTGTGCAGAAAAAGAAAAGGATTTCAGTGGATCAGAGAGTAAAAATAGGCAAATAAAGTATAAAGAAACTTTAAGTAGGAAGGGGCCAGTGGATTTTATATTTGATCTTTCAGGTCATAGGGTTCCCCTGGAGCTTAATTGAGTGAGGGATGATGGGAAAGGGTCAGATGGTTGGTCATATATAAAATTTAGGAAGACCAATTTGATAGCTTTCATTATGTCTTACCCATCAATAATATTCTATAGCAATATACATGGCTGTTCAGATGTTTTCCACCTAATTAAACTACTTTATTTTCAATTCTTTGCTACCAAAAAATATATATGTGTATATATAAAAACACACACATGTGTATGTATATGTATGTCTATATATGTCTATAGAGACATACATAATGCAAGTTCCTTTTCCTCTTTTTTTTTTGGAATCTCTGAAGCGTATGGTTGTAATAATATTGTGGGATCAAAGCATGTTTATCTTAGTGAATTTAAGGTGCATAGCTCAAAATTGCTTTCTGGAGTAGTTGGCTCAGATAACAGCATTACCCATAGTAATATTAAAATAGTTGGTTTTGCACACTCTAACAATAGGTATTATTTATCTTGTCAGTAGGTTAGGTATGAGGTAGAAGCTCAACATTGATTAATTTGTATTTTTATTATATACAATGTTTTGAAGTATTTTCCCACATAAACAAATATATTTTCAAACACAATATTGTTGGATTAAATAGTTTGTGTTCCTATAAGAAGTGCTTGTTCATACTTATCCTTTGATCATTTACCTTTTAGGGAGTGATTCTTATTCTTATTTGCAGTATGTATGTATGAACTTGTATGTGTATCTCTTTATATATATAGACACACACACACATACACACACACACACACACACACACACACATATATATATATATAAAACATATGCTTATATATGTTAAATGGGATATATGAACTGTTCAGAGAGGACTAGCACCTCTAGTATAAGAGTTTACTAAGCCTTTTTCAGACTTGCTCATCCATCTTGGCATTTACTAGTTACCCAATTCTCACTTGTAGCTCCTAGAAACTGTAGCATTCACAGAGTACCTTAGTAAAACCATGTTAGGAAATGGGCTGAGTTAGATTGAAGGTAACCTATAGACCACAAATTTCTGCACCATTATCAATTGCCCTGACTTTGTTTTGCCACTGGACTTTGATAACTTTGGAAGAGAAAGCAAGATTGAAGACTTTGTGCAACTTTGCCTTATTTAAATTCAATTCATGTGCAAGTAGAAACATCAATCTATGATGTTATTGATACTCTTTGAAAATGAGTAACATAAATATGTGTGTGTATGTGTGTGTATATGTGTATGCTAAGTAGAAGACATTTTTTTCTTTCCTCTTAACTTTGTTGAAAAGTATTCTATTATTTCTCCATTATAGAAGATTCTTGCTCTTCTTTTTACATATGGTGTTTACCATTTTAAGAAAAGATCTATTCCTATATCTTCTAGAGTTTTTAACATAATTTTTTTTTGTATTTTCAAAAGAAAAGCTTTTCAAAAATATATCTATTGATATAATAATGTTATGTTTTTTAAATATTTATTTTAATAATCACAAGATAGTAGGTTGTATGTAGCTCTTTAAAAATTCTGTCCAGATGCTTAACTTCCTTTTGCTTATATTTTTGTTATATTTGTTCACATATGAAAGCAATGCATTGAGATTCCAAACTATTGCAGGTTTTTTTTTTTTTCTGTCAATTATTTACCTCTAATCCAATTTTCCTTTAAGTAGGTAAGTCCTATAACATTTAGTATATATGTAGTAAGAACTGATATTATTCATTGTATCTTTAAACATGTTTTCTTTGCTTATCTCTTTTAATAGTCTTTGTTTTTATTGTCATTTTGTTTGCAATCATGATTGCTACTTTTTTATTTTGCTTTTGACTGAGCATAATGAATTTAGCTTCTGATCCTCATTGTAACTCTGTGTGAATCTTTATTTCAAGCATATTTGTTATAAACCTAATATTGTTGGATTCATTCTAATCATTTTCTTACTTGCCTCCATTTTATAAATCCATTTGTTGTTTCTTTTGTATTTATCCATTTTCCCTCTCCAGGCTCCAATTTATAAAGAAAAGGGTAAAAAAATATAAAGAATCAAACTAGGAGTCTCTAGTTAAAGTAATGTGTTCTTTATCCTATGTTTCTCTATTTTGCATGAACCCCAGCTTTGCATTTTTGGTTTTTATAATTTTTCAATTTTCTTTTGTGCTGTCTTCATTGGGTACAAGCACACTTATAACCTCTCTATACTCAAAAACAAACCAAAAAATGTATTTATCTTCCCCTCAAGATATTAATGTATTCTTCTCTCACTTTAATTTTAAGTCATTTTAAAAGAATAATCTATACAGTGCTTTCTCCACCTCATGAGAGTTTCAATCTTCATATTTTAGAAATCTATCACTCTAATAAAAACACATCCTAACAGCTAATCCATTACTCCTCAATTGATTGTTCAATATAATGATTTACGTTCTCCATCACTCTTGACCTTTTCTGAAACACTTGGCATTCTTGACCATTGATTCTTCACTTCTCATGGTCTCTCTTGCTCTTACTTGCTTCTCTCTCAGCTTAAATTTCTCCTACACCCTGTTTGCATGTCTTTCAAGTTCCTGTTCTACATCCTCTTTATTCTTCTTTCTATACTCTCTTGAGTTGGTCAATTCATAATTTTTCCTAGGTATCACCATTGTACATATTGCTTCCAAATCAAATATCCAGTCACTGCTCAATTAAGTAATTAACACACATTTATTAAGTATCTTTTGTGTGTGGCAGGCATTGTGCTAAGTTTTGGAGATGAGATGAAAGACAATCATTGCCCTGAAAATAAGTTCACAATTGAATGGGAGTAACAATATGGAAACAAATATTTATATAGCAAGCTACATACAGGAGAAATTGGAGATAATTAAAGAAGAAATGCATTGGAATTAAAAGGAGTCAGGGAAGGTTTACTGTAGAGCATTCCAGGAATGAGGAACAGCCAAAGGAAATTTCCAAAGCCCAGAGATAGTGTGTCTTTCTCATGTAATAGCTCAGGAATCAGTGTCACAAGTTCAAAAATTATGTTAGGAAGTAAGATTTCATAAGAAGACTGGAAAGGCAGGAGGGAGTTAGGTTATAATGGGCTTTGAAAATTGAACAAAACAATTTGTAGTTGATTTTAGAAGCAATAGAAATTCCAGTATTATATTTCTTGATAATGTTATATGATCAGAAGATTAGACATTGACCTACAAGGTGCCTCAATGGCCATTTCGTCCAATCTTGTTTTATAGATAACAAAGAGATTAACTAGCTCAAGGTCAGAAAGGAAATATGCCCTCTGCTTTCATATAAAAATTGAAATACAACAATTCTTTCTATTATACCATGCAGTCAATCTCTAGATGCCTACTGGACATCTCCAAAAAAACCCCACACCAGCCCTTCAGTTCCACTTGCCCCTCTTCTTTTTTGTTCATTGTGCTACCATCTTCTCTGACAAATAAACAAATTTCTATGAAAACGATTTTCTATGAAATCATAGAAACATTTTGGATTTTTTTCTTTTTTCACCTGATCCTTTCTCACATCAAATCAGTTGTTGCCTAGTACTTAATGTTCTACTTCTACTAGAATACTTTTCACATATTATGCATTTTATATGTTTACAACTAGGTTTTGCAATAGATAGAATGCTAGGCCTAGAACTCAGGAGGACCTGAGTTCAAAGTCAAATTAGTGTCAGACACTAACTATGTGTCCTAGGCAAACCATTTGACCTTTACATTTCTTGGATTCTTCGTCTATAAAACATCCCAGGGATGTTGGAAGGATCAGATAAAATGATCACTCTTAAGGACCATGCCTAGGGGCAGGTCAATTCTCTGAGAGCCTCCACAGCTGTGAATCATAACATCTAAAGGAATTGCAGCTTTTACTGACACAGGTGTTGCTTGTGGACTGGGAATGAAATGAATTGGAGGCAGAGGGAAGAGGAGAGAGGTCAGGCAATGCAACTGCTTCTCAGTGGAGAGGTCAGAAAATAGCAAATGCCTCTCAGTCTCCTTGCATCATCATCATCCTCTCACAGGAAGAGATCTATTCCACAGGTCTGAGTTAGACCTCCAACAGCCCCTGGCAGGTGGCTCCTGTATCACAACAGATTATTGTAAAGCACTTTGCACAGTGTCTGGAATATAGTAGGTACTACATAAATGTCTATTCCTCCCCCCTTCTTTTTCCTTTAAAAAGATATTTTCATTTATATTGCTACTGCATTTATTCAATTCTTCATCACCTCTTACCTAGAATAATCATTTCCTACATATCCAATTCACATTTAAGATAGCTGTTGAAATAATTTTCCTAAGACAAGAGTCTGTTCTAGCCTCTTCCCTGTTAAAAATGTCTTTAGTTGCTCCCTTTTTTCCTTTAGGATGAAATACAAAATCCTTAGGTTGACAATTAAGTCCTTCTAAAATCGGACCCCATCTTATTTTTCCAGAACTATTTTAATTCTTTCTCTTAGTCCACGATACTTTTCCAATAAAATTGGACTATAAGCTCTTAACTGAAATCAATGTAGGCAGCACAAAACACAACATTCTTTCCTTATCTCTCTTGATGTCATTTTTTTCCCACTTCTTTTTTGTGACCAAGATCAGACAGCATTTTCCCTTTTCCCCTAGCTAACAGTGTTTATTGCCTCTGGATTATCCTTGAGCACTTTTCTAGAATCCTCTTTTGTCTCATTATTCCAAATTGTATCATGCTTATCTGGGAGCATATATTATTCCTCATATCCTTTTTAATAGATTATAAACTTCTTTCTAAGAAGAACTGTGCCATCATTCATCTCTGTATTCTTAGCACCTACCACAGAGTCTAGAATATAATAAGAAGTTAACAATTCTTTGTTGAATTGATTACCTTTATTGACATTCTTACAAAGTTAAAAAACAACATTCAAAAATAACTGACTTGATGCTTTGGGACATCTTAAAAATGAGAATGAATGGTCATTCTAATCAACTGTGAAAATAATCTTTAAGATCCCCCCCTCCACGCCCAACAAGCCAATTCAACAAGCCGATTCAACTAAAAGACAGTTGATTCCAGACCTGGTAAAGTAAATAATCATCCTGAATCTCTTTCGATGCATTAACCAGCATTCTAAAACATAGCCTATTAAATCTGGCTTCACTGATATTTTCAATATTTATTCACATATCAACATCTGATAAAAGTTATCCCCAGTAACTAATTTTCCAAGAGAATATCTTATCCTGAAGATTACCATGGGTCAGTTTAACTTTCAAAAGGCAAACATTAAGTTTGTTAGATATTTTTGCTTCCTGAACAAACCTCTCCATTTAAGAATAATTACCATGGTAACCTTAATAGCCTAGGAAGCGGTCAAGCATACACTTCCTAGGAGGGGAAATAACAAACTTAGCATTTCTGAAGTTTATTTAACCCTCAAAAACTCAGCTCCCATTTTCCATGGCAGAATCAATTTGGTTTAACCTTTTTGTCAAAATAGATAAGAGACCTTTTCATCAGAGACATTGGGAAGAGAGAAAAGAACAGAATAAGAAATATTCCATTTAATAATAATGCTATTTCATTTAAAGAAATAAGAACCAAATTTGGCAACATCGTTTGGCTCAAATACTAGTGGTGTTTTATATGATAATTCAGATAATTCAGAGTTTCAGTGATGAATCTTGCCATCATTAAGCAGTCAAGTAAAACTGATGTCCTATAGTTGATTCCTCAATCATGTAGAAAATGAAGATTCTTGATTTGGCTAAAACAAAAGTCTAAAGATGGTTCAGGTCTCTGATGATTTCTCTATGCCTTTCTAACTCATACTCATTCTTCCTAATGGCATTTGGCCTACAATGATGTCATGGAAAGTCAAATTAAATTCTGATAATATCTGTTGGTTGTTCAGTTAAACAAGGGTACATGCACATCATGTATTCAAATCAGAACATAACCACAATCAGTCTGAAATTGTACATCAATTCAGATAACAAAATCCCCAGTCTATTTGAAAGACGGTATCAAGCAGCTAGGTTTACAGTGGATAGAATGCTAGGTCTGGTACGAGGAAGACTAGCCTTCTTGAGTTCAAATCTTGCCTCATATACTTATTAGCTATGTGACCCTGGACAAATCACTTAACTCTGTTGACCTTAGTTTCCTCACCAGTAAAATGAAGTGAAGAAAGTACTAACAAACTACTCCAGTATTTCTGCCAAGAAAAGCCCAAATGGGGTCATGGGAAGTCAGACATGATGGCAATGCTGAAGAAAATTAGTGTCATGGTAGAAAGAATTCTGAACATGAAAACAGAGTTAGTCAGATGAACAACTTTGCTACATGATCTTGGACAAGATATTTACTCTTTTCCTAACCAGTGGAATATTCCCAAGGTGAAATGGGTTCCACTACGAATCAGTGGATTCATAGTCATTTGAGGTTATTAAACAAAAACTGAATTACCACTAGTTGGGTACTTTATAAAGGAGATTCTTTTTAAATGTAGATTAGGCTTAAAAGTAATGAAAAATCCATCCAATCCTTATATTCTATGATTCTCTCAGAGACCATTTCTGTTCACTTATGTTTGTATCATCCTCATTTATTTAATGCAGTGTCTAGAAAGTGCTTAATAACTGCTTTCTGAGGGACAAACACACAAAGAGAGAAAGAGAGATAGAAAGACATACTTATAAAGAGACAGAAACAGAGATACATAGAAATCTAGGCAGAAACATAGAGAAAAAAAGATACACCATACTTCCTTATTTTTAAAATGGTAATAATTTAACAATTATACTGTCACAGCAGATTGTTATAAAAGTCAAATAAGGGGCCTTCGAGTCATATAGTATTATAGATTATTATGATTCCCTGAGAAATCATACAAATGACTTAAAAATCATACTCATTCTCACTAGCATTGCATTTTAGAGAATTGAAGAAGAAGAAATAATGCTTCTGGAACTCACATATGTTAAAAAAATAATAATAATTTAGTTCTTCCCATCCTTCTGAAAATCTGGTTACAAAGAATAATATTCAGATAGGGAAAATATACTTCACATACACATATGCATTCATCCTGCCTTAGAGTAAATCTAACTTTGATTCATGACCCTCCTTGGTTAATATCTCAGTGCATATATATATATTTCTCATTCATTATACTTCATTATTCAAAATTTCATTATACCATTTAAGATGTATGGTCTATGAGACATATAGTTCATCTAGTGAATTCATTGTGTCATTATGCCTGCTTCTTTTTTTGTGTCCCTTTAAATTTTAATAAAAAAGTTTCACCATGAAGCAAGTCAGCAGTACATACAAAGAATTATTTAGTACATCTCCTTCTTTAAGTGCTACAGAAAGGGTGGGGGGGAGGAAGAATCTCTATGGATCTCTTTAAAATTCCAAGGTGCTAATACAGTTTTTTCTTGAACTCTTTCTCTTCTTTCTAGATTTATCTCCTTCACATTTTTTCAAATCATTCATCATTTCACTCCCTTTAGTAAGACACGTCATTTTATTTCTCAAAAGTATATCAAAGTCTAGAGACAAAGAAAATACCCTAGTTTTCAGTTTGCAATGGACAAGATAAGAAACTTTGTTAAAGTATGTTATATTGTATAAATATGTATGCATATATTAGATTTAACGTATATTTTTACCATATTTAACATATATTGAACTAATATGTAGGTGGGGGAAGGAAGAGAAAAATTAAAACACAAGATTTTGCAAAGGTTAATGTTGAAGAATTATTCATACATGTGTTTTGAAAATAAAAAGCTTTAATAAAAAAGTATATTATAATTTGGGGAGCCTTCATATCTTTTAGATGCAGTGAGAGTGGCAATTCCTAGTTCAAAATAAACATGTGACAAATTCCCAATAATCATTCTCTTTGCCAAAAAGGACATTTATTTAGGAGAACAGGTTAGAGATAAAATTAAGAGGTAAAATAGGCAGCAGGAGTGGTAAATATAAAATAGATTTAGGAGAGCAATAGGATTACTAAGAAAAGGAGTTTGGAAGAATCCATTAAAGAATTATGCCATGAGGTGTGTGTTCACCATTGACTGGCAAGTTAAATACATAGAGGAGTTTAGCAGACTAATAAGAGTTAGCTATCAGAAGGAGAAAGACACTCTGAGGCATGGCGAAAATGAGAGGAAAGATATCATAAGAGAAAATTGTGCAGGGTTAACCTAAAAAGAATTCAGCAAAGATTTTGTAGACCATGAGGAGAATTGTAGGGGGAATATAACCTCAGGGGAGGAGGGGAAATATCATAGACCAATTTGTGATTTCAGAGCAAGAAAACAAGGAGGAACCAAATGGAATGTACCTGGCCCACCAAGTCCCAGATCTTTCTAAAGGTTTGCAAATGCCCAGAGGTTAGAGAAATAGACAGTGGAGGTTGATAGAGTTCCAGTCTTACAATCATTCTATAAAAACAGCATAGTTTTGATTATGCCTGATAATAGCTGGATGAGCTTCTTTCTCTTATGGGAAGAGAATAAGTTTCAATACTACATCCCTTTAATAGTCTTCTAGTATTCAAGAAATTTGCAAAGGCAGAGAGATCGTGGTGGTGGTTGTTTTTAAAGTAGCATCTTCTGTTGGGCTACAATTCTCCTTTGCTTCTTATTCTTCTTCTTTCCTCACTAAAATAATTTCAATAATTTTATCTGACCTGATAAAGTCAGTGATATTAGTTGCTTAGGCAAGGAACTCTAAGGGAAGATCTGAAGGGATTGTAGAAAAGAGAGAACGTGTGGTGTGTGTGTGTGTGTGTGTGTGTGTGTATGTGTATGTGTGTGTTCATACATAAGATTTTGTTTATGTGGTTATAAACTGAAAGAAAGGAGATTGCACTAGTCTGCCATTTTCTTAAGGTAACTATAACTGCAAAACAGAGGTGATATTTTTCAGGGCAACTAAACTGATCTTTCCACTGTAGAAAACATTCATTGAACTGAACCAGCTACACCCAAGGAAAGAACTCTGGGAAATGACTATGACCCACTACATAGAATTCCCAATCCCTCTATTTTTGTCTACCTGCATTTTTTATTTCCTTCACAGGCTAATTGTACACTATATCAAAGTCTGGCTCTTTTTATAGAGCAAATTAACTGTTTGGACATGTATACATATATTATATTTAACTTATACTTTAACATATTTAACATGTATTAGTCAACCTGCCATCTGGAGGAAGGGGTTGGGGCAAGAAGGGAAAAAGTTGGAACAAGAGGATTTGCAACTGTCAATGCTGAAAAATTACCTATGCGTATATTTTGTAAATAAAAAGCTATAATAATAAAAAAAAAGAAAAAAACATTCATTGCTATGACCATGCTTTCAGAATTGGGTGAGAAATTGATTAATTATCTGTTGTGTTTAAAAACTAATTATTGCATTAAGACCCAAGGTTTTCCCCCTTTCTAAAGCAACCAGCATGAGAAATAACTGTATGGTATTCTAGAACCTCCAATTCTTTATTTCAGAAGCTTCCAGATCCTTTGTAATCCTGATAGTTGCTCTTTGATATTTTAATTGTTTTTGTCTGACAACTTGCAGTGTTTTTTGTTTGTTTGTTTAGTTTGGTTTGGTTTGGTTTGGTTTGGTTGATTGTTTGGTTGGTTTTTCTTTTTTGGATTTTTTTTTTTTTTGAGATTGTAGTTTATGAGTTTTGCAACATCTTTTTCCAAAAGTGATTGATGAATTCATTCAATGAGTATTTCCCTCTCTGTTTCTAGAATATTGGGACATTTTCCTTGACGATCTCTTGAAAAATGCTGTCCAAGCTCTTTTTTAGTTGTGGCCTTCCAGAAGACCAATCATTTCTAAATTGTCTCTTCTGCATCTATTTTCTAGTTCACCTGTTTTTCTAATAAGGCATTTCACACTATCTTCCATTTTTTCATTTTTTTAGTTTGTTTGAGTGACTCTTCATGTCTGATAGAGCCATTAGCTTCCATTTGCTCCATTCTAGTTTTTAATCTGTGATTTTTCTTCAGCTAACTTTTGTATCTATTTTTCCAATTAGTTAATTCTTTTTTTCATTGGATTTTTTTTTTTTTGCATTTAGCCAAGTGCATTTTTTAAGGAATTGCCTTCTTTTTCTAAGCTGTTCACTCTCTCTTGCATAGCTCTCATTTTTTCTTTTACCTCCTTATTTGCCTTTTAAAGTATTTTCTGAATATTTACAAGAAATCTCTTGGAGCTTAACACCTATTCAATCACTCTTTGACATTTCCCCTTTGGACATTTTGTCCTCATTTGAGTTTGTGTTTTGAACTTCCCTGTCATCCTAGTAGCTTTTTGTGGATAAGAATTTGTTTTTTCTTTTTCCTGATCATTTTCTTTCTTCTTCTTTTGGTGTTTTCTATTTTTTTTTAACTTTTATACTTGAGCTCTACTCCTGGGGTAAATGGTGTTGTCCCAAGTTTCCTGTACAGATCTGAGCCTTGGCTTTCAGTACAGGGGCCCCTTGTGTTTGCAGGGAATTGCTTTACCTACTCTTTTTAGAAAACAAAGAGTTTCCAAGAGTTGGGACTGGATTCTGCACCACTGATCTGCTCCTCTACTGAGCCAGGACCAAAAATTTCAGTTGTTAATTTTTGTGATTAAGACTCTCTCACTGGCTAGAGTTTGAGCTTGGCTAAACACTGTTTTCACCCCATTGAGGCTAACCTTTCTTGAAGTTTTTCTAATCTGTTTTGAACTGGAGAGTGGTTTCATTCCATCAGACTCTCTTCAGAGGGTTGGTTTCATGTGGTTTTTGAGGGAAACTGGGAGAGCTCTAATTTCCTGGCTTAATTCTACCATCTTTGCTTCACCTCCAGAACTCCCTCTCAGATCTTTTTAATTGTCAGTTGGAAGTGCCATCTATTCTAAACCATACCTGAAGAAAAATCTTTATTCCAACATATACAACGAAAGATTATCAGTATGTTCCTGAATCTTTACTTTTTTTTTTGCCAAATCAAACTTAATTTTCTTTATCTATAAATTAATGTTGATGGACTAGATAGTTTCAAAGATCTCCAACAGGTCTAAATTTTATAATTTTATAAAGCTACCTTGATGAAAAATTAAGAGCTACCTCAACCACTTATTCTATAAGTATACTGAAGAGATAATATTTCAAATAAGTAAGTTTTTATTTAGAATAAATAGCCCCTAAAATAAATTTTGCCTGTTTCTTTTCACCTATGTGATATTAAACAAGTCACAACTTCTCTGGATGTCAGTATCCTCATATACATAATAAAAGGGCTGGTTTAGTTAATGTCTAAATTCTATTTTAGTAATAAATCTATGATCCTTTAAATTTATAAGATATCTTATTTCAATTAAATCAAGGTATTTTTGGCAATATTCATTCAGGTCTGTGCAGTAGGAAACTCAGGAAAGTCTTCCTTGAAAATACCTTCTGGGTATACTTCTATGACGATGCCTACTGATTACTCAACTATTGCTTGCAAAAGGATCTTTTCTAACAACAAAAAAAATATGACCTTTAGAGCTTAATGGTCAGATAGTAATAATATGTATTATAAAGGAGAGAATAATGAGAAGGCAAGACAAATGTAGAACAAGAACAAGAATAAAAAGGAGGAGGGGAGAGAGGGAGGCAAAGGACAGGAATGAGAAGAGGGAAAAGGAAAAAAGACAAAATAACTTTTACATAATGCTTTAAGATGAGCATTATAAATATTGTCATTTTCTTTGCTGAATCAGTCATAATTTTCTTCATCTCTACATTAATGGTGTTTGATAATAGCCTCAAAGGTCTAACAGGTCAAAATGTTCTAATTCCATAAAACTACCTTAGTCATATAAACTTAAAGGCTTCATAAATACATCTTATTTTAGTCCCTAGATGATATGACGTGATTTATGTACCTCAACTCCAGGGGGTAAGTGTTATTGTTTTCTACATTTTTCAGATGAAAGAACTAAGGCACAGAAACATTAAATGGTTTACCCAAGAATACAAAAAAACTGGTAAATGTCAGATGTCAGGTACAAATTTAACACTTCCTGATTTTAAGTTCAAGATTTCATCTATTTTGTCAACTAGTTGCAACTTAGCAGAGAGAGAGAGAGAGAGAGAGAGAGAGAGAGAGAGAGAGAGAGAGAATAAGCATCATTACTTCATCTACAGAGATTATTTTGATTTATCAATAATATTATTGTCTTTTCTTTAGAAATTCTCCTGCGACTGACATGTTACCCTAATATAGGAATAGGAATTGTTATTGTTATGTTTATTGTAGCATTTAGATCATTTTTGAATAGTATTTCAGTAGAAATAGCACAAGGATGTACATACAGATGTAAGTGAAAAAAAACAGTAATGGAATACATGAAGATATTCTTTTACACATAAACATTTTCTATACGTAGATGTATAGAAAATACTCATATATTTTCTCTGCCTTAAAAGTCTCTTCAGCCTTCAGATAACTCTAGTAGCACCAATGATAACAGGGATTAGATGTCCTTTTCTTTTTTTCCTATTCCCACATGATTTTAACTTCTTTTAAAAGGACTCCATATTTTGAAAGGGTTTGTATGTGTGTATGTATATGTGTGTACCATTACTTAAGAGATTATGAGCATGTGGTATGGCAATATCCATTTAAAATGTTGCTCTTAAATTTTTATTGACCAGTGTTAAATTTCAGTGGTCGTAGGCAATATTTATTTACTATGACAATGCTCTGGTTCAAATGCAGTTTATACATTGAATCCTCAAAGAGGTTGTGGGACTGCTAGTTATAGTATGAGGATTTTCTATCTGTTATTTCATAAAGAAGCAGAATATTATGATATATTAGCCTGATCACGTCATCATGTCGATGTATTCAATTTGTGTTGTATTTCTGAAGCTTTAATTAATGTTTCACAATTACTACCTTTTTATCAAACAATCTGTATTAATAAATTAAGCCCAGTATCCCTAAAGATAACCTTTTTTGTAATTTATGGAGGCAATGATATGATCCTGAATGTCTATGATAAACCCAGATTTTTCTAATAATTTTTTTCATGACAACTATTGTTTATGTTTTGGTGTTTTCCTCTGAGTGATTATAAACATCACCCAATGAGTTCCTTTAGATCCACTCTTGGATCTTAGTTATTTCATAAGCTTCATCCAAATTCAAAACACTTGTTTACATTTTCTATAATTCTTGTCAACTTTACTTTGTGATATGAAGATTGTTTCAAAAGTATTTCTGTAAATTTTTTATCTGCTTATCATTTTAATTTTCACATTTCATCACCTTGATAAAGTTTTCTAACCTCTGCTTTAAACTATTATTTAAATTATTTCTACTAGAACTCTAATTTTATTTTTTAGTTCATTTTATGCCTCACTTCATTCCTTATATGACTTTATACTCCTTGGGGAAAAGCTAGTTTTATTTTGTTTTGTTTTATTAAAGACTAGAAGTTCTGCTTATACTTGGAGTGGTTATTCTCTATCTTGAGGATAACCTCTTGGATTTCTTTTGACCTATACTATATCTTGAAAAATTTCAGGTTATTAATCCATTTACTCCTATTGGCAAACTTAGTTCCTAGTATAGAATTTTAGTCAGGGTCAGAATTCACCCTTTTCTGCATCTTTGAATAGTATGATCAAGTCCTGTTTTGTCTTGATCTCAATTCTTGGGCTGTCTGCCACTAGCTTCTACTATTTCTGGTATGTTGGCATACATAGGTTTCAGGTTCTTTCAGCATATGTCCATTTTACATTTGAAGATATTGTTGAAAACAAAAGTTGAATCACTTGACAAGAATCACACAATTTCTAAGTTTCTGAGGTTGAATCTGAACTCAAGTCCCCCTAACTCAAGGCACAGTGTTCTATCTCTATATCACCTAGTTTTCATGGGAACAAGTATACAAATAAGTATAACATTAGACAAAATGTGATAAGTACAAGAGGATGTATAAAATTGCGAGACAAGAGAAAAAGACTATTTTTAGCTTGGGAGCACTAATGGATGTTTCATAAAGGTGGTGATATTGGAAAAGGACTTTGAAAAAAATGAATAAAAATTTTGGGTGTATTTATTTTGTTTTAGCTCACCTTCCCATATAAGTACAACCCTTATTTTATCCTAGAATTCTTTGTGTGAAAAAGTCAGGAGGGGAATCACTTTAGCAAAAATAACCAATACATCAATATACCTACTACAGCTAATTACATATGAAATGTTCCACAAATAGAGTCCCCTACCTCAGTAAAGCAGGAAGAGAGATATATTTATATTCTTCCCTTATTCAGGATGAAGTGTCATCATTATAATTACATGCCATTTAGTTTAGAATCTGTTGTCATTCTTTCTATTCAAATTACTTATATAGCTTTCTTGATTCTATTTACTTCACTTTTCACCAAATCTTCCCAAGCTTCCCTGAATTTTTCATATGCATTGTTTCTTTTTTTAAATAACTTTTTATTGATAGAACGCATGCCAGGGTAATTTTTTACAGCATTATCCCTTGCATTCACTTCTGTTCCAATTTTTCCTTCCCTCTCTCCACCCCTTCCCCCAGATGGAAAGCAGTCCTTTATATGTTGAATGGGTTGCAGTATATCCTAGATACAATATATGTGTGCAGAACCGAACAGTTTTCTTGTTGCACAGGGAGAATTGAATTCAGAAGGTATAAATAACCCAGGAAGAAAAACAAAAATGCAAGCAGTTTATATTCATTTCCCAGTGTTCTTTCTCTGGGTGTAGCTGCTTCTGTCCATCTTTGATCAATTAAGGCTCTCTTTATCGAAGAGATCCACTTCTATCAGAATACATCCTCAAACAGTATCGTTGTTGAGGTATATAATGATCTCCTGGTTCTGCTGATTTCACTCAGCATCAGTTCATGTAAGTCTCGCCAGTCCTCTCTGTATTCATCCTGCTGGTCATTCCTTACAGAACAATAATATTCCATAACATTCATATACCATAATTTACTCAACCATTCTCCAATTGATGGACATCCTTTCATTTTCCAGCTTCTAGCCACTACAAACAGGGCTGCCACAAACATTTTGGCACATACAGGTCCCTTTCCTTTCTTTACTATCTCTTTGGGGTATAAGCCCAGTAGAAACACTGCTGGATCAAAGGGTATGCATTGTTTCTTAGAGTGATATAACAGTCTATCACATTCATATGCCTTTTTTAAATTTAGCAATTCCTTAATTGGTAACTATGTCTCCAGTTCTTTTATTACAAAATGTGCTGTCATGAATATTTTGAAATATGTGAGACTGTTCTTTGTGACTTTTATATGACTAATAGTATAATCTCTGGAGAAAAGAGTGTATCCAGATTAGTCATTTTTCTATTGTAATTCCAAATTGTTTTGAAGAATGTTTGGACCATTTTACAACTCCAACGGCTTTTTATTCCCACAAACCCTTCAACATTGGCCATTCTTATCATTTGTTATCTTTGTTGATTTACTTGATGTGAGATGAAATTGCAAAGCTACTTCGAAATACATATCTCTTATTACTAATTTAGGTTAATCTCTTATTTATTTTGTAATTATTCTTTGTTGAACTGTGTGTACATATGCTTTGATGATAATTATCCACTAGGAGATAAATGTTTATTCTTATGTATTTGTGCTAACTATTAAAATGTCTTGGGAAGCAGGCCTTTATAAGAAATACTCATCCTCTCTCCCAATTGACAGTTTCTCCTCATGTCATAGTTTTAGTTATTTGGTTTATGGATAATTTTTCCAACTTCATATGCTCAAAATAATTTATTTTATCTTTTATAATCACTTCTATCTATTTGGTTAAGAAATTCCTTGTGGCATAACTATAAAAATGTACCTGCTTTAGTTATCTTCAATTTTTTTCAAAACTTTTCAAAATTATTTTAATGATATTTAATAATCAAAGAATATATTCAAATTTATTTTGAGCATTCTGTGGTATATCATAAAATAAAAGCCAACCTAATTTATGCCATACTGCTTTCTAGTTGAAAGAAAAAACAATTCAAAAAGTAAGAATGAGAACACATATTTAAATCATAGGTCTGCTCATTATTACCTGATGATTCCAGAATGTCTATGGCTCTGTTTCTTCATCTATAGAATGAAGAGATTGTTTTGGCCTTGTTATTTATCCCTTATGTCATAAGTTTCCTAATTCTATGAGGAAAGAAAAGATATTTATGCTAGATGTGGCAAAAAAATGAAAGAAATAAATATTTATATATTGTTTAATTTGTGCCAGGATCTGTGCTATGAACTTTGCAATTAAGGGGCAGCTAGATGGCACAGTGCATAAAATAGCACCCTGGGGATTCAGCCTCAGACATTTAATACTTCCTAGCTATGTGACCCTGGGCAAATCACTCAACCCTAATTGCCTCACAAATAATAATAATGATAATATAAGCATAAAAAGAACTTTGAAATTGATATTTCATTTAATCCTATAAAGAACTATTATTGTCACCATTTTTATAGTTGAGAAATTGAAGAAGATAGATGTTAAATGAGTTATTCATTGTCATAGAACTAGTACTTGTTTTAGACTCAGGTCTTCTTTAACCCAAGCCTAGCACTCTATCCCTTGTACCATCTAGCTGCCTATATGGAAGGAAGTAGGAAAGTACAAAATAAGTTTGGTGAATGGTGAAGACTAATAAAATGGATAGAATTTTAGCAGAGAACACAGAGGTACTTATTTTAGTCATACTAGTAGATGGTATATGAGCAAAGGTAGGAAATCAAGAAAGAGTGATACAAGGAAGGAAGACATGATCAATTTGGCAAAAATAAAAGGTGTGTGTACGCTGTAAAAGAAGTTTTGCTTCAGATTGCTATAAATTTTTAGTGGCAGGCGATCAGTGATCATTTGAATGATGGAGTGACATTAGGTATGATTTACGAAAATACTCTGATGGAATTAAAGATATGAGATGAGGAGGAGAGAGGCTATTATCTAGGTAAGAGGTAATGAAAACCTATGAATATGGTCTGGATAGAAAGAAGAGGATAGAGGAGTTAAAATCAAAAGGATTTCCCAACTAATTGAATTTCCAAGATGAGGAAGAGGGAAAAGTTAAAACTCTTTTCTATTTCTTATCCATTCTGATACCTTGGAGTATTCATGTGTCCTCTTTGTGTGATAATTTTCTCATCTATAAGGATAAAGAAGTAATATTGGATCATATTCAAGATCCCATTAAGGTCTAAATATACACTAAATTCAAATCTTTCGCTTGCCTGGCTGGGTTTAAGATTGATTTCTGACATATATAACTGGATTTGGATTTTTCAGATGTTTTCCCAATAATCTTGAACTATTTCAAAAATTCCACAGGGTTCTTTTATTACATAACCATTTGAAATTAAAGTGTTCATTGTAAAGTCAATTAAGTAGATGTGATTTATGTCTTTAAAATCAAATATATGACCCTTGTAAAAAGGATCTATTGGTTTGTGAAAGGTCTATGTGCAAGCTGTTAGAAAAAAAAAAGATCAAGAAAAACCCAGCTGAGATACCCACCTCTCTCTACTGTGATAGTTGTACTTTATATCAAAGATTGCTGTAATATTCTCTTTGACAAATGCAATTCACAGTCCCACATGTTAAATTGTTAATATCGCCTCCTTGCCCCCAGTGGTTGGTTTCTTGTTATGATTGTAGTTTTTGCTTCTTTAAGGATATTTCTAAATATTTTGTCTCTGCTTCAAATCCATTCACTATTTCAGAGAATAGACTCCATATGGGATAGTAATGTATCCATACTAGTTTTCTGTATGTTATTTTAGGAGTATCCATGTGACTATTGACTAAGCTTGGCCATGTACATACCTCTATAGTTCTTGCTTCTGGGGAGACAGCATTCCTGGATCACTTTAATTTAATTATTATGATTTGCAGCTCAACTAAAGATGATATGGCATCTATAAAAGGTTCAACATTAGTTTGATGATTTCTTGGTGGTGGGGGTGAAACAGGAGAGGAGGGAGGGAGACTAGGCTGCTTAAGGCAGGATGAACTAACCCAGCTCAGAAACTGAGCATATTATTGCATCCATGTAGATCAGATGTGAGATAAGTCTACAAAATATTGTTACACTTTCTGCCTGGGTAACATAGAGATGCTCAGTTTTGAAAACAAAAACATGCCATGCTATTTTCATCTAATATTCTAATATGACCATTACCTTGAATGAATGATTCATAGCATTATATATCTTTTATCTAAACCTATACTTCCTGCATGGGGATATAGTAAATTCTAACATTCTCTTTTCTGGTCACAGACACTGGTTTTAAATAACTCTTGAAAACACTCAGAATCTCAAGGTCCCCTCTTTAGACAATGATCCTATATTCCCTATTGAGTTCAAATTCATACAATTTTCACAGTTCATATTCATTCACACTATTCTTTGATATGGCCTTTTTTTAGTGCAGCAGAGGAAATATTCCTCTAGCACAGTCAACATTCAAAGACTTGAAAAGCTTGAAGGTAAAGTACTTGAATCTCTTAGTCATTAATACATCACAGGTCCAGCACTGCCCCAAACAATTGGGGATGTGCCCTGATAGGAATGGAATGTTAGATTTAGAATCGTAAGCTCATACAGAATCTTAGAGAGAGATAAAAAGGTGTTTATTTAAAACCTACCTGCCCCTTAAATTTTTTGTTGCTATTGTTGTAGGATTTTTTTTTCCCTTTTGTTGATCTAAATTCTTCCGTTCTACAGTTTCAATTTATTGGTTTGAATTATTCTCTGTGGGGCAAAGCAAAAAAAAAGGTTCATTCTCTTTCCACAAGAAAATGATTCTAATATTTAAAGAGAACATTAATCAAAGGATTTGCCTTCCTGGAAATGCTCATTTAAATCACAGATCTGGCTTTAAAATTTTTTTTAGAAATCATTTTCTTCACACTACTATTTTTTTCTTCCAAGTGAGTCTTCCTGCGAAACACCATATTCATATTCAAGGACTCTACTCTCATTAAATGTTATTAAGTGCTACCAGAGAAGCTCTTAAAAACATTTTTTTTAAAAAAAATTTTAGAATCATGCACAGTAATTGAGACTTAGGTGTAATCATAGTAGATTGTTGCCAGAGATTGCTATACATATTTAAATGATTTTATTTTATTTTTGATGGGAGTACAACTGGTATTAAGTGACTTGTGCAGGTTCACACAGCTAATAAGTGTCTGAGGCTATGAGGCTAGATTTGAACTCAGGACTCAGAAGACAGTGTACTATCCACTGTGCCATCTTGCTACCTCTTAAAGTACTTTTTAAAATGATGTTCAGAATTGGTTGTGATAGATGTGGCTTGACAAGGTAGCAGGATCACAATCTCATGTGATCTATTCGTTTTTATTCACATTGTGCATTAAGGTTTAAGAGATAACTTGCCATAATTAATAGAAAGCAAACCTCAGGATAATGAAGATCTGAAGCCAATATCTGCATTTGCCACAGATCATAGTCCATAATGCAGAAATTATTCTAAGATTACAAGTTGCAGAATATCCTCTTTTCCTGGATAATTTGTTTTTTTCTAGGTTTTCAAAATGCTAACCATCTGTTCCACATTTTCTCAAGGTCCTTTCTATTTCACCATCTGCTCTATGGTCCCTCTCTGGGGGTTTTCCTAGCCTCTATCCTAGGCAATCTTATCTCCATTCTCTACACACTCTTTCTTGGTAATTGCGTGGCTTACTAAGGTTTAAGTTGTCATCTCCATGAAGATGTCTCCAAGTTCTACATATCCAGCCCCAGTCTTTTTTCTGAGCTGCAGTTCCATATAACCATTGTTTATCAGATATTTCACACTGGATATTTTAAAGTTATTAAACTTATTTTCTCTAATGAATTTAAAAATGAAACTTTAATTTAAAGGTTAATAAAGTTTAAACTCATTTTTTGTTCTCTAACTTCCTTCCAAACTTTCCTGTTTCTCTTAAAGACACTGTTATGAACATTCAAGTTGAAAATCTTAGTATTTTCATTGACTTCTCACTCCTCATCTTGTATATCCAATCAATGAATAAGACTTTCAACACTGATTTCATTTCTATCTTCTGATTCCTTGTCTTATACAGCTACCACTTTTATTCATGCCCTAAGTATCTTTTACCTAGATTGTGTATGTTTACTGTCTCAATTCTATCACTACTCCATTCAATCAAACCCTACTGCCAAAGTAATTTTCCTTAAACACAGATCTGGCAATTCCCCTACTCAGTTGCCTCCAGTGGCTTCGTATTGCTTCTAGGATAAAATAGCCTCTGATAAGCTTTTTAAAACTTTTATATTTAGATTTTAAATCCCTATACAATATGATTGCACTGTATCTTTCCAACATCATTGGATATTATTGTTTCTGTATACTTATCCAGCCAAAATGGGTTTCAATCCATTTTTTCACATTCAATGTTTCACTTCCCATCTGTGAACCTTTATACTAGTGATTCATGCCTGGAATACAATCCCTCCTTATTTCTTCTCTCCCTTTAAGATAGTTAAACCACTATCTTCTGCAGGATCATTTTTTGATGCTGCAAACTACTAGTTTCCTCTCTCTAAAACCACTTCATATTTATTTTGTATATCCTTATATTTATTCACTTTACTTATGCTGTTAACATATATATATATATATATATATATATATATATATATGTATATATATATATGCTTGCTATATTTCCCATTAGAATGTAATTTATTATTTTTTTGTTCTGAATAGGCTCTATTTAATTTTCTATACTTTTATTTCTAGTCTTTATTAATTGCCTAGCACATAGGAGGCACTTAATACCTACTTTTGGATTGGTTGAATAGAATTGTGCCATGCTATATTTTTCATAGAATTAAAGTCCTAAGGAAGGTTAGATGCTTTCTAATATACTTTCTAATCTTCTAAGAAGAAGAAAGAGAAGGAGAAGGTGAAGGAGATGGAGAAGGGAAAGGGGAAAGGAAAGAGAAAGGGAAAGAGAAGGAAAGGGGAGGGGGAAGGGGAAGAAGAAGCAGGAGAAAGAGGAGGAAAAGAAGAAAGAAGAGAAGGAGGAAGAGAAGGAGAAGAATTTTTGTCTATAAGCATATTGAAGTTTGGACAGTGCCTAAAAAAACCCTAAGATTCAAGTCTTCCTCCTAAAGATTTACAGAAGATAAAGATCCCCATACCCAAACATTATTGCTTTCTTATTGTTGTTAAAAGAGTTTATAATAGCATCCTTACCATAAGTTTTTTTTTTTTGCCTTTCTCTTTGCCTTTAATCATGATGTTGTTCTTGAATGGACTGACCTCTTTCCTCCACTTCCTATCCTGGAAATTTATCTGCTGAAAATTTTGGACTGATTCTTCAAGTTTCTTTTTTTTTAAGATTGAAAAGCCTATGTAATGAACCACACTCAGTTGCTACAGTCCTCTCTCTGAGTGTAGATGGTTCTTTTCATAACTGAACAATTGGAACTCATTTGAATCATCTCATTGTTGAAGAGAGCCATGTCCATCAGAATTGATTATA
The DNA here is from genome assembly GCF_016432865.1 of Antechinus flavipes. Lineage (NCBI taxonomy): Eukaryota > Metazoa > Chordata > Mammalia > Dasyuromorphia > Dasyuridae > Antechinus > Antechinus flavipes. The sequence goes on along the minus strand of NC_067399.1, from coordinate 290,237,699 downwards.
GTATAATCTTGTTGTTGTTGTTGTGTATAATGAACTTCTGATTGTGCTTATTTCACTTAGCATCAGTTCATGTAAGTCTCTCCAGGACTCTCTGAAATCATCCTGTTGGTCATTTCTTACAGAAAAATAATATTCCATAGCATTCATATACTATAACTTATTCAGCCATTCTCCAATTCATGAGCATCCATTCACTTTCCAGTTTCTTGCTAAATGTTTTTGCATGTGTGGGTCCCTTTCCTTCCTTTAAGATCTCATTGGGATATAAGCCCAGTAGTAACACTGCTGGATCAAAGGGTATGCACAGTTTGATAACTTTTTGAGCATAGTTCCAAATTGCTCTCCAGAATGGTAGGATCTGTTCACAATTCCACCAACAATGTATTAGTATCCCAATTTTCCCACATCCCCTTCAACATTCTTTGTTATCTTTTCATGTCATTTTAGACAATCTAAGAGGTGTGTAGTGGTATCTCAGAGTTGTCTTAATTTGCATTTCTCTTATCAATAGTGAGTTAGAGCACTTTTTCATATGGCTAGAAACATTTTGAATTTCTTCATCTGAAAATTGTCTGTTCATATACTTTGACCATTTATCAATTGGAGAATTGCTTGAATTCTTCTAAATTTGAGACAATTCTCTATGTATTTTGGAAATGAGGCCTTTATCAGAACCTCAGAATGTAAATTTTTTTCAGTTTATTGCTTCCCTTCTAAACTTGCCTCCATTAATTTTGTTTGTACAATTTTTTTAACATAATATAATCAAAATTATCTATTTTGTGATCAATTATGATCTCCAGTTCTTTTCTGGTCACAAATTCCTTCCTCCTCCACAGATCTGAAAGATACACTATCCTATATTTTTCTAATTTGTTTATAATACCATTCTTTATGTCTACATCATGAATGCATTTTGACCTTATCTTGGTATACAGTGTTAGGTGTGGGTCAATTTCTAATTTCTGCCATACTAGTTTCCAATTTTCCCATTCAGAGAGTGTAAGTATAATTTGATTTTACTATTATAATATAAAAAAGAAATTAGAGGTGGAAAGGGTATTATACCAGAAAAAAGGAGCAAGTAGAGGGAAAATGAGGGAAAATACATCTCACAAGGAGGCAAAGAAAACCTATTATAATTAAGGGACATAAGCGAGGAGGATGAACATTTTGTGAATCTTACTCTCATCAGCTTTGACTCAAAGTGAAAATATTAGACATATTTAGGTAAACCATCAGCAAGCATCATATGTTATGAGCATAAACTGGAGCCATTCCCAATAATATCAGGGGTTAAACAGTAAAATCAAATTATACATGCCCTCTTTATGTATACCCATAACAGATTCAATTCTCAAGAGTTCTTTTCTTTTTACCTTTTTTATGCTTCTCTTGAGATCTATATTTGGAGGTCAAATTATTTATTCAGCTCTGGTCTTTTCATCAGAACTAAATGGAATTCACCTGTTTCATTAAATGTCTATCTCCTTCCCTGAAAGAAAACACTCAGTTTAGTGGTGTAGTTTATTCTTGGCTGCATTCCAAGTTCCTTTGCTTTTTGGAATATCAGATTCAAGACCTTTTGAGCCTTTAAGGTGAAAGCAACTGTTAGGTCCTGGGTAATCCTTATTGTGGCTCCTCAGTATTTTATTTTTTTTTCTGGCTGCTTGCAATAGTTTTTTTCTTGATTGATAGTTCTGAAATTTAGCCATGATATTCCTTGGAGTTTTAATTTTGGTGTCTCTCTCAAGAGGTGTTTGGTGTATTCTTTCAATGGCTATTTTAGCTTCTGATTTTATGATATCAGGGCAGTTCTCTTTGATGATTTCCTGAAAAATAATGTCTAAGCTCTTTTTTTAAATCATGATTTTCAGCAACTCCAAGAATCCTTAGATTGTCTCTCCTAGATCTATTTTCCCGGTCATTTGCTTTGCCAAGTAAGTATTTTACATTTTCTTTTACTTTTTTCATTTTTTTAGTTTTGCTTGACTGATTCTTGATGTCTTGAGTCTTTTGTTTCCATTATTTCAGTTCTGATTGTTAGAGAATTAATTTTTTTTAGTTCTTTTTTTTTTTTACTTGTCCAATTGAATTTTTAAATGAGTTGTTCTGTTCTATGGATTTTTTTTTCCATTTAAAAATTCTGTTTTTAAGGAGTTATTTTTTTTTTCCATTTCACAAATTCTGTTTCTCAGAAAGTTTTTTTTTTTCCATTTTGTCAAATCTATTTTTAAGGAGTAATATGATTTTTCCATTTCATTAGGTATATTTTGTAATGAATTTTCTTCAGATAATTTGTTTCCTTTTCCAAACCCTTGCAAAGTTCTCATTTCCTTTTCTCATTTTTCTTCTAGCTCTCTTTTAAGATCTTTTAAAACTTCTTTGAGGAGAGCCTTGTGTTATGGGGAACAATTTATATCACCCTTTGGGGCTTCATCTGGGGACAATCTGCTTTCAGTCTTCTCAGGGTTTGAAATCTGTTCTTTGTGGTTTTTTTACTCATTTTTTTAAAAAAAGTTGAGCTCTGCTTTTAGGGCAAGAGAAATTGTCTACGCTTCCTCTACAAGTGGCAATAGTGACTGCACTGAGTCAGTGCTGACTGACTTCCAGTGCTAAGTGGGCATGGCTAGGTTCCATGAAATTCTGGCTTTTGGGGTTCACTATTTTCCTTTTGTGTTGGATGTTTTATATCTTTTCTGCTGATCCTGGCTTGCAACCAGGATAGAGTAGCCAACACTGCTGTAGATTCCTCTCCATAGATTCTCTGTCTGTGGAGTCCTCACTGCCCTAGGACTCTCCACTGCCTGCACTGGCATCTGTGCTTGGCTTGCTTGCCCTTGGCCCACCTCCCTCCATGCCTGATTAAAACAGATCTTTTCTGGTGATCTTCAAAATTATCTTCTGCTGGTAATTTGTTACATTCCCACTATTTGTGGGTTTTCCCAGTCCAGAACTAATTCAGAGGCTGGATTAGGCTGAGGGTCTTGGGAAGAGGTCAGAATAATTGTGTGTTTTTTCCATCATCTTGGCTCTGCTCCTAATTCTTTAAATTTTAACTCAAATGCCACTTCCTCTGGAAAGCCTTCCCCAGCAATCCTAGTCATAGGGATCAATATTGTTATTGCTGCTCAATGAGATTGTAACCACCTTGAGGGCAAATATCTTGCTTTATTTGTCTCAGTAATCCCCACTGGAGAGGTTCCTAGGTTTGCATATAAATAAATAAATAGAGGAATAATATTTGGTAGATGTCCAGGGAAAATCAAAATAATGTAACTCCAAACATCATGAGCTTCCATTGTTCTTAATGCATAGTCAGTTTGGACTAACCAGGTCCAGGACACAATTAGTCTGAGTATCATGTCATATATTCTTATCATAACTATCCTTTGAGGCAGACTAATATGCAGCCACTTTGATATTAAACAATATCCATGAAAGAATCAAATTTGAGCTGAAGCCAGTGCATTCCAAGCCTCAGGGTCTAGCCCTTCTCATCTATTTTTTGAGTTATGGGTCCCTGTTCTTTAACTAAGATTTATAAATTCCCTCAGCATCCTAGGAGACAGGGACATCATCTAAATCACATATGAGAACAAATAGGACAGGCTAGAAAACTGTCACTGTCCCTTTCCATACTTCTCATTGTCATGGTGATGACACGTGTTCATGGCTTAGTGACCTGAAACAGTTAATGTGACTCACCAAGTGGCTAAATTATTAGTGGGGAATGATTTAGACACATGGCAGAGGAGGCTGACTCAATATCTTGTTAAACTACATAAATTTGCAATCTGTCTATGTGGCATCTTATGCATATGTTTTTTTTTTAATTTAATAAAATACTGGATATAAGTATGGGGGAAGTTAGAACAGATCTCTTCTGGCTCTAAATTCTATAATCCAACGAAGTATTTTTTTAATGTTATTTGCTACCTCATATAGAAAACCTGAGTTAATGGAAAACTTTTTTTTTCCTATATAAAAACACCAGTAAGTGTTTCTTTGTGATATTTTTAGACATCATTTAGCTTCTACTGTTCAGAAGATCACCCGGTACAATGGAATGAACCATGGACTTGGAATCAAGAGATATAATTGGCTCTGCAACTAACCAGCTGTGTGACCTTGGGCAAAACACTTGTCCCCTCTGAGCCTCATATTCCCCATCTGTAAAATGAAAAGGACTAACCTAGATGATTGCTAAAGTCCCTTCCAGCTCTAAAATTCTATGGTCCTATGAAAATAAACAGTTACAAATAAAAGAGAACAAAAACATTTTCTTTGTAAAAATGAATTATACATGCTTTGTATTCAAAATAGCTCTATGGTAGCATAATTTAGTTTACAACACTTGGAAGAATGTGAAAGAAAATGTTAATTGTTTGTTAAAATATTAGAAGTACATTGCTTCCTCCCTCTCTCTCCCTTCACCTTCTCAAGTTCAGGTGAATTTCAAGGTAAGGATATATCTATGTGGTTTGGCTAAAGGGAGAAGAAAGGATGCAAAGTGAAACAATTACAAAAGGAGATTCTGAAGCTTATGTTTCTTTTATTTTTGTTTTAAAATACCAATCTCTTAAACAAAATAAGTGCTAAATATTTGTATCGCCCAAACAAAACAAATTGGAGTGAAACACTGCCTTTTCCAGTTGCCAGTTGAGTTATCACAAGCAAATCATTTCATCTCATATTCATTCAGTCTCAGTTTCCTCATCAATAAAATGAAGATAATAATCCCTTCCTCACTATGCAGTAAAAAAAATCCTGATAAAATTTTAAAACACCATAATAAAAAACACATAATAAGAGTGTGTTCACAAACTTCATGCAAAATAGATGTCATTCAGACCTATAATCAGGGTATGAGGATAGGGTGAATATGACACAAGGCTGACAATAGGAAGGGATCACTTCTTTAAATCCATCATGAGAGTGTGGTTTTAAGTGGGGAAGGCTTTACTCTTTACCAGTTGACTAAGCTCACACTGTTTTCTATGCCTGTCCTGTACTTTGTATCCCCTACCACCAATCTGCCAGGCCTTTATCACCCCAATTAAGTTTGCTCTTGTGTTACAATATTTAAATATCTAGTCTAGTAAATTGCACATCATAATAAATGTATGTTTAATCAATCTACACTGAGTAGATTCTTTCATAAGTCATTTTTCTCTGTTAAGATTTAAAGAATAAATTCAAATAATGAGCAAAAATGATAAAATAGAAAATGAATTAAATACTGACGTCATACACACTATAGACATTTACAATTTCTTTCCAAAGTCTCATGTAAAATAAGAAGGTTCAAATAAATAAATAAATAAATTAAATTAAATGAAATAGATAATATTTAAATTTCTTTTCTACATAATAGTCTTATGATTTAAAACCAACAATAACCACACCAAACAAAAACACTTCTTAGACTTATTTGTCTGATAAATTGTCATTAGTTATTTGTATTAATCAGAGTCACATTCTTATTGCCCAATGGAAACATTCAGAAGGACAGCTTCTCATTGCCTATTGACTTTCACATGAGCAAACCTTGGGGAATCTCTCTCAAAATCCCTGCCCTAATTAATCTTAAACCAAAAGCTCAGAATTTTTTCCCAAATGCTTACTAAAATAACCTTCATTAAAAACTTTTCTTTATATTCATCATCTTCATTTTTCCCATTGTAACAAACTGATGATAATTTACTTTCTGACATAAGTCATGTGATTGTAGAATAAGCCTTTTGTATAAGTTCTGTCCTCAATATTATGAAACTTCAGCTCACAGGGTTATGCAGAAGAGGCTATATTGGACACCTGAAGGTCAATGTATATTCCTAGGGAGTAGAGAAATTTCCAGTCTCCACAAGGAGAAGTACAAATTGGAATCCAATAATTTCTGAGAATCTTCTAAAATGCCCAATTTCACCCAACCAACTTGGACTCTGAAAAATAAAAGACCTTCTTAGCTTCATTAAATGATTAGGAAAAATAGACTAGGAGGTCTGAGAATTACGATCCATTCCAGTGTGAAGACAGTTTTGTTCTTAAAGGAACTGAATTGTTTCATATTATACCAGAATCCCACATATTTTAAAAATTATTTTATTGATTCTGAGATTAACCAGATTAAGACCTTGTCTGTATTCAGATTACTTGTGTGGTCAAATTTAAATTCTAGGCAAGGTTTTATTCAAAATCCTGTGTCCTAGAACAACTAGGTGGTTCAATGAATTTCTATTCAGTTCTAAAGTCATAAGTATCTGAATACAAATCCCATCTCAGATATTTGACTGTGATCTCAGACAAGCCACTTAACACCATTGCCTTGTAAAAAAAAAAAAAAAAAAAAGAGAGAGAGAGGAGGGGAAGAAAACTTTTTTTTTTCCCCAAAGTGATCTCAGAGCTTTAATTGAGGAATCAATTGGCAGATTTAGAAGAAGGATCACTTCTTGTCTTGTGATAATAATTGTCATTGTTTGTCCTTTGTTTTAGAAGAACACTAGTAATATTACGGAATGGTGTCTTGACTTGCACATGAATTGGATTTCAGTGAATCAGAGTAGCACAAAGTGATCATTCTCATTCTTCCAGAGTCATCAAAGTGCCATAACAGAACAAAAGTCAAGACAACTGTTAATGCATGAGAGGAAGAGCCAAGATGATGGAGTAAAAGCAGAAACTCACCTGAGCTCTCTTCTCAAACCCTCCAAATACCTTTAAATAATGACTCTTAAAAAAAAAAAACTAGCATTGAGGAACCTACAAAAAGATGACCTAGATGATTGCTAAAGTCCCTTTCAGTTCTAAAATTCTACAATCCTATGAAAATAAACAATGACAAATAAGAGAGAACTAAAACATTTTCTTTGTAAAATAGATTGTATATGTTTTGTATTCAAAATAGCTCTGTAGTATTTCCAGGCCAAAACAACTTAGAAGGTCAGCAGAAAAAGTCTGTTGCATCAGGATGAGAGTAGAGCACAATTCGGCACAGGACATGCCATCATACCTCTGACTCCAGAAAAACAAGAGAAGGCATTGGGGTGAAAGAATCAGCGGCAATAGTGGCTATTCTGAGACCTCTCAACACAGAGACACCAAAGATGACTTAGAAAATCAGCAGGAAAAGTTTGTCACACTAGGATTAAAGTAGAGCACAGTCCAGCACAGACTGGGACAGCACAGCCTTGATTATAACAAACCAGGAGCAGGCCCCAGAAGCCACTGAATCAACTGCTTCCAGAGATCTCAGCTCACAGATGTAAAAGTAGTCAAACAGCTAGTCAGAAGGAGATCACAGGAATCTCTGCTAACATTGAGGCACAACTCTATTGCTTTGCTCATACTCAAATGCAGATCATAGTACTGGGTTAACAGTACTCAGGGTTAACACAGGCTAGGAATAATAATAGGAGGTAAACATGCCTCACCTGAGATTGTAACACCTTGAAGAATTAAAAATTCAGGTCCCTAGAAGTATCTCTGAAAACAACTGCACAAAGCCCCTGAAGCTTGAGACAATACATTCTCTACTCTGGAAGACAGAGCCATGTCTCAACAAAGAGTTAAAAGTTAAATAGTAGGCTGAGAAACAACAGAAAAAAAATGACCTTTCAAAGTTATTATTGTAATGAAGATCAAAATACACACTCAGAAGATAGCAGAATTAAAGCTCATTCATCCAAAGCCTCAAAGAAAAGTGAAAATTGATCTCAGACCTGGAAGAGCTCAGTAAAGATTTTTAAAAGGAAGAGAGAGAAAAATTGTGAAGAGAAATGAGAATAATGAAAAAAAAAAAAACAAAAAGTCAATGAGAATGCCCTTGAAAGCAAAGTTGACCAAATAGATAAAGAGATACAAAAGCTCATTGAAGAAAATAATTCCTTAAAAATAAGAAATGAGAAATTGGAAGTTAATGACTTTATGAGAAATCAATAAACAATCAAATAAAACCAAAAGAATGAGGGAAAAGAAGGTAGTGTGAAATATTGGAAAAACAACTGACCTAGAAAAAGATTCAGAGAGATATTTTTTAAAATTTATTTATTGTTAATACACATTGCAATAGGAATGATTGTTGATAGAAAATCAAGGCAGAAGAGAAAAAAAAATAGGAGAAATTTTTTTAAAAAAGAAATTAACATAGCATGTGTTGATTTTTATTTAGTCTCCATAATTCTTTTTCTGGATGCAGATGGCATTTTCTGCCCAAAATTTATTGGGATTATTTTGGATCACTGAACTATTTAGAAGAACTATCTTTCATAATCAATGATCACACATTCTTGCTGTTATTGTGTACAATATAATCCTGATTCTGCTTGTTTTGCTCAGCATCAGTTCAGGCAGATCTTTCCAGGAGTTTCTAAAATCAACTTATCCATCATATTTATAGAACAATAATATGCCATTATCTTCATATGCCACAATTTGTTTAGCCATTCTACAATGGATGGGCATCTACTCATTTTCCAATTTTTTGCTACCACAAAAAGAGCTGCTACAAACATTTTTATACATAGGGATCATTTTTCATCCTTTGTGATTTCCTTGGGATACAGACCCTGTAATGGCATGGTTTGGTCAGAGGGTATGCACAGTTTTATAACTACTGGAGCATAGTTCCAAATTGCTTTCCAGAATGATTAGATCGTTTCATAATTCCACCAACAATGCATTAGTGTCCCAGGTTTCTCACATCTCCTCCTACATTTCTCATTATCTTTTCCTGTCATCTTAGCCAATCTGAGAAGTATGAGGTAGTACCTCATAGTTGTTTTAATTTGCATTTCTTTAATCAGTAGTGATTTAGAATATTTTTTTCATATAACTAGAGATGGAGTTAATTTCTTTATGTGATTTTTGTCTGTTCATATCCTTTGACCATTTATCAATGGGGGAATGACTTGAAATCTTATAAATTTGACTCTGTTCTTTATATATTTTAGAAATAAGATCTTTATCAGGAACGCTGCCTATAAAGATTTTTCTCCACATTTGTATTTCCCTTTTAATTTTGTTTCTCTTGGTTTTGTTTTGCAAAACCTTTTAAATTTAATGTAATCAACATTGTCCATTTTGCTTTTCATAATGTTCTCTGATTCTTTTGTCATAAATTTCTCCCTTCTCCTATGATTGAATAGCTAAATCATTGCTTGTTCTCTTAATTTGTTTAATGGTTTCATCACTTATGTGTTGGAATCTTTACAAATTGTTAAGTCATTAGAGTTGATAGAGACAATAATTATCTAATTTAGCATGGTTCAGTATCATTGATCTAATCCTACAAGGAGATGTTTTGGGCCAGAACCTGAAACAAGGTACTAAGTAGAACTAATTGATACAATGCTTGTGTTCACACCTTTAGAGAGCTCATATAAGCAAGAAGTATTTAAGTACTCATTGGAGTTCACAAATATGGGAGATTCACAAAGTAAACTTTGTAACTTTGTGAATTCACATCTCCCTTGAAGCTCTTAGGACCAGAGAGCACCCTGGGAAAAAATCCATAATTCCATTCTCTCAGAAGAGTCATATATATAAGCCCAGTCAAGAGAGTTCAGCTGAATTAAATTGAAGAGGAGCACTCTGGTGCAGACACAGAGCACTCTGAAAGATTGAGAGCCAGAAGCCCTCTCTCAGAGGCAAGACAGATTCAACTTGGAGCTGAATTGGAGGCTGAAGAAAGCAGAGGCAGAAACAAAGGACAAAGCTGCAAGAGCTCTTGGAACCAAGCAGAGAGATAGGCCTCAACTAACCGGGCTATTTTGGAAGGAGAAAATAAACATTTGAATTTTTACCAACTGGCTGCATTTTGGGTGATTATTACTTTCAACTGAAACTAAGGCTGCCTCCAGAAAACCTCCCCAAGAAACCTGCTTTCTCCCAGAGAGAACCATTATTATTATTTTAAAAGAAGAAAATTTCCACACTTATGCCCAAATCATGTACCCATTTTTGCCTTATTTTGGCATAGTGTGTGAGATGTAGGTCTAAGCAAAGTTTCTGACATATTATTTTCTAGTTTTCCCAGCAATTTTTGTCAAATAATGAGTTTTTGTTCCAGAAGATGGAGTTTGGGGGTTTATCAAATTATTGTCACTTGTATCTAATCTATTCCATTGACACACCACTGTTCTTTAGCCAGTACCAAATGGTTTTGATGACTGCTGCTGCTACCAGTCCTTTGTCTTCTCTGCCTTTACCAGCTTCTCTCTGACCCAATCTAGCTGAGTTTGTCCAAGCTTTTTTGTTCTCTTATCATAGGTGTGAATCTTGTGGAAATATATTAAGTACAAAGTACATGTACTGAACTACCATTGTCTTTATTAATTCCACTGATTTAACACCTTGTAAGAATCCTTTGTTTCAAGTTCAGAATTCTGGCCCATAATAATTATTCATCAGAGAAATGCAAATTAAGATAGTTCTAAGGAACCACTACCCCCCTCTCAGATTAGCTTAAGATAACCAGAAAAGAAAATGATGAGTGTTGGGGGGGATGTGAGAAAAATGTAAAAGTAATATATCATTGCTGGAGTTGTGAACTGATTCAACCATTCTGGAAAGCAATTTGGTATTATACTCAAAGAGCTGTCAAACTATGCACATCCTTTGATCTGGCAGTATCTCTCCTGGGTCTGTATCCCGAAGATATCAAAAAATAAGGAAAACAATTTATATGTGCAAAAATGTTTGTAGCAGTCCTTTTTGTAATGGCAATAACCTGGAATCTGAATGGATGCCTACCTATTGGGGAATGGCTGAACAAGTTACGGCCCATGAATATTATAGAATATTATTGTTCTATAAAAATGATCAGCAAAATGATTTCAGAGAGGTCTGGAGAGACTTACATGAACTGATGCTTAGTGAAATGAATAGAACCAAGAGAACATTTACACAGCAAAGCAAGATTATATGATCAATTCTGACAGACATAGCTCTTTTCAACTGTGAGATGATTCAGGCAAATTCCAATGCTATAGTAATGAAGAGAGCTATCTGCACCCAGAAACAGGACTGTGAGGATTGAGTGTGGATCAAAGCATAGTATTTTCAACTTTTTATTTTTTTAATACCTTTTTATTTACAAGTTATATGCATGGGTAATTTTACAGCATTGACAATTGCCAAACCTTTTGTTCCAATTTTTCCCCTCCTTCCCTTCCTCCCCTCCCCTAGATGGCAGGATGACCAGTAGATGCTAAATATATTAAAGTATAAATTAAATACACAATAAGTATACATGACCAAACCATTATTTTGCTGTACAAAAAGAATCAGACTGAAATATTGTACAATTAGCCTGTGAAGGAAATCCAAAATGCAGGCAGGCAAAAATATAGGGATTGGGAATTCAATGTAATGGTTCTTAGTCATCTCCCAGAGTTCTTTCACTGGGTGTAGCTTGTTCAGTTCATTATTGCTCCATTGGAATTGATTTGGTTCATCTCATTGCTGAAGATGATCAGGTCCATCAGAATTGATCATCATATAGTATTGTTGTTGAAGTATATAATGATCTCCTGGCCCTGCTTGTTTCACTCAACATCAATTCATATAAGTCTTTCCAGGCTTTTCTGAAATCATCCTGGTGGTCATTTCTTACTGAACAATAATATTCTATAATATTCATATGCCACAAATTTATTCGGCCATTCTCCAATTGATGGGCATCTATTCAGTTTCCAGTTTCTGGCCACTACAAAGAGGGCTGCCACAAACATTCTTGCACATACAGGTCCCTTTCCCTTCTTTATGATCTCTTTGGGATATAAGCCCAGTAGTAACACTGCTGGATCAAAGGGTATGCACAGTTTGATAACTTTTTGAGCATAGTTCCAAATTGCTCTCCAGAATGGTTGGATGTATTCACAATTCCACCAACAATATACTAGGGTCCCTGTTTTCCCACATCCCCTTCAACATTCCACATTATCTTTCCCGGTCATTCCAGCCAATCTGACAGGTGTATAGTGGTATCTCAGAGTTTTCTTAATTTGTATTTCTCTGATAATAGTGATTTAGAGCACCTTTTCATATGACTAGAAATATTTTGAATTTCTTCATCTGAGAATTGTCTGTTCATATCCTTTGACTATTTATCAATTAGAGAATGGCTTGATTTCTTATAAATTAGAGTCAATTCTCTATATACTTTGGAAATGAGTTCTTTATCAGAACCTTAGATTATAAAAATATTTTCCCAGTTTATTGCTTCCCTTCTAATTTTGTCTGCATTATCAACTTTTTATTGCTGTTTGCTTGCATTTTATTTTCTTACTCGTTTTTTTTCCTTTTTTAATCTGATTTTTCTTGTGCACTATGATAGTTGTTGAGGTAAGTATACAAGAATTGCATGTTTAACATATTGGATCATATGCCATCTCAGGGAGGAAGTGGGGGAAAAGGCGCTAAAAAAATTTGGAACATAAGGTCTTACAGGGGAAAATGTTGAAAATTATCTATGCATGTGTTTTGAACATAAAAGTCTTTAATTTTTAAACATTAAAAATAAAATATCTGAAAACTTAAAAAAAAGAAGATTTGATTTTCAACTACAAGACTTAAGAAAGTATTTAAAGCTAAACAAGAAAAGAAAATCATAAAGGAACTAATAAGATTAAACAGTTTACATTCCTACGTAGGAAGATTATATTTGTAACTCAAAGGGACTTTCTCATTATTAGGGCAATTAGAATGACTATAGAAAACACAAGTGTGAGTTGAATATGAAGGGATAATTTTTTTTTAGCTTTTTATTGTAAAAAGTATATGCATAGCTAGTTTTCAACATTCATCCTTGTAAAACTTTGTGATCCAAATTTTTTCTCCCTCCCTTCTTCCCCATCCCCTCTGTTACACAGCTAGCAATCCAATATATGTTAACCATGTGCAATTCTTCTATAAATATTTCTACAATTATCATATTGCACAAGAAAAATCAAGCCAAATATAAAGAAAAAGAGAAAGAAAACATAAAGCAAGAAAACAACAATAAAAAAAGTGAAAATGCTATGTTGTAATCCACACTCAGTCCCCACAGTCCTCTCTCAGGCTGTAGATGGCTTGGTCCATCATGAGTATATTGGAATTGTCCTGAATCACTCATTTCACTTAGCATCAGTTTATGTCATCTCTCCAAGACTTTCTGAAATCATCTGGCTGATAATTTCTTATAGGATAATAATATTGCATAACATTCATGTACCATAACTTATTCAGCCATTCTCCAACTGATGGGCATCCACTAAGTTTCCAGTTCCTTGTCACTACAAACATTTTTTGCACATGTGGATTCTTTTTTCTCTTTTTTATGGTTTCTTTGAGATATTGATTAAGAAGAGACACTGCTAGACCAAAGAGTATGCACAGTATGATAGCTCTTTGGGCATAATTCCACTTACTCTCCAGTATAGTTGAATCAGTTCACAACTCCACCAAAATTATTAGTGGAAGGGATAATATATAAAAAATAAGATTAAAGGATTAAAGGAACCTATTAGGAAAAAGGGAAAGTGAGAGGCAGAATAGGGTAAATTATCTGCCATAGAAGAGACAAGAAAAACTTTTATAGTAAAAGGCAAGAGGGGGCAAGTGAGGAAGAGTGAGTGAACTTTACTCTCATCAAAATTGGTTCAAAGTGGGAATATCATACAAACTCAATTGGGTACAGAAATCTGTCAATCTACAGGAAAGTAGGAAGGGAAGGGGATTTAGAAAGGAAGAAGGGTGATAGAAGGGAGGTCAGATTGGGAAAGTGGGTAATCAGAAGCAAAACATTTTTAAGGAGGAACAGGATGAAAGGGGAGAGAAAAAATAAACAAGGGAAAATACAGTTAGCAATAGTAATTGTGAAAAGAATTTGAAGTAATGAAATTCTAAAAATAAAAGGAGAGATCAATAAAATTGAAAGTAAAAAAAGCTATTGAATTAATTGAGTTGGTTCTATGAAAAAACCAATAAAATAGACAAACCCTTAGTAAATCAGATTTTAAAAAGGAAATAAGAACATAAAATTGTTAGTTTTAAAAATGAAAAGGGAGAACTTGCCACTAATGAAGAGGAAATTAGAGCAATAATTAGGAGTTACTTTACCCAACTTTATGCCAATAAATTTGATA